>NC_138826.1:4712189-5282189 GCF_965183815.1 Platalea leucorodia
GTCTATTGGCTAATGTAAGCGCCGGGAGGCAGCTTAAATACACTTCCCAAGGGCAGGGTATGTTACGATCACTACATTTAAAAGTCACTGGGGTCTAAGTTTAAAAATAAAAACTACAGGTATGTTCCTTCCTCCAAAACTTCACCACGTACCCACCCACTCCTCCTGACCTCCTTCTGCTAATGTAGGGAACCTGATTTTGGGAATGCTCCTAAAGTGAACAGAAATAATGGCGAGTCAGTGATCAGATTTTCAAACATCATGTGTCAACTCTGGTGCAGGGGAGTCTCCTGATGTGCTTAACCTGCTGATTGCGGGAGTTACTACAGCTGGGAATCAAGAAGAGGGATTTCTTCACATCCAGTAGATCAATGACCTCCAACAACTATCAGGTCTATTCACGGTTTAGAAAGAAAGAAAGAAAAAGAAGATGAAATGTCTTTAATCTTCCTAATATGTAGGGCACTGCATATGCAAAAAAAATATATATATATATATCTATAAAAAGTAAACTAAATTCAGACGTCAAAACCTGCACCTGAAGGCCTATGATGATTTTTCATCAATGCATTTTCAATGCATTTTTCAGGTGAGATTATGGCTGAATAGTTGAATGTGAGCAAAAGGCAGGGAGCAGCACTCACTCAGGCCCCACTGCCGGCTGGAAAACCAGGCCCCACGTTGGCCTGTGCCACGGGTCACGTCACTTAACGCTGAAGCAAAAGAAAAGCAACGCGCAGCTTGCTTTTTCTAAGGTTCAGCTGCTTGAAGGAGCTTGCTTTTTTTTAAGGAACGGCTGCTCCAGTGCTGTTGGGAAGTGGGACTGTGGGGAGGTGGGGATGTCTCGCTGTCTTTGATGCCATCTACTGGAAAGGTGGCTCCACGACCTGGGACGTGGTGCTCTGCTGGAGACCAAAAAATTATGGCTTTCTCCGATGGGGAGCTGGACGCTGCAAGTGGGATGCAGGCTCGGAAAGGCTGCCTGGCCAAGGTGATGCTCCACAGGATCCGTGGATGCAGTGGGACTTCCAACAGCGCAGCTGAGGTTTTCAGAAACATGGTGTGGTGGTCCCGTGAGCCCAGGGATGTCCAGAAAAACCAGGCAGGAAGGCAAAGCCCAAGGAGTGAGCGCTTCCATGGGGAAGGAGGGCAAGGAAGAGGGAGTCCCTGGCTGTAAGGTTCAATCCACAGGAGATCATGGCCCTCCTAGGAGGGGAGAGGAGGGACAGAGCAACCGTTTAAGGGAGGAAGGGCTTCCTTCGCTTCCAGCTACAGCCCAGTGCAGATACTAGTCTCTGAAATCAGGCAAAGCTGGGCTTTTGCCTGTGAATGACAAAAGAAGTGAGATTTGGATGGTATGTCTGAAATCCCTGGGATTTTCCCATGAGGATGGACCAAACTTCATCAGCTCACTGCATGACACTGACCAGGCTTTCCTCCCCACCCACTTGCTTTTCAGTGCACCAGACATGCTTATTATAGGAAAAGCAAGGCTGATTTATCTGCTTATTTCACATTTCAATTCTTCTGATGCTGACACTGTTCCCCCCGCCAACACGCTGGTCAGATGCCACACTCTGCAACAGCCCCAGCACTGTCTGCAGTACCCAAATTACTGGAGGATGCTTTATGCAAACACTCTGCAAGGCAGAGAAACAACACTGGGGTGCTTTTTTGAGTCCTAGCTATTTTAGGAAGGCATTAAATACCATATTTAATCTCCTGGGGGATTATTCGGGTGCTTTTTTGTGCCTTTTCTTTAAGAATCCCAGCAGATAAGACCAAGACTGGCCCAGGGTTGTTTTTTTTCTGTCCCAGTAATTACGATTTGCAGATAGGAAATCCCTGCCAAGTGTCCCAACTACATAGCAAGCGTTGGCTCTGGATGTGGAGCCAGCATTGACTTGGAAAGCAGGCACAGCAATCTCAGTACAAAGGACACTTCTCCCACACTGTCTTCTGAAATGAGTTTGACAACGTAGCGACAGCCACGTGGCTTTCTGGAGACAGTGGCCTGTCTTCTCCGTAACAGTCTGGCCACTCTAGGGAGCATATACCCTGCCCCAAGTCCTCCTGAGGTTTTACAGTCACATAGCGCTGTGCCTTTGCAAAGGTCCTCTTTCCTCTTGCTGTACAAAAGATCCAGAAAATAACGAGAGAAAAAGAACTAGCTACCCAGGGGAAGCAGTAAAAGCGATGGCAAACAACACGCGGTTGGTATGCAAACTGCAAACTCAGAACAGATAAACCAAGAGGACAAACTTTTCTCAACTCTCCTGTAATTACACAAAACTTCCACGTTACTTGTACAGGCAGCAGGCTGAACAAGACAGAGGAGAAGCCTAAGCTGCCAGCAGATCTTCATATTCCACGTTGCCTGTGTCTCCAATCCAATAAATCCACAGTCCAACCAGCTGGCCCGTGCATTACCATGCCAATAGGTTGCTCTTTATCACCGTTTGTTGCTTGTGCACAGCTGGACATACGGCAGAACCCAGAGTTTTCAAAGGGAGTAACAAACATGCCTGAGAAAGTCACTTGTTTGGAAATCAAAACCCTTAAAACAACATGGATCATTAGGAACTCATTTGGGATTTGTGTGACCGGTGTAACCCCAAAGCCAGGACCTCCACAAAGGACAGCCATTGCTGGTGGGGGACTCGCTCTGCAGCCTGCAGGGCAGCTGCCCACCGCGTGCTCCCAAAGGGACATGGCAGGGCACCGTGTCCCCAGGGCGGCAGCGGGAGCCCACCAGGACCCCCAGCACGGTCCAGCTCCTGCCCGGTCCCAGGCTTCGGCAGGGACCGCAGCGAGTGGGGCTGCAGAACAGCCCTGTCACATGCAGTTGCCTCTTCTTGCCTCCCAGCGCAGAACGAAGCATAAGAAGAAAGCAAGGCAGACACATAAATAAAGAAACAAATAAATAAAGACAGGAATCTGGGGCAAAGAGACAGAGAAGGGAAAAAAAAAGAGGAAAATGAAAGGATGAGCAAAGACTGTATGCGTCTGAGATGTAGTAAGGGGAGGGGCTGACTGAGTAAAAAAAAGGCAAATTTGGTGTATTCTGTTCACGGGGCCACACATATCTTTGTTTAACAGGTTATCCTGCCTCCAGCGTTCCCTGGGCGCCTGCCAGAGATCTGGGCTGACTCTCCATACAAACAAATGGGATTGATTAAAGTCTATCATACTCTCAAGGATTTCTATAGGCATATGTCCTATACATTTGCAACGCAGAGATCTGGCCAAATTCCCCGCAGAGTAATTGCTATAGAAAACTGTTGTTTTACTGCCTAGTCAATCTTCTAGGAGTTTCCTATAAAGATAGCAGCTCCTGGATTTACTTGGCAATCAGCCACTTTCCAGATGATAGCCACCTGGGATCAAGTTAGTTTGCTAACCGGCCGAGACAGCGCTGAATACGGATACAGTTTGCGCTCGATCTGGTCCCAGACAAATACCATATCGCAGCCCTCACATCCAATACAGAAATACTTGGGCAAGACAGTAACATTCTCGGTTGCTTTTCATTTCTTGCCACCTCCTGCCAGTTGAGTGGCTGGTCCCGTCAACGCCGCCTGCCAGGCTGCCTTGGAGGAGAAGAGGAACGGCTGGTAATCGAGCTAGAGAGCACTGAAAAGGTCAGGCAGAAGCGAGAAGGATGCTGCCAACTACTCTCGTAGATCGGTTGTTTCATGTCTCCGCTGTTTGCAGTGCCCTTGCAGAGGGCTGCGAGATGGGGTTTCTCTCCAGCCACTCTCACAGGACCGGGGACTTTCCCCTTCAGAAAACACAGCTGCACGTGAGCTGGAACAAGCACCGCAGCTTTTCTGTACGTATTTCCTTGAACACTGCTCTCTTGGATAAAACCCACCTGGCCATGTGCATGGGTTTTGCTGGGAGTGTAGCAGGGCCCTGGAGGACAGGCTGGGCCGGTCCAGCACTCCGCTTTCAGCCCCAGATCCCTCTCCACTTACAGAGCCCAGTGATGGTTTGGTTTGCTTTGCCCCCAAACCTCTCCCTACCCCTTTCCCTCAAGCCTGCAACACAGCCTCGTTCCGCAGATAAATTCAGGAGGGCCAGGACAGCTCGTTACCGAGGCACCGGGGGTTACAGCATCCTGCTCAGAAGCGCCCGGCTTTTCCTGGGAAGGGAGGCCTGCGAGATGTCCCCGCACCATCCGAAGGGGACTGTGTGGGAACGGCTCAGCCATCAGCAGCAAGGAGGTCCCTGCTCAGCAACTTCAACCTGTGCAGCAGATGATTCGGGAAGGAGGGCAGAAGAAGTGCATCCGTGGGCACAATGCGAGCGTCAGAGAGGGGACTGAGGGAAGTTTTCCATTGCTCTGGTTTGTCCAGAGCCACCCAGAGATGATTTCTGCCCCCAGGACAAGGGTGTATGTTGTTGGGCACTGCCTAAGAGCAGGCAGCCAGCAGCACACCGGCGTCAGGAGGCAGCTGGAGCTGCTGGCACCGGCGACGTGCTGGTGTGCACCCTTACTGAACCTGGCAGAAGCAGCAACCACGCTGGTGCCAGGACAGAGGTCTCCATCTAAACCCCTCAGCAACCAGGATTTGGGCTGCTCACGAACCCCCTTCCTCGAGCCTCCCAGCACAGAGCCACCCTGCGGGACAGCGCAGTGACCCATGGCAGGCAGGGACTGTGCTGGGATGACAGCGCGGACCTGAGCTGCAGGAACTGGGAGCTGCAAAGCTGTTTATCCATTCCCATCAGATCCAGTTGCTCCTTTCGATCCAGGAAGCATCTGTCTGGATGAAACAACGTTCTGCATTATTATTCAGTGTGGGTAAGTTTTCAACGTTTATATGGCAAACTCCACTGCTTCCTCTTAATTGTCTTTTTCTTTTGGTAACAGGCTGTGCTTTGGCAGGGACAAAGCCCCTGAGAATGGCCATATTAGTACACAAGTGTGTGGGAGGAGGGTGCCAGAAGAAGCGATTTTGAGCTAAATAATGTACGCTGCAGCTGGAACGGAGGGTCCAAGGCACTGACGGAAGGCAAGGAGGTTACTCCATCCCCCCGCTCCGTGACCACCCTATTTAACATCTCCTGTAACACGCTTCCTAAAACTTGCCAAGAGCCTCTTAGAGCAACTTCTGAGAAACGCTGTGTTTACACGACATGAAAACACTCTCCCAAGACACAGCACTGAGAATATTGCTGCAGTGTTTTTTGTAGCTGAAAGTGATCCCGGGTCAGGATTTCAAGAGCACCTCTGCCTCTTGTGACAGGGGTGTGTAATGCTTTAAAATTAATAAAAAACAGGAAGAAGGCGATACATGTGGGATTTGCAAGACCTTTTTCAGCTCTTCGGAAGTGACGGGGAAGGCTTTCATTGGCTTCAGCCGGAGAGGGACCAGACCTGCACACAGCTCTCCAGCCCGGCGAGGCTGCCATGTACAGATGGCCACGGCCACAACGGAGCTGCTGCACAGCTGGCAGCACGGGCCAGAAGCCACTCCTAAACCTGCCTCTCACTGCCAGATACCTGGCTTCTATCATTTTTGCCCATGCTGCAGCAGGAAACAGGTGAGATACAAAGAGTTTAGGAAGTCGCTTTGATTTCCTAACACCTGGAGCGGCTGTCAGCTCTCAGGTTCAACAAGCTGCCTACAAAAGGGTTAAACGTGGAGCAGAGCGGGCACTAAGGGTACTAGCTCTCTTCGGGACACGTGGTGGGAGGTACATTTTGTGTTGCTGTCCCACCATTTTCCTAAGAACACGCAAAGATTTCTTCCTTTGCTTTGCTCAGGCCAACCGTTTCACAGCTCCCAGGCTAAGAAGCCCTGACGTTCCCTAATAAACCACCAATCCCGCATCGTTTCACACCTTACCCGAACTCTTCAGGACTTGGATGTATGCAAAAATGTGAGTCAGCCACCAAGGTGAGGGGCAGGCAGGGACGGCAGCATGGGAGCTGGGAGCACAGGACTGTAAAGACACTGCTTCAGCACCCAGGGCACCCAGGCTTCCCGATACACCCCCAAACACATGTTCAAACCCCTCTTCCCCACCTGCCTCTCCCATCTGGAGCTCGTGGCCTTCCCGGCGAGGATGCAGCAGCACCGGTGACAGCGCAGCCCTCCTGCGTGCTTGTATAGGCAGGCGTAGCACGCGAGAGCCGCCACGCCAGTTCAGACAGGCAGCCTGGTCTAATTGTGTGTTCCGCTTTCAACAGTGGCCAGTTTCTGACAGTGGTTTAGGAAAACATAGGAGATTTTATATTAGAATTTGTGCCCTGAAGGAAAAGTGCCTTTTAAATTTTATTAGTGAGAATTTGGCTTGTGTCTTGAAGCACAAAGGCTTACAGTGCTACCGAACCCCTTGGACTGAAACTCTGACTCAGAAGGATTCAAAGGAAATTTTCCTTCTGTCTTCTTTGGACCAACATTTTCATCTTTCAGGGTTTGTTGTTTGGGCTTTGTGTGTGCTTATAACAACCCTAAAATCCCACAGAGCTTTAGAGCTGAATGGGAAATCAAGGCTATGCGTTTCAACTCCTGCAAGGCATGCTGGACTGGAAAAGACAGTTACTTTCATGGTAAGAAAAGAGTAAATATTCAGCCAAAAGGCAACACAGCACATAAACCCACAAATGCAGACAGGCCTAGCGATTATGAACGTGCTACAAAAAAGACCAGCAACAATTATTAAACCCCAATCCAGGCGTTTTCTCCTAATATTAAATGATGGCAGCAAAAGGGCTTCCAGGCCCACAGCTCTGCTCCTTTGCCTGTCTTCATTTTCATGGATTCTGGATAACCTCTTCTCTTTTTTAACAAACCCTGTATTGTCCCAAAGGGATTTTCCTTCTTGTGCTGCTATTTCAGCTTCTAGCAGAGGTTTTCAGTTTCGATAAGACTCTAGGATGGACAAGTGATAACCATGGCTTGTCATAGGGAAACCACAGTCAGCTCTCCAATTCAAATACGCACTTGCTACTATGATCTTCCCTGCACGGGGAATTTCTGAATACCTATTGCCTCTCCTCACGTCCAGGGAAAAAAACACAGATATGCTGGAAAGCAGGAAAAATAGGCAGCTCCTGAAGAGGGGATGGAAGGAGCTTTGTTTGTTCCCTTCCCAACAGCACCAACAGCTAAAGCTGCCCACGAAGGCCAGGTACTTACTTCTCGCCTGCAAAGCAAGCGGAAGGAGAGTGTTTCGACTGACTCCGGCTGATTTTTGGCCTGTGCCTCCCTGCGCTCCCGTCTGCATTCCCGGTTCCCACAGCCTCCGAGCGGTGACAGCGAAAATAACCAGAGCAGTCCATGGGCCGTGCAGATGAACTCCCAAGTATTTACATCTAGAACTGCACCTCCATAAATCTAGCCGATCCTCTGCCACAGGAAAGGGTCCGGGGTGTTAAATAAACAGAGAGTAAATTTCAGAGGATTTGGTAAAATTAGGATTGTCGTTACTTTTCCATTCCAAGAAGACTAATCTTGGTTATAATTATCCCCGCTACATTCAGTCTTTTCAATAGCTCGTACTTGTACACTGATAAATGAAGCGTTAACTCTCACAAATGCCTCTCCTTCCCCTGATGAATGCAATGTGTTCCAGATGGATGGAGAAACCATTTTTTTCTTTTACACTTGCTAAGCTATTTCCAGGTACCCAGTGGGCCAGAGCACCAGCAGGTGTAAATCAGCAGAGCTCTGCCGTTTACTCCACTCCTTACAGGTGAGAATCCGGCCCCCTATTTCTAAACTTAAAATAATGTATTGCACATATGTGATCTTCCCTGAGCAATGTCCCATAAATGAGTGAGGTAAGAAAAAACCCCACCAGACAAACACAAAAGACGGTAATTGCACAAATCACTTTGGGCAGGCAACGCAGCGTGCCTGCTGCCTGCCAGCTCCTGGAAAAAGCCACTTTAATTAGGTTGATTTAAATGCAGACAGGTTTTTTTTTTCTTTTCTTTCAACTGAGGTCTTTGTACCCGCTTTGTACGAACCGGAGCTGGCCTCAGAGTCCTCAGCCAAAACCTGTCCTTTCACTCCACTAACGGGAGCCAGGACAGAGGGAAGAGCAACCTCAGCAGAGCCCATGTGAGCCAGCCCAAAGGAGACCGGCACCTCCGACGCCTGAAGAAGGGAGACAGGGATGCTTTTGAGATGAGAAAGGTCACTGCTGCCCTGCGGAGGAGCGTATTCTCCCTCCGCCCAGCCGTGCCGTTCCTCCGCGATGCCTGGGCTTTCCTCTGGGCACTGTGATTTTCCGAGCGCCTGCCTGGGGCCAGCTGGGAGCCCATCTGCCGCAGGGCTGAGCCCACACAGATGCCCCCACGGCGGCTGCAAGTGGCATTTCAAACATATGTTTACATGTAATGCTCAAGTACTTTCAAACTAAGCATGAGAGCAATTGACCCTTTGGCCAGTGCTGGTTTTAACCTCTGGGCTTCTCATCCCTATGTGCACAGTTAAGGCAGGATCTCAAAGCTCCGCTCCAGAAATAAACGCATTAATGCTTCTATTTAATTACCAGAAAGACACAGTAGAAAAACCCACATGGAAACCAGTGACTGGTGAGGGGAAAAAGTTGCTCTGTAAGTCCCGGCACATTCGAGGCTTTGCCTGCTCTGTGCAATGGGGAGACGAGGATTCGGCGTGGGGAAGGGGATGTGAGCATTTCAGTGAGGACCGCTCCTCAGAGCGAATGCACAATATGGTTGAATTCATGCTGTAACCATCTTTTAACACGTAGTGTTTTTATCTGAATGTTATTTGACAACTTGTGCTACGTGCAGCAGTGCTGGTCATCACCATGTGTTCGCCAGGACCTCTGGCTGCCATCTCACAGCCCTCGAGCTCGCTCCCTCTTCCCGACTAAGTCCTCTGCAACCACCTCCAACTCTGCGTGTGAAACTACAGGATGACTATCTCAAGACGTGTTTTCAAAGAGACGCAGCTTTAAAAGCTCGTGTGCATAAAAATACAGCTTTGTACAAAACTACTGTATCATGAAGCTCAGGGACTGTTGAGAGCAGGGTGATCAGTCATGCCAAAAACTGCAGGAAGGGACTTTTCAAAGCAAAAGTCCATTTGCTTTGGTAAAAGCCAACTCCCCACCTCTCTACATAGTTTAAAGATGACAAGGAAGTTGAGTGTTTGCTAGAACATCTCAATCAGCAAGGAAAAATAAAGAACTCCATCTGCAAGAATAAAAGCCAGCTCTTCTAGCATGTGCCCCGTTTTCATTTATGTCAGCTCCATTAGTGCCCCGTAAAACAACAGGTCTGTAATGGAGCAGCTGACCTACAGCGGGACCGGCATCCACCGCCGGCGTACACGAGATTTATTCCAGCTGTTTAGGTTTAGGTCCCTGCCTTTCACACGGTTACTCCAGTTAGGCTGTTCTTAATAAAAAGTATCAGGGATCAAAAGCTAAAAAGTTTCACAGTCTAGTTGCAAATAGAGATTTGTCTCTCAGTCAAAGAGGCTTCAAGCTTTCACATAAAATATGGGTAAAACATAGAAAAACTGTTCAAACCCCTCTCTGGAGGTACGGCATATACTTAACCCTAGTATGGGAAGTCAATTCCTGGCCCTACCTGGGCTATCATCTGCCTTCCATGGGCTCAGTCGATGCCAATCAAACACCTTTGCAGCCGCAGCCTGCTCATTTCCCAGCAGACAACCAGAAATATCCTCGTGCTTAGTCAGACAAATCCTACCCAAAGGCTGACGCAGTGAAAAGCAGCTCGTCTGCGCCTGTGGCAGATGTCTATAAACCAGATGGTCTGTAGTAAGGAAGAGTTTCACTGCTGTGATGATCTAAGAGCACGAAAACCCCAAGAAGGGCTGGCATGCCTGAACACTTTTCTCAGTCTCTAACCAAATCAATTGGTTTCATATTAAATTAGACATCGATATGGTAAAATTCTTCCCCTCTTTTTGTTATCATTGTTGGTTAAAAATGCCCAGCAGTATGCATAAAGTCAGCTCTTGACACAGTGTTTACACAGCAACAGCAGTTCTTTCAGCTTCACTTGGGACTCAGAGACCAAACACTGCCCACGGTTGTGCTTTAGGCATCTTTGCTATAACACCATTATAAATATGTAACAAGAATTTAAAAGGCAGAAGGAAAATAGATAATGGAGACACCCCATCTAAATATCACACTTAGCCCTCACCATCTGAAAAGAGCTACAAATTCCAGCGTGCACTCATCAACATCAGGGTAAAGGTGTCCTCGTTAGAGGACGAGCACAGGAGTCACCTGGCAGCATCCAGAGGGAAAAAGACATCAAGTTTCAGAGGAAAACTGCCTACCGCATTTTTTCCACACTGTCATTTTTAAAGAAGACAAAGAAGCTTAGCACAGAAATATGAGGAACTTGGTTCAAGCAATTTGGATTCAGAACAACAATAGCAAGGTCATCCATGCTACTTGAGCACAGATTTTGATGAAATCCCTGAAGGTTAGCCTGGCAAAGCTGCTTTCAAATATCAGAGAGCTGAAGCCAAGGGAGGTCATTCAGTACCTGGCCATCTGGGACGCTTCCATGGCCACCATCAGCAGTATCCACACACTTGCAAGTCTAATTCCTGCAGACTCAAACCACAACCGTGACTGATATCACCAGATATCACTGGGTGGGCTGATGGTCGGAACCTTGACTGTAGCTCAATACCTTCTAGCACACCTAAAAGGAAACAAAACTGTCATGTTTATGGAACAGGCTCTGCCTGAATGGGACCTTTTTTGCTCCTATCATCTCCCCTCAAATTATACACAGACAATATTCTCCACTTTTCCAACATGCAGCTGCGATCCTTCTCCTCCATCTTTAGGTCTTTTCTTCCCCATTCCCTCCTTCCCCCGATTCAGGCAAATGTGCTGCCTGATTATCCGTTGACACACGTGTTTAGCGCTCCTGTGCGGAAAGCAATGAATTTGGAAGCTTTTCCAACTCCAGATGATGTCACCCTGGGTCGGCGCCAGGCTGGGTTACGAGTTAAAATCCTTCACTTCAGGGTCAGACATTCTCCTATTTTTAGGCCTGATTTCAGTGTCACACAGCCAACAGCCGAGCTGAACAGTTCACGTTATTCAACTGCAAACGCCTGCTGGGGTTCGAACAAAGCTCGGCTTTGTGGCAGGTGAAGGGGCTCGGCAGCACAGGAGCCCCTTTAAAAGGCAGGCGGCAGCTGCTTTGCTCGGCACGGTGCTGCGGCAGTTCACGCCAAGACGAAAACCACTTCAAGCTCCCTCCCACCCTCCACAAATGGCAACTGTAAATCCAAAACCAGGGTCTGAATTTGATCTGGCACTGCGGAGCACTGCTGGCTGCGTCCTGCCCCACGTAGCCCTCTGGAAATCTGCACTGTGAGAAACCCGCCTCCTCCAGTACAAACTGGGAACCGGCAGGGCCCCAGGGGATGGGGAGGCGGACGGGGCAGAAGGGCCCTGCGGCCGCAGCGTGCGAAGCGCAGGGTATTGTGTGGCCCCGAGCCTCTGAGCTAACACACACCCGCCCGGCTCTGCTAACTCCATCACCCGGCCGTGCCTCCCCACTCCTCCCCAAATTCTCCTTGGTGGCGAAATAACTCTTTGCATTAATTTCCCCACTTGCAACACACTGATCAGCCAATGCCTATGTTGTGCTTCGGTCATTTAAGCAAGCGATGTGTTGCTGCGGGTGGAGCTGGTCCCCACCATGCCCAGCCCGGGCAGGGGGCAGAGGAAGCTTCCCCAGAGCCCGTCCAGCCGCCCGCGCCCCAGCCAGCTCCCCTTACAGGCAACGCAGAGCAACAGGGGCTGCTGGCACATGGCCTTTCAGTACTTACAGGGGGCTTAGAAGAAAGATGGGGACAGAGTTTTTAGCAGGGCCTGTTGCGATAGGACAAGGCATAATGGTTTTAAACTAAAAGAGGGCAGATTCAGACTAGATATAAGGAAGAAATGTTTTACGATGAGGGTGGTGAAACACTGGAAGGGGTTGCCCAGAGAGGTGGTAGATGCCCCATCCCTGGAAACATTCAAGGCCAGGCTGGACAGGGCTCTGAGCAACCTGATCTGGTTGTAGATGTCCCTGCCCATTGCAGGGGGAATGGACTGGATGGCCTTTAATGGTCCCTTCCATCCCAAAGCTTTCTGTGATTCTATGATCTGTCTGACCTGCTTAAGGATGAGAGGACTTAGACCTCCAGGTGTCCAGCTCTCTCTGCAAAGGCAACCCGGGGGGACCAGCTCGGGTGTTTGCTCTGCCACTGTCGGAAACAGGGCAGGATGACTCAAGCCCTTTTTTCTGCAGGAACGCAGCCACCATCTGCAGCACCAGAAAGACACATACTGCACAGCCAAGCTTCCCACCCAGGGACAGACTGCATCTCTGCTTACGTGTAGACTGACAGCAGTTACAACGGGTTGGGAGTGAGTGGAAGCTGGAAGGGCAAACCTGACACCCCTTCCTCCCCGTACACCTCAGGGGGCACTCAGAGCGCAACTGGGAACGGAAAGGCAACTGGAGCTGTGAAATAAAAGCATACACTGGCATAAGCAACATGCAAGAAACACGGCCAAGATCACCCTCCAAAATAACTGCAGTGAGTCCCTGAAGGTGCCACAGAAATTACATTCACACGGGAATACGCCTATGGACCAGGAGCAGCATTTAGCAGAGTATTAGACCCAGCTGATCAGGCGGGCCCATTTTAGACTCGGTCAGAGCGGAGTTAAGAAGAAAAGGAAAAAGCTTCGGAGATGAGCTGCAGGTCGATATGAAGAGCGATAGCGCGTGCAGCGGCTGCAGCCGGCAGCCAGCCGGGGCTCCCCGGCCCTGCGCCCCACGGCCCCGAGACCCGGCCCCGTTTCTAGGGAGGCCGATGGCTTGAGTTTTAAGACTTGACACAGGACGCAGACCCCATGCAACTGCACCAGCCCTGCATGCTGAATGAGCTCATCTTTCGGCAACATGTGAGCGCACGGGGCTGAGGCGTAACCGTATACGCTGTTGACAATGACTGAAAACCACAGACAAGTAAGAACCATAATCGTTTCAGGGCAAAGTGTGAACATGAGTCACATCCCAGCACCAGCTGCAAGCTGTCTTTGTCCCCAGCGAAGAGCACTGCTGGGGCGGCGGGGGTGTGCTGCTCTTCACCCAAACCCCTTTTCTCACATTACCCTCTTACTCCTGCCGCAGTACATGAGCACTCACATACGGAGCCATCAGAGTTTCCCAGCGCTTGTAGGAGACCTAAAGCTGGCACTGCCAGGTGCTTTATTTTTAACACTGGGCGAGTCGCATCACGTCTCCTGAAGGGGATGAAAACCAGCCACCAGCCCAAGCCCAGCAGAAGCAGCAGGAGCGGGAGCAGTCCCCCGTGTCTTGCGGCTGCTCCCTCGGCCCGAGCAGGCTGGTAGCCCCGCTCCCACGCACCTCAGCAAACACCCGTCTCCATCACCTCTGCAGCTGCTGGGAAAGCCACACACCTGCAGCAGGGCCCCCAGCATGGCTCTGGGACCAGTCGCGATGGCTGGTGGCCCCCTGAGCGCACCCCACCTAGCCAGCCACTCTGGGTCTGTTGGTTAAACCCGCTCTTTGAGGAAAAAAAGAATGTCACTAGATAAGCTTGCAGGTGACCCTCGAGCATCTGCAGGCCACACAGCACAGCATTAAAGCATGAATACTCAGTTGTTTTGTGCTTGCAGGGTGCCGGCACAAGGTACTGCTCCAGCACTGTGGCTCCTGCGCATGTTTACAGTGCGAGCAAGAGTCCAAGCCAGAAGATTAAATTTCAGATACTGAACCATTTGCTCCGAGGCAGTTACATCAGCAGCTGACTTGGCCTGCCTCTCTCTTGTTTGCTTCTCTCTCCCTTAGAAAACAACGCTCTGCTTTGGTTTTATCAATCAGAGCAGTCTCCCCTTCTGCCACTCTCTCTGTGCTGCTCGCTGAGAGGACTCCACGCACCGAGCGAGCTGGGATGACATTTAACTACGGGAAAAAAATACGCAGAGAAGAGGAACCTGCGTTTTAAAAAAAGGAAATCTCTAGTGAAACCACAATTGTGCAGCTGTCCCAGCTCTGCCATTTCTGCAGCACATTTCAACACACTCATTAGCATTTTTACGGAAATAAAGTAGTTAGCGATTGGTATGGTATTCATCATCGCTGTCAAATGTTGAACAAGCTAATACAGCTCGGCATTCTGCAAGTGACAAGTGTTGAGAAACACTGCTGCGCTCGGCCGGCTCCCAGGACTGCTTCGCTGCGGAATTCTTCTACTGCAGCCTTACGCTGGCACTCAGAAAAGACCCCTAAAGATAAAAATAAGCAAGGACCTGCTCCCTGTCCTGCCTCGTAGGCTGTGCTGCTCGGGCTGGCACCAGGGAGGGAGGCTGGGGGTCTAGCAGGAGCTGGAGGTGGGCCTGCCCAAGCAGGAGCCTGCGGGTCCCCGCGGAGAGGCAGCTCGCGGGAGGCCACGGGTGTCTGCAGTGACAGCAGGCGCTGTGCAGGAGGTGAACACGCTCCGGGGAAACCCTGGAAAGCCCCTGAGCTGCCGCCTTTCAGGCCGTCAGTCCAGCCACCACCACCTCAGCTCATGAATTATCTATCTGCAGGGAGGAGAGAAACACAAAGGCATTGGACAAGCAGCTGCCAAGGGCTCTGGTGTTACTCGTGCAGATGCACGAGTGTACACGGCCGTGTCAGGTGGAGGAAGGCTGCCAGCCCAGGCTGGCATGTGCTACCAAGACATCGAGGCACCAGAGCAAAAGAGAAGAGAAACAGTGTCCATTAACTTTGGATGCTTTTCAGAGAGGGTCTGGAAATGGTTTAGTGTCACACATCAAGCCCACCTGAGCCACCTGCCCTCCCAGGTCCCACCGCCTCTTGCTTCTCGTAGCTGACGCTGGTACCACCTCCTCCTCTTTCAGCCCTTTATTTATCACCTTCAGAAGAGGAGAAATGGAAACCTTTAAGGCAGCTGTCTCTGCTACTGCATGCGTTGTGTGGATGTGAGGCAAGAGGGGAAGCAAAACTGCAGCACAGGCTGACGCGGTCACTATCATCTTGATTTGCAAAATGCAAATCGCTTCCTTTCGTAAGTGTTTGAGATGTGGCAGCTGATTAGAGTACGACTGCTAAGGAAAAGTCAGTTGTTAGACAGGCAGAGAGCAGAACTGTCGAGACGGGTGTGTAATATCGCTTCTCCTCACTGACCTGATACATTCCTCCCTTATTTATCCTTGCCCCTGCTCTCATCACAGACTGATCTCTTTTCTGATATTCAGGCTAACCTTTTCAGAACAGCACGTGAGCAGACATACAGCACCTAGCTTTGCTAAGTCCTGAGCGCACACTCCTTCCTCGAGGTTTATTATGGTACCAACGAATAAATGAACCTGCTAATGAAAAAACTCCCATTTCTCTTTTAGACTGAAGACAATTAAATTTACATATTAGCTGCAACATAGCACAACTCTCTATTCCCCCTTGCTCCTTTCAGGTGAGTTTTAGCTCAGGTATAATCTGCATTGAGGGAAGGGAAGGGAAGGGAAGGGAAGGGAAGGGAAGGGAAGGGAAGGGAAGGGAAGGGAAGGGAAGGGAAGGGAATTCAGTTGCATGGGACCTACAACGATCATCTAGTCCGACTGGTATTTCTAATATCAAATAGTAACTTTACTGGAAAGTAAACACTTGGCTATGTTCAGTTAAGGAAACAGAAATACTCAAGAGACACAAAAGATGATACTTCAGAGTCAGAGGGTAAAATCATCTGCTTCCCAAGTTCACCACTTGTAGTTCAACAATAATGTATTTCCAATGCAATTCGTTATTTTGCATTGCGATTGGCTATACCTTACGCTGAAAAGTGGATGGTTGGATTATAACAGCACCCTACAGCAGCAAGAACTTAAACCTTCTCATAGGCCACTCAATCCTAAAGCACCAGATACTAAAACTGTAATTTCTGTGTCTGGACATTTGAACGTACCGGGGAAATTCAAGGCTGTCATCAGATGAGTATGCATACGCTAAGGCACTGCAGTATTTACTCTGAACTTCCTCTACACAGCTGCTTCAAAGATTACAGTAACCAAATTGTGGTCGAGAAATTGATAAACACATGTGAAGAGCAAACTGTGATTTGAATGTGCAATAAATGGTGAATAAGACTATGCCTTAGGATTGACTGCAATCAGCTATCATGCTAAAATGAAAACCGACTTGCGGACACTAGGTTTTAATAAACATTGCTTAAGACATTAACTAACATGAATTGTTAATACAACCTTTTGCAGTGTAAATATGGGTTGGAAGTCTTCCCGTTTAATACTTGAAACAGGCTTAATTATCAGGACTGTGAGGCCATCAAAATGCCTCCGGTTCTGTTTCAGTACAAAGGGAGCGCCTCTGCCTGTTCGTTCTCATTACGCACTTCTGGTATGCTCCATCGAGACCCAGGAGATGTGAACAACTAATAAAATTGTTCATCCTGGCTGCGGTTAGTAACACAGTGAGCAAGAGTGAGAGGGTGGAGGGATGCTGCTTCTCTGCAGAGCAGAAAGAGGCGACTATTTCTTCCCAAAAAGTGTCATGAGCTTTCATTTACTATCACAGCGACAGCTGTGAATTTATCTATGGGTGGAAATCTTTTTTTTTTTTTTTTTTTAGTATAATTTTATAACTCCATTTAGGAGGTTATTATAAAGACCCACCCTGTTTTTCTCAATCCTTAATCAGTTAATGATGGCAGCTTAAAAGACCTTTGCTCTGTCTTGATCACATCTGGATTTTTCTCCTGGCAAGCCGATTTCCTATAAATCTGTACAAATTCCGTATGATTTCTTCAATCAGATAAGAAGAACAGATCACAAGCCACTTTATTAAGAAAGTCAGGATAATTATTCTCAGAGGATAATTATGAAGTGGGGAAACTGAAGAACGGCAACATGAAGTAACTTGACCCAGTTCTCCTGGAGAACAGTGGCAGAGCTGGAGAGAGACGGCAGCTCTCACGGGCCTCGATCCTTTTATCCTCCATCCCTGGGGTATCCTTTATGTCCGTAACGAGGCAGCTCAGGGATGCTGCAGTACCAGCCGTAGCTGTGAGATAAATCCCTAATCAAACAAAGAAAACCTCGCGTGGGCACTGAGCGGGGATGAACCTGTACTGCCAGACTCTGAAACCGTTTCGGAGCCCGCAGGCGAGCAGGGGCAGTGGGTACCACTGCCATGAATATTCCTGGCTACCGCCACATGGCAGCAATGGAAAGTTCTGTATTTACAAATCAAGACCTGTAAATAACAACAAGGAGAAAGGAGTAAGTAATTCTTCCACCCTGCAAAGAACCACCTGCAATTTGACGCACTGACACACCTGAAAGCCGTTTCCGATTTTACAGGGAGACAGTTGGAAAAGCCTCAAAGCAATTTTTCTCTGCTCTAACTTGCATGCTACAAAGAGGAACGAGGATATTACGCAGCATTGCAGAATCAATAGTTATTGTGGAAATTATTGGTTTGATGTCAGGGCCAATTAGCTGCGAGTGGAATTAGCACATACCCTGTGCGGGAAGACAAGAACGTGTTCTTCCCTAGATGGGAAAGATGTTGGCTATGAAGGGCCTCCCCACAGGCGTGCACACAAGCTTCGTAATTAGCATCAGATTTCCCAATGCTGAAAAATCCAACACGAGCTTCTTCTCCTGGCACACGAGAATCTGCAGCAATGACCTGATCTGAGAGTGGACAAACCTGCAGACCAGATTGACCCTCTGCATTTGGATTTTACACCTAAGAAAGGCTATACCTGGCCAACCCAACTACTAACCCCATGTCAGAGAACCACGCTGGCTGAGGTCAGCTCAACACACCATCTTATCCCTACACCTTTCCATTATTGCCCTGACTTGTGCCGACAGAAATCTTATTCCACGTTGCGGCTAGGATTTATCACAGTTCATGGACTAATCTATGCTGTGCCTGGTTTGGCTACTGAGAAAGAGCTCAACACTTGAGATTAAGTCCTGCTTGAGGATTAAGTGCTTTAGAGGAGAAGATAAGTATAGATTCAGGCGTGAGGAACATGCAAAGCTTGTCATACTAAAGGAAATCAGCTGCACAAATTTTACTAAACTGTAAAGATCCAGAAGAAGTGAAACAAAGGAGCTAATTTTCAGGACCTCCATGCAGGGTGGTGTAAAACTGAATGCTTTTGCAGCAGCTTAATCCACACTTTGAATCTCACCCTGGGAGCAGCCAGCATGGAAGACGACCTTGCAGGGGCCAGGAGGGTGAGAGCCCCGGGCGGGAGGCAGCCCTGGGCTATGCCGCCTCGCCACGCACACCCCTTCTGCTTCTCCTCTGGCCCTCGACTCGCCTGCCAAGCCAACCATCCCCACCCTGCATTCACAAAACCAGTTCCTCAGTTCAGTGGGGAGCTGGCACCCGCCACCGCCGTCACCCGCCACCGCCGTCACCCAGCAACACAGCACAAACACCACCACGGAGGAAGGCTCCTGCGACGCTGCAGGCTGCAGTCAGCTTCCTCTACCCGGCTGGAGGCCGCCCGCCCCACGGACGACCTGTCCACCCCTATCTGCTGCTGAAACCTCCGCACCGGCAGATCAACCGATTCTTTCCATAAAAGGCTTTCAGGGCCAAAGGGGACTTTTCCTTCTAGCTTATTAAAGCAAGTAAGATGCACCGAGTTGCTTTGCAGCTTGCGACCTGCATGTAAACCTTGGCTCATGTGTCGTCTTTTGTGCTACGGTGCATAACCCTCGGTGGCACCTCAGAGATGTTCATGTAAACTGCAATGACCCCTGAAATAAGGAGAGCTGCCCCGACGCACCTTGGTGCACCGGAGGCGACAACGTCTGCCAGTCGGGGACAATATTCAGGTGAGACCAGAGGGGTACAACAAGATCCCTTGGACCTACAGAACAACGCGCAAAATGCCTTCACTTGTGCAAATAACATCATTTCCACGTATTCAGCAGTATGCCGTGAAATGCACCTGCAACAATTCCTCGGGACAGTTCCTCTGTCATTTTTTATTTTATACTCAAACCAGCTCTACGTCCATTTTGCTGAAGTGAGGCACCATTGTTGTGGTGGAAATGGAAAAAACTATTCACAGCTGTAGAAACACAGAGACAACTCAACAGGGGTGATAACCCATGTCCCAAGCTGCAAGACTCTCGTAACTGAAATCTGTGGAAATCCCACCGCACCAACACTCGGCGTCTACAGCAAAACCCTGATGCCTTTCTGCTTTGCACTTCTTTTGCAAAAACAGCCTTAGCTTTCTGGGGAGGTCACGAAGCTGTGGCTAATACTGCAGTAAGTGTACTAACGGTGCCATCCAGAGGTACTTGGGCGTAGTACACAGCTCCCTGTCAGCATGACTACCTTATAAATGAGAGGACCTATGCATAATCTTATCTATATCAGACTTTAAACCAGCTATGAAATAATTACATTTTCTGTTATTTTTAATTTCTTTTGCCCACCACCTTTCATTCACTTGTTTTCTTCCGTCTCTCTCAATACTCACTGCGCGTTTTCATTTTCCATGCATACTAAATCAGTCATTCTTAAAAATATATACATCTCTGGCCTCTCTTGGCAAACAAGAGCTATTTCATTTTACTCACAATTGCTAAAAACAGGACCACATGCTCAATTCAGAGAGATACTCACCTGTATTTCATTGCCATACAATAGCACAAGATTTCACGTAACAGCAACCCCACATTGAAACAGGAGACATAACAGCGGAAAACAACCTTTTTCCCCCATCTCAAACAGCTGATGACTCTTTCAGCTGTGAAATCATGACTCAAACTTGAAACAAGAAAATGTTTTTCCAGCATCTGATTATACATATTTATATGTGTGTGTGTATATACAGTTTATGTCAGCTGCCTGAACGGTTTGGATGCAGCATCTCCTGCGCCATACCTTATGATGGGCAAAGTATGTCACAGGAGGTATTTGTTCAGAGCAAAGGTCTGATTTACCTCTGTGTGCAGATACCGCCTGACACCCGCATCTGTGTGACATTAAGATGTGAATTCACAAAGTGATCCCATTAATACCAGACTAAAATCAACCGTTGAATCCTTATTTTCTCCTTTAGGAAATTAATGGGATTAGACAGATTACAGACAAATAATCCCAAACTATATACTTACTTTTTAAATCTTCAGGATTTTTTGAGCTTTATTCAGATAACTCATTTTGAGATGTACTGTCTTAAAGATGCAAAAATACCTAACTACAATACACTTGTATCCGTCTTTTTTTTTCCTCAGAAATCATCACTTACTGGTCCGTTAGCATTAAGGCACTGGGTATTATTCTATCACCTTACACAAAGTAAAAGGAAAAATGAGAAACAGACTGACCTGAAAACTAACAAAATAACTTTTCAGATAGCCTATGGCAAGCACCATTTTCACTTGTTGCATCCCTCCCCAAAAGACCACCCTTCTTTTACAGTCTCAGTATTTGAAAATCAAGAAAGACTGTAAAAATACAAATTATGTCAAATGACAGATGCTGTTGCTGAAGCATGCCTCCTACGAAGAGGCGTGGTTATGGTTAAGAGGAGATTTTGAGTGTTATGGAATCCAAATGTTAAATGTAGGGACCGATGTCTGCACTGCATTTGGAGAGTCACCTTGAGCTGACCTCAAACCTAAGCTGGCCTGAGCATCAGATGATGGCTTCATTTCCCACCAGTCAACCCTGGACCGTGCCTTTTTATAACTGCACTCAGGTCTCCTATCAGCAGTGGCAGGGAGGCAGCTCTTGGTCATGGAGACACCTGCACGGAGAAGGGCTTGAAGGGTCATTTGAAAGGGGTGACTGAGCCTGCAGAAGCCTGCACTCTGGTAAGATGGGAAGGGTTGTCAAGCATTGGATTGGGCTGCCCAGGGAAGTGGCTGAGTCCCCATCCCTGGAGGAATTTCAAAGCCGGGGAGATGTGGTGCTTAGGGACATGGTTTAGTGGTGGCCTTGGCAGTGCTGGGTTAACGGTTGGACCTGATGAGCTTAAAAGTCTTTTCCAACCTAAACAATTCTATGATTCTATGAAGTGGAGAAACAGCTCTCGCATTCCAGACATCTCAGTGCTGAATACATGTCTGGAAGAAATAGTAGACATATGGAGTCCTTCATAAAGCTGTGAGATATGACCCACAGAGATCACTGAGTAGACAGTCTAATTTTATAATCTTAACCCTGCTAGAAGTTTCAGACACGTCTTGTATCAAGCGTACAACACTTTCATGCAGCAGCAAAACAAAAAAGCAAAACCCAAGAAACACCCCAGTTCTGTGCACTGTGATGAAAAAATTATAGCAGTAATTTAACAGAAAATATTTATTTAAAAGATCAAAGACAATGTGTCTTCCCCTTCCTGCCACTTTCATACACACAGCGTTTTCCCAAAATGCGTTTTGCGAACGAAAATGTCGTCATTGCCCCAAGCCTAACTGCTGCACAAGGAGGTGTTTGTTCAGACAACAAGCGCAAGTGTACCTTGATGGCAAATTTGTGCCACCAACAGGAAAAGATTTGGAAAACGCATGGAAAAAAACTGCTCTTGCACATTCACTTTGAATGCGTACCAGGTTCCAAACTGCAACTCCTTTTCTTTCAGAAATTAATGTGTTGTAAGGAAATCAGAGCACTGTGTCGTTTGGCAAAAAGGTCAACACAAAAATCATTACTTGCATTTATTTCCCCTCTCTCCATGATTGCCCCCGTGGAGTGCAGGGTGTACGGTGTGCACTGACCTGTACTTCCCTGTCCGCACTTGCAGAGCTCTCATACCGCACCGCTGGGCACCTCCTACATCATTCACAATATCATCTCCAATCATGATGGCCTGTCAAAGCAATGAAATACAGAAAAACGGGCGTCAAGTGGATTTTATTTCTGCCATACGTCACACTCCTTTGACATAACAAACAGCTTGATTTGATGTTTAATACTGCCATCAGACAAATTAAACAAGAGAATATTGTCATCGTATTGATTAAAAGTCATCCTACCTTGAATATAATTCATGCTATAGCTCCTCGAGCAATGTTCTAGTGCAGGACGCACCTGTACAATTTGTAATCAATCACAAAAATCAAAGTGATTTGGCACAGTTCAAAGAAAACGTTGAATTTTATGAAGTTAGTCCTACTCTGTTCCTAATGATGCATTTATGTTACGCGCCAAGCAGTTTAAATTAAGCTTAACTTTTTAAACGTTTCCTTAAAATTGGTATTCTAACAGCCAGTCAAAAGCTTAAGTTTGTGATCACTGAGATGCATAACTTCACAGAGCCTGATCCCAACCCATGCTTAGGTTGATACAGAAATTTGGAAAATCACTGTAAAATCTAATTTATTGTTGCACAATGGGATATGATATGTACAGGCCTAGCATGGTTTGCGTTACAGTCAGCTTAAGTCTGTGCAAATACTAATAAACTCAATTGAGTAGATTACCAAAAAAATGTAACTGAGAAAAGACCTTCTGGCTGTGCTAAGATTTGTTTGAGTGTCTGATGAAAACATGTAGCACCCACGTCAGCGTTCCTGTCTTTGTTTAAGAGCTTTGTTAAATTGAAGCGTAGCAGCCGAGGGGTCTTTCTCATTAACAACTGCATCTTCAAAATTTCAAGTGCTTATTATCATCCTGCATTAAAAATTATTACATTTTATTCTTCAAATTTATAAATGGTTGGGGAAGCTCATTTTATAGTTTCTACAAAAAACAGCATATGCACAAAACAGTAATCTTCAATTAACAAGCAAAAAATCAGCTTTCAGCCTTCCGAAGGCATTCTGGATTACTCTGAGGAGAACGGAGGCCGCACCTAACACCAGGGAAACACACCAGCTTTGAAAATATGCCATCTAGTTTTTCTATCCGATTTTAAAGTGCAGTTTTGCACCTTTTGTATCAAAGTTGAATTTTATCTAAACTACATTAACTAGTTGCATCTTTAGCCACTTGATCTTCATCTTGTTGACTTAGCCTCCTGCTTCATAACCATAACCGGCCAGGCTTTCACAACAACGGCACCTTGCAACTCTACAAATTCCTGCCTGAATTCCCACCCCTTTCAAGTACTTTTCATTATTTTCATACCTGCACATCAGATACACCGAGTCACTGTGCAAAGTGTTTCTTTTCTTACTAAGGAAATTGCCCTTGTATTTTGTGTGGTTTGGGTGGTTTCTAGGGTCTGTCATGAGGGGTCCTTGTCCCACGTATGGGCCTTGGGAGGTTACAAGGCACGTTCGCAAAGGGGACCGGGGTTGCCTTAGATGGCAGCTGGGTTAGGAAGAGCAGCACCGCGGGGGACGCCGCTGGGCACGCACAGAAAGCCAACCCAGCGTTCTTCCATCTGCAGAGAACTGATAAATAGGCCCGTGTCAGCGAGGTCATGGGAACAAGGCGCACACGGCAGAAGCAGGGATCGGCTTCTCCAGAAGCAGCAATCTAAAGGGAATGCTGAGTCTTTCCATACAGCTGGCTGCAGCTTTAAGGACAAAAACATATAGAAGGCGGGCGTCATTCCAGTTACCAGTTCTGCCCAGTATAAAATCCTCTTCTTCCTTTGCCTTCACATGGAAACATCTCTTTTTTACATAGCATGCAACCATACAAGAGCCAGTTCATCTTCTGTGTCTCCCACACTTCAGTTCCCACTCTGTAAGCAGTCTGCTGGGCAGGACTAAACCACACATATTGAAGTCTAAAAATACTACAGCTCCAGAGCTACTTTTATTAATCATCTAATTACAACAGAATCTTCTTCCACATTACATAGCATGCAAAGGAAATCTGAGGATATACGTAAAGCCCCAGTCGAACAGAAGATTTTCTGAGAGCATTCATGAACCAAACTAAGCTACAAACACGTATATTTGGAACAGCTTCAGCTGAAAAAAACTAAATCCTCTTTAGAGTAACGCATCAGGTGTGGTGTGCAAGATTACATATAGTAGTTACCAGCCCAGTTTATCTTCCATGTTGTTCTAAAACACTGTTCACAGGGGGGATGATCATCATCCCTCAGGTGATGGGATGTAACAGGATGCCCCCTCAAGTCAAGGCTCATTTGTCTGGTTCCACATTGGAAGTAGTTCATTTCGAAACAATTTATATATGCCCACCCTTGCTTCATTCTGCCAAGAAGTGTCACTGCTATGGCCAGGCTTTGAGAGCTCCTTTAAGGAGCAGAGAGATGTAAGGACTTGCAGCAGAGGGGTCAGAGTTGGGGAAAACACGCCCGTAGGGAAGGAGCAGCAGCAGGCTTTGGGACAGGTAGCTCTGCCTTTTCAGCTCTCTGCTTACAAACCGCTTTAAAGCCACCAGACGGTGGAGGGCTCCGTCTTTTTCATCCTTTCGTTATTGGACCATTTTCCTTATCCACTCTGCTCATGGAAACACCCGTGTTCCTAATAAGAAGCCTTCCCCTGTAGATAGTTCACCTTTCCTTACCACTCCTCCAAGCAAGCAATTGAGCATGAAATGGGGAGAAAATGATGGGTTAATTTTAAGTAATTAGTAAATAAAGCATGTATGCACAGATGAGGAAAACAGAATAATCCCACTGTTACGTGCAGACCTGCAAAGAACCTGGCAACACCGCTCTCAGCCAACCACCATTACAAATCTCCCCCCCAAGCTGCTTTGAGATATTTTATCCTTCTCAGCCACTGGCTTTAATAGTTTTTAATCCCCTCTTCCTATAAAATTCCTTCCAACACCTCCCCGAAGGGGACAGGGAACGGCTGGTGGGGGGACCCCAGGAGCGGAGCTGCCCTCCGCCACCTGCACGCCCTTACTCAGCCTGAACCCAGAGGTTCAGGATGAGACTTCTGAAGTAAAGACAATTTCAGTCCTGGGTTCTCAAAACCCTAAAAATGAATTTCCTCTAAAAATGGGAAAGGGCAGAGCGGGGCAGCCCACCAAGCCCTCAATGGCGTGCCAGGGCTGTATTTTACTCTCTCCAGGCAAGTTTTCCTGCAAGATGCCCGGCAGCTCTGCAAGTGCAGCTGCAGATGAGCGGCGATGCCTGTCCAGGCCAGCTTGTGGCATACGCATACAAAAATGTACTCCAGCCCCTGGGGATTTCACAGATTTACTATCAGTGAAGGGCAATAATCACTAAAGGAGGAGCAATTATTCCCAAATCATTTAGGATTTAAAAAATCATTGGCAAGAAGATAGAGGTCAAAAGGTGCACTGTCAAGGGAAATAAAAAAACTCTACCTGTCAAACCTGGGTTTAACTTCCTCTCTGACTGCAATATGGTAAGAAGAGAGAGAAAGATATAAAACTGAAAGGTCACACACCCACTGAAAGCAAAAATTAAAAGATCCCCGTTCGTGTTCACATTTTACACAGGGATCACACCATTAATCTGTTCAATTATTCCACAGAAGTTACTTTTTTTAGATCAGTTAGAGATTTACTAAAACGAAGGGCAAAATGCAGTGAGACAGTCTCTCTGGTTTTAAGACAAATTATCAAAGAATTAAAATGGGTGCAATTTATATTTTCCTAAACCATATAGCTGGTGAGAGATGGTGCGTGCGGCTGTACACGTGCAGTAAATAAAGCACACGTGTGCCAAAGCTGAGTGAAGCCCATCAAATTCAACCCAGATCGGCAGTGATAACGGAGGAGATGAACACGACCTCCAAGAATCTGGCCCAATATAATCCCCACTGGGCAAACGTCTGTGGCACAGAAATCACCATCACGGTCAGCAATCTTACTGGGGGTGTCTGGACCATGGACTCAGAGCTGAACGGAGGTGGCCGCTGACTCCTCTTACCCCCAGAAGTAGCCACCACTAAGAAGCCTTCAGAGATGCTGGTAGGGTGGTGAACAGGAACCTCGGGCATTTTTGTCTGCAAACAGAGTTTTAGTATTCACTAAAATCACAGAAAAATGTTTGATCAGAAAAGGAATTATGGAGTAAGAACATGAATGAGGCAGAAAGGCAACAATAGTCTGTACTACCCAGTTAGGCTCGGGTTGCAACGCGGTGTTCTCTAGGACAAGCTCGTACAGTTCTTTGGAGGCTGAAGTCTATGGAGGATGCAAATGAAGAGACGCACAGAGGGAAGTGTGCAAACTTCAACAGAATATTGAACCCAGTGAACGTTTCTAGAGTCAAACATTTATGCCTAAGCAGATTTTTGCTGTAGGCTTAATAACCTTAATCAAGCTAAATGTGCCAGGGACAAAAGGAAATAAAGTTTACACGCAAAATCTTGATTAATGTATTAACCCCTTTACACAAGAAATACAATGCATTTACTTTTCTCCCTATTCTCCTTGGCCCAGCCAGTAATCTCCTAGGCTTCAGGACCCCATATTACTGTTAATTATGTTTCTATCTTGGAACTACTAGCTGTGCAAACATCAAACGTGCAAAGGACATCGCACATGGCCTCTGACCTGAGAGAAGCTGTACAACAAGGCAGGTGAAACAAAGACATACATTAAACCTCCAGGGCAGATTTCCAAAGGCCGCAGGGCCAGCCAGGTTTCAATAAGCTTTCAGCAGGACTCGAAGCTTGAAACTTCACTCGGCCACTTCACTCTTCTTGCTGAGATGGAAAATCTTTCCCCGTTGTGGCCGGTGAGCACGGCGGCAGGTCCTCCGTGCCACTCTCGGGGTGACCTCCCTCTGCTCTCACGCACCACTAACTCCCACCGGAGACTTGCAGGTGGCAGAAATGGGAATTGGTTAACTACCAGTAGTTTATGCACTCCAGTATGACCTGCCATAACTCCCATTAAAGCAGGACAATTTGCTACAGAGAGAACTTTTTATGATTATATAAAACTACCGGAACCTTAACATTATTTAGGTTTTATTGTAAAGCTGTAAAAATCATCCACTGTTACAGCTGCCTTAAAACATATGAATTAGGCATTTCAGTAACCTTTAAGATGTGTTATTCTTTGTCATATTACTGAATCATAAGATAGGTCTGGTTACCTCTAAGAGGTCTAAATTTCCAATCTATTAAAGTAATACCAGCAATCTGTTATTTCTAGGCCATTGAGGAAAGGTTAAAATGAAAATTGGACTTTGGGGAGTTCCTCCTATTCTAAGTGCAGGTTGAAAACATCTCAGCAGCAGAAGGCAAAGTCAGGGTCTCGGTAAGAAGCAGTTATCAAGGGAAACGACTGGTGATAACTTTATTGATTAAAGCAGCTTGAGAAATGTAAGATTTGCCACTGTCTAGAATTACTGTGGTCAGACAGCTTTATTAAAAAGGTATTTTTCATTAGAAGTCAGGTGAAAGAAAATTGTAATATGTTTTCAAAAGCACAGCTCATCTAAAATGGTTTAATGATGATATGGATTAAATGCATTCCACAGGTGGAATAAATTATTGGCAAACATTTTGAAGAGCTAAAGGCAAGTAAAACCAGCCCTTATCATGTCATTACAAATGCAGAGAAGTACAGCTCATTCAGGAGACAGATTAAAATGTAATGCAGTGCATTACTAAGGAACTCATTGAACCGCATATACTGAGTTTTTATTATTATGTATGACAAACTAAAACAACCTAGAAATCCTTCTCAAAAAGAACATTAAAGTTGCAAGGTCAAGCACTCAAAAGTTAGGAAAATATGTCAGAAATAAGGTAGTTTGCCCTGCTGTAATTTGTTCCTCCTGGGCATGTGCATCGTGATCCAGGTTTTAACTCCAGCAGCACGGACTATTTTTTCCACAGTCGAAAGCATGGAGTGACTGCAGCCGTTATGCAGTGGTGTCTACTGCGCTCCTCCTTGGTTAGGCACATACTCCCTTCATCTCGAATCTCTCTGAATACAAAAAAATTACACCTACAGACTAGACACGACTCCAACGAATTGATGGCATTTAACACTAGAAACTATACAGAAAAAAATCTGCGTCAAAATATAAAGTTCGTCACTAGTAGCACTATGAATATCTGGCAAATAGCAGAGAGTGAATAAATAGTAGTCTCTGCTGGGGACTGTTACTGCTTTTCCATACCCAAACCAGATCTTCCTGAAGTCGATGGGAACCACTCGCCGAAGCTCACCCTACAGGACCATTTTTGCCAGCTTGGTGATGCATTATATCAAATTTTGCTCCCTGGAGCAAAGTGTTTGAAAACAGGAGTTCTGGTGTCCTGTCACATCCCTGGGACGATACCCACCCATGCTGCCAGGGGCTGACATGGTCTCAGCACACCGCGAGCTGGGCAAAACAGCGCCTGAGGACAACCGCACCATCCTGCCTATGGAAAAGGGCAAGCAATGCCACTACGCAGGGCCACGAGGATAAAAAAAAAAAACACAAAAAAACCAAACAAAAAACTCTTCTTCCCTCCTGCTTCTGTGCATCAATCATTTCTGATATAAATGGAAAGGAAACACAAACCTTCATGCATCCGATTTAGACAAACAGTATCCAAGGGCTGAGCTCTGTGGGTTTTTTTTTTTTATTTGTTCTTTTTTCCAGCTACTTTTTCTTCAAATGCCATTTGTGTCTCAAATGGATTTTTGGGTTTGTTGGTTGGATGAATGGATTGAATAATTGCTGTGGCTATATCTGGGATATTATGTTCAGGCTGAGCTATCGTGGTACTGGGAAGATATCGACAAACTGAAGGGAGTACAGAAAAGAGCACCGCAGTGGGTTAGGGTGCAGAGGGACCGAATGACAAGGGAAGCTGCCGAGAGCTAAACACACAGTTTTAGTAAGAGACCACTACTGTAATCATAACAAATCTGGAGGTAACTGGAGGGACAAAATATCCAGGAAGGCAAGCAATTATTTTGGTTGTTACCGGGAGTAAAACCAGAAAGGAGAAGATGCAGTTTAAAAGGGAAGCATCCCGATGAATCTCAGAAAAAGCTGCCTGCCCACAAGACCTACTTGGCTGTGAACACTGTCCCTAGGGTACTTACAGAAGCCCAGTTGTTCGGCTCACTGAAAACTACTCTGGACAAAACATTAATAAACGTGAAGCAGGGAACACTCCTGCAGGGGGAAGGAGATGGATTAGATGGCCTACTAGGTCTTTTCCATCTCCCCACTCTATAATAAAGTAAAACCCAAGTGCATACTGAATTACAGGGTCATAATTTCATCTCCAGGCTCTAGGGACCTACCAGCCACCCAAACTTCACTCCCATTGTTTATAATGTCACCAAAAGCCTCTGATGGAATTATTACGTTGTAATTCACTGCTGTCTGTGAGTCATCTCATACTCATCCTTATGTCCTGTGTGACATAACAACAAATCAATAAAAAGGATCTGGGCACAACTACAGAGAGGGGAAAAAATGGGCTGTACTAAGTAAGCAGGGAGCATCACTCATTCAGTGTGTTTCTGGAAAGCGTGATGAATCCAATAACACGGGAGGAGGTTTTGGGTCAGTCAGTGCTTCCCATTCACCTAAATTAGAAAATATTTTACTTCTGCCTTTTGCTTTTACTAAAAAAAGGTAGTCAGTGTGACACCAAAGGAAATAAATAACATTTTGGCTGCAATTCCACCATGCTGCAGCCTCCAGTCACCAAGTGGACTGCCAGGCATTGGGGCATCTCTCATCTTGGGAGGAACAACATCTTCCATAATTCCTTAGGAAAGCTAACTTTTTTTTTTTTTTTTTTTTGTATTTTCTTTAGCCTCCAAATAAAGGAATTTCACAACAGAAGCGCACGTTCTTATGGTTTGGGAGGAAGATGAATAAGAAAGCACAACACAACAGTACAAGTAGAAGGAGAAACTGCAGTACAGAATGGAGGGATGGATGGAAGACTCTAAATTGGGTAGAGGTATGGATGGCACAAGGCAGAGCAAAGAGAGACAGACAGGAATGAAAAGAGAAATAGCAGCCAGTCAAAAAGAACCCTCAAAAAAATCAGAGAAAACAATGTCATGCCTTTCAGGAGGGGAACAAGCACGCACAGGGCAGAAGAAATTCGACAGGTCCCCATTTGATAGCATTTATCCTCTTGGCTGTCAGTCCTCTTTTGTCTACTTCACATTATTTGATAGAATAGGTGAACATGGGGTTTTTTCTCTCTGAAACATTTTTTCAATTTTTTCAATTTTTTTTTTTTTTTAATAATTCACAGGAAGATCCTGAATATAAATATTTCTTCACACTATATATAACACACTGGGTCTGGAAAAAAATATTTGATATCCACCCAAAGTTTACCATCTCTTGCCGGCCACATTCCCTTCAACCTCTTCTGTAACTTTCCACGGAAGACAGCAAACCAAAACCAAACAAACAAAAGCATCAGTGGGCATAACTACATGGCACAGCCAGTGGTCACAGCATCAGAAACCTTACCTGCTGTGGTGGAACTCCCATTTCTGCTAAGGCTGACTCAAAAAACATTTTTGCTGGTTTTCCCACTACCTCAGCTTCAACATCACAAGCATACTGGGAAAAAAGAAGAGAGAACAACACACAAAAAATGCTGATCAGAAAAGGATTTCTTCAACTCCATAACTCCAGTTGATTGTATAAAAAGTATGTGATTACAGACTTTTGCTCTTAAATAATACAATGGATTAGCAGGTGAAGGTGAATATCAGAGAATTTGGGTAACAGAAATGTTTAATGCTCTCTGGCAGAAAAGAAAGTCCTCCTGAAACATCTCAAGTTACAAACCTGTTACATTCTCCATCATGAGAGCAGACTTCAGACTCAGTCCCAGTATTGCTCATTTTTGTAAAAGCATCACTTTTAAAGAAATAGCAAACATCCTTCATATGAAATGATCAAAGTACTGGAGGGCCTTAAAAGATGTAGAGGGTTTCTTCAACCACCTGGCATATTTTTAATGATTCAAGTGACCAGCCAGATTTGAAAAGTTTTATTCTCCTGCAACTAAATATCAGTACTATGCTGAAAAAGATGTTTCTAGATTGTTCCTAGACAACTAGAAGCCAGGGAGGCAGAAACTCTCCCCAAAACTCACATAGATACGAACAAATATGTTGCAAGCGTGCTTTATATCCACGATCTTCTGTGCTCGTATACTGCCCTACTTTGCTTTATTCTCTGCATTCACTACGTATTTTTTTTTAATCTCTCTGCAAGCCTATGAAAGGGAGAATAATGATTCTCTTCTTCTCTCACCCTTAGGTTGGCTTATCTATTGGGTTCCAGTTCTGCACCGACTTAATCAGGCTTAAAAACAGGATTGCACTTAAGTATCTTGCTGAATAAGGGCCTTTTGCTGTAAACTGTTAAGGGCAAGGGTTGTGTTAACAATGCTACACCAAACATAAAACGGACCTTCAGTTTTTCTCGGGTACCTTGCAGACAATATTCCATGTTTTTCTTTTCTGACTCCTTCTTTCTAGGGCCTCACTTCCAATAAAGGTACCACAATGGTAAAAAGTTCACGTTTTCAATAAAATTAAAAAAAAGAATGAAGCCAGGAAACAAATGAATCCACCCGTCTTTAGAATGCAGCAGACGAGTTTCAATCTGTGGAAACTTCCTCCACCAAGGTGAGTAATTACAGAAGATGACCCATATTTATACCAGTTACTCTTTTAACAAGGTGCACAGAGCGAGTAAGCATAATGCAAGCTATAAAATACCTCTAATGCCTTCATATATGCTCCAACATCAAGTTTCAGACCATCGGTTTCTTTATAGTAGCGTCTGGAAATGAAAGTGATAAAGTTCCAATGAAATGAAAATGCTGGCAGTTAAATACAAAGAAACCACATTTTATTATTTCTGTGCCTATATAGATGTCCATATGGCTGCAACAAAAAGTCAAGTCATCAGAAACTCTGGAGCCTTAATTTAACACCAGGAATTAAGTAAAGGACAGGCTCAGTACCGTGCAACGCTTGGGGAAAAGATCTCAGATCAGATGTCCATCTGGCATCTGGGACAACTCCACTGGTTCAAAGGGTTTTCAACTAGCTTATATCAAGGATGATCTTGGCCTGTATTTTACTGCACAGAGCACCAGCTGCTCACAAAGGACAGCAGTTACATTGCTCTTCCTTTAATCAGCGACAGAGACCCCTTGGCAGACACAAGATGAGGGCTGGCACCAACCAGCAGCTCTAACACCTTCTTCAGTACATCTGGAAGGGGACCCCAAACAGTTGACCATCATTGCTTGCCACCAGCCTCCCACATGAGGAAAGCCAGAGCACTGTTTATCGGGACTAAGAAAGCCCTGCAAGCTAAATTTTGTTCCTTCTAAGAATGTTCCTATTGCCATGAAGCTCATAAAATTAGTTAGTATCTTTACGGTGTTGTTCTGCAATAGCAATTCACATTAACGCAGGTCTTCCAAGCTCTGCTGATGAGAGCGAAGACAGGTTTCTATATGACAGGAAAAAAAGGTAGGATGAGCGGTCAGTTAAGATTTTATGCCTTATCCTTCTGCCATTTTCGATTATTCAGCACAGCCTCCCTTTAAAATGACCACTTGACCTTTGCTAGAACAGCCATTAACCTTCTATAGTCTAGCGTAAACAGCTTAATTTTCTGACAGTGGCATGACAGAAGAAATTACAAAGCCAATTCCCACTCTCAGCCCAAAACAGATGCTAAATGTAAATCATTCCATTTTCAGGAGGAGGGCATTCTGCTTCAGTGACTCTGACACTTTCGTTTTCTGTGGAATGAACTAAAACTTCAACCAAAATCAACCTACTCGCCCAAGGTAGGCACCTTGTTAAGGTCCACCCAGTTACGCTGATTCTGCATGCTAAAAACAAAGCTGGCTTGTGGCTGGTTTTTGTATATAGCCCTTTGCGGCAAAGAGGCTTCTCTAGTTAGGTGAGCTATTCATCCAATTTATAATCTCCCTTCTTCGAGTCAGAGAACTTACCTACCAGGATAACTCATTCAGAACTCACGTTCACATGACCTAAATGATCAATCGTTAAAAAAAAATATGCTCATGGTGAAAACTGAGCTCAGAATATCCAAAAATCTCTATTTTAGAATGAAAAATAAACATTTCAAAAAATAACAGCAGGTCTGTTTTAGAGCTGCCTACATCAATGAATGACCAAATAAATAAATACTTTTATATGCACAGGTACAAAGGCATTTTTGCATTGATCACATTGCAAATCTCCAACAAAGGCTGATTCTATATTTCATTTTGAAAGAAGACATTACACAACACAAAACTTGGTTATTTTACGTACATTAGCCATTCATTCTGCTGTTGGCTCAACATTTTCTCCTTATCCTTCTAACTGAGAAACAGTAAGGATTTTTCGCCTGTGTTGTAGGATCAGAGCGTGAGTGTCAGGTGAGGCAAAACAATGGATTTAACTGCTCCTTCCCACTGGTACGTTCTACCCAGCTGGATCAATAACCCACAAACTAAGAAGGGTTTTGATGCCCATTACGGTCTATTGAACCACTGGAAGAAGTTGTCACTACAGTTTCCTGAAGCTAAACATGCATAGTCTTTTTTAAGCCCATACAGATATCGCACAACAGACAAGAATAACTCCTTCAAGGCCGTTGGGATTTGTCATTATTCAGCGCTGGCATTAATAACTTCCTGTTTAAAATCTCAGAATACATCTAACTGAACTGTTTTTAGGAAAACATTCAAATTCCCTGACTGGATCTTCCCTGCATGTGAAAGCAGAAGGTCAGAATTTACTTTTAATGTTCAGAGAATAATTAAAAATGTCTTTCGATATTCAAACTATCAAAACAATTGATCTGTCACTTCAAAAGCACAGTTGTGTTTGCAGGTCTTCGCCATACACACCAGCCCAGCCATTTCTCAGTATATCCTTGGGTTCTCCCCTGAGGTCTTCTCAACCACCAGACTTCACTCACAACCAGAAGAACATCTACCCCCGCCTCCAACATAGTTTGGGTGGACTTTGTGCATTGCAGCTACTTTCATAAATTGGTAGGGTTTCTATATCAGCAAATAAAAACTCTCCTGGCTTATTATTCCTCATGTATAGCAATTCTCAAGCCACCAGCATGAAAGTGCTCCCATATGTATGATATTTTCATACATATGAGTCAACCTGCAGAGATCCCAATGCCAACTTTCAGAGACAGCATTTTTAAGTACCACTCAAATAGCAAGGAGTCATGTACATCACACAGGCCGTTAGCACATCCAGTATCACATCTCAACCACTACAAATGTGGGCAGGATTCGAACCTGGAAGAAGAAACCTGGCTGACTGTTGGCTGAAACAGAATTTTTGGACCACCTGATCCTCCTCACCATTAGTACCTTCAGGATGCTGGAAGATCAAACTGGATCAGAAATCCACACCAAAAGCTCTTTATCCAAGCATGGCCTGTTGGATTTTTTTGTTTGTTTGGGGCTTCTTTCACTGTTAAAAATCATTTCTTTTCAGTTCAGACAGGAACACGTGGCTACAGGCAGCAGTTAAACCAACAGTTCTTATCTCTGAGATCTTGCAGGAGCAAAAACAAAAAGACAAGCAGTGCCTATAATCCTACCGGCCTCTTGCAATACTCATTCACTTGGGGGTCACACATCAGAATCCAAACTCTCCATGATTTCTGTGGGTTTTTTAAGAGGCTTTCCTACTTGCTCTTAAAGCAACAAAAATCCTTTTCCTAGTGGCTTACAAAACTACAGCTATTTAATCCTCCCACTGCCACCTGCAAACGCATGGATTGTTTCATCAAGGTTTAGCTCACTCTTGAACGCTGACTTTGAAGGGCTGGAGGCTGGCATTTGCTGTGCTTATACACCAGGGCATCTCCAGGCTGCTACAATTCCTCCTCAGAAGAGCAGCTATCTCTCTCACCCTCTAGCACTCGATGAAACACATCCACACAACTGCTCACTCTGCACTGTCTACAGAAAAAAAGACTGCCGACAGCCGAAATTCAAGAGATGCCTCACCCAGTGCCGTCGCAGCACAGAGACGCTACTGATGAGTATTTTCAAAGTCAACTGGAGGATTCGGCATGGCAAGTTCAGTGACTTCCAGTGCCCTTTCCAATCCTGCATCAGCACAGGTCTGCGCTGTGGCTCATGGGGAGCATCCATACCACCTCCTTTTAGAGACCTATTTCGGTGTAATCACCTCAGTTTTTCCTTACACCCCTGGAAAGACTGCAAGTAAGTGACGCAGGACAGGAGGACAGGCTAGGTGACCGAATTACCCATTGAGGATCCTTCACTAACAGATACCTGAGCAGATCAGCCTCCCAGTCAAGACACACAGATTAACTGCTTAAAAGTTGGTAGTGTGAATGCCCACACCGATAGCTGGCCTCCATTAAGTACAAAGATACTGGGCAATATTAAAAATTATAGAGACTAGAGGAAGAAACAAACAGGGCTTAACTCACCCTCTTCCAAGGGAGATCAAAACAGGCTTCTCCATCCCAATCAGAACTCGGAAAGCTTCATTAAGGTTGGCATAGGTGAAGTTTTCTGCTGCATCTCCGATAACCACGCAGTTTGGGTTTGCTTTATCAATCTCAGCAAATTCAGGGACCAGATCTACAGAAGGAGGGGGGGGGGGGGGGAAAAAAAATCCACAAATCCCTTACCATTTCAGATCCCATTGGAACTGATGGTTTTCCCCAGACTTGTGTTTCCCTTCATTCATTCCCCAACACATTAAAAAAAAAAAAAAAAAAAAAATTCGAAGTCTGAATCAGCTGTTCTTCAGATCCTTTCTATTCCTGCCCAGATCCTGCTATTCACCTGTCCTACAACAAAGAGCAAAATAAACCACCTCCTACCCTTGCCTTAGCTCCCACCACCCACGTCTCTGTTATATCCCAGCTCGTTATATCCAGGCTCCTAGACCCAAGGCAAACTCCTGGGTAGTTGAATGAAAATGTCTAATCGCAAGGGCAGGATCCACCTCCTTTATCCATACCCACACTCTACAGAAAAAAAACACTTTAAACTTAAAACCTCTGCCATGATAACAAAGACGATGTAATGCCCTGCACGAGACCTCACCTATGTCCTGGTCTCTGTGGTTAAGTAGCAGACTCCTCTGTGCACTTGCTGACCCCCCAGCACAACTCTGTGCCTTCACTGTACCACTGCCATAATTGAGACCTCGCTCAGGCCAGACCACTAAGGTTTATTCCAGAGTCTCAGGACTAAGGAAAAAGCTTTTCCCTGTAGGAAAACAACAGCTGGGAGCTCTTCCCCCCACGAGCTACGGGAATTCACTTCTCTATTGCAAAAGCCCACATCTCTCTGGGGTGCCCCCCTACGTGTCCCAGCATCTGCTGCAGCATGGTCCCACCGTTGTGCACGAGCAAGTGCGGCCTCAGGCTGCGCTCCTTCAAAATGCGGCAGGCTGCTGGCGCTGGGGCAGTGACTTCGGCCACGGAGATGTCAAAGCCCATGCCCTGGAGCTTCTTCACGAACTTCTCCCTGGTCGCTTGGGTTTCATTAGTGCAGAACCGCAGCTTCAGACCAGATGCTTTGATCCTGTGGAGTAAAAGTGGCAGAGGGGTTAATCGGACATAGAAAAGGAGCTAAGAGTATCAGCTTTGCTGTCTCATGCCTAACTTGGATAACTACAATAAAAATGCAAAGAGGAAATGCCAGAACAGGAGCAGCATCCCTTACCATGACCAAGACATGCCTAAAATACATTGATTCTGGGCGCTACAGCCGCAGTTTTCATGTGCAGGGCCCTTGCCATAGCATGTAACCGCCCTTCTGGAGCGGAGAGCTAAGCTGAACACGGCAGCACAGGCAATGCCCACCATCCCTAGGATACCACAGTCTGTCAGGCACAGGCTCCCTCCACACACCAAAAACCCCCAAATCCAGCTCCTTTTCTTTAAACCCGTCCACGGATATGGACACAGATGAACTGAAGGCACTGCACAGCCGTGAGTACAGCACCTGGTGTGCTACTGCTGGCTGTTACCATTTCAACTTGGATTTTCACCTTTCCACTTACTGATCACCTGCTGCAGTGATCTGCTGGAGGTAAGAGTAAGGCTTTGCACTTCTGCAGACGCCAGCTAAGAGGCCAGCTAGTTGCAATGATGCTTACATCAACACTGGCGTGGCTTTTATCACTTAATCTCTCATAAAACACCTGTGCTGTTACTTGGTGGGTAATCCTGAAAAATACAGCACTTCAACTGATTCATTAATAAATGTTTACAGGTAAATGGCTTCTCAAGGGAAGAAAACACGGCCCCAAGTGCCCAGCGCCAAGGACATGGCTCCTGCAGAGCATACTCTGCAATCTCCTGCAAGTCCTCTGCCTCTGAGCGGCTCTGTTTCCCGACCCAAGCTGCGGTGACCTACTGGGGATGTCACCAAAAGGCCTCTTCTCCAAAGATGAGTTGTCAGCCTTTTGGAGAACCAACATATTTCAAAGTGGCCATGGAAAATAAGAATCACTGAAAATGTATCACAATTTTTTTTCAAATATTTGCCAAGGGGACTGTCACTCAGCTCCTCAAATATATTAAAATGCCAAACTTTTGTCAGTTTTAGTGTGAATTTGTACCTCGTTATCTTTGAGGGCCTGAGCTAATAGAGGTTTAGATACCTAGGTAAGTTAGGGGCTAGGCTTATAAATTGTTAAAATATTTTTAAAATATTATTACTTTTCTTTGTGTTAGGATGAAAAAGGACTTTTCTACTAGGAAAGCCCCTGCACCGATTCTCAAGACAATAAAACGTCATGGGTTCCTTTTCTAGGGAAGACGATGCCGATCGGTTGGTGCAAACACCGAAACCATCTCGAGGTAACGCATCTGATGACGAACTTTCCATAAAGGATTCTTTGGTCCTGACCCAGAGAGCCCCTTCCGCTCATTAAAACTGCACACCAGTGTCTTCTTCAATAACGCAAGTGATTCATTTCTTTCTTATTATTTGTCTTTCCTAATCATAGGTATGTGAATTATCAATTACACTTAGTGGTTAATTGCCCTTCATAAAGATAGCTTTTCTATTTTAAATTAGGCAGTTAATATATTGTAACTAATAGCATCCACTTGTACATTATAAATATATCTTCATTGATTGGAGCAGTGAATGTGAGATTCACTCACAAGTTAATGAAGCAATTGAGTGAAGAAGTGCAGGGTGTACCCAGGGAATAATTATTGTTAATGGATTATGATGTGACCTTCTCAGAACAATGAACAATTGGTGTGACAGTGGGATGACAGTACTCCACATCTGTTATTCGAAACACGGTTTCAGCTGTAGTTAAAAAACAATGCAGTGTAATTTAGATACATAACAAACTTTAATAGAGTGTGCCGTGGTTAAAAAAATCTTATTCTAAATGCAAAGCCTATCTGCACACTCATAGGAAAAAAATCCCGTGATTCACAACTGCCTGGAAGCAGACATTTCTTGAATAAGAATCTCTTCTTTCTCTTTTAAAGGTCAGCAAAATGAATCCAGGAACAACACTAACCGTCTGCTTGCACAGACAAAGAAATGTGCCCGCACAAGTCAGCTTGGTGAAAGCAGAGATTTAGTTTTCCTATAGTACAAATTTAACTTCTTTCTCAGAATTGTAGACAAAAAACAGAGCTAAACTTCTGAAAGGCATGACCAAAGTGGAAGCAGTCCGGGCACATCCTGGACCACTTCATGCCTTCATGGCCACCAGCAATTACCACCTCAACAAACAAGCTCAGTAAATGCTTAGTATCAGGTGAGGTCTACAAAGAGTTAGGTCAAGCTCGTCAGAAAATGGGAATCCTCTGGTGAAACATGGAAAAGACTCTCAAAAATATGCTGGAACACTAAACAAAAGAAAAATCATCAAGAACTCCAGAGAAGACTTATTTCTACAAAAATACCTTTTCAATGAAAAGCCACCTTTTCCTTCAAGGATAGCATCTCTAAAAAGACCCTCTGCTAGCTCTCCACCAAATCCTCGTACGATACAGTCACACTCACTGGTACGTGCATGGTTATAGACACACCGGGACGAATCCATCCCCTGATGCCCAGCACGGGGACCGTGAGCAGAGCTTGCAGTCCAGCACACATCGGCAAAGCATTAACTCAGAGCTTAAATAATCAGCGGAGCTTTTAACAACAGTTCTCCACCGGGGAAAATCCTGGCTCCACTCGTGTTTACAGCAAAATTCTCCTCCAGTTTTCACGGTCAGGTTTGGCACAGGGAGGAACTAAAAGGGACGGGTCGAAGGTCTCCGTCTGACGGAGGCAAGATGCTTCGCACAGCGAGTCAACACTGCGCTGGGGGCACTGCTGCTAAGCTGGCCAGCTTAACGGGAGGCCTCGAGCTACTGAGCTGACCCAGCCACCAGTGTTCACATCTTAAGAAGCACGTGCAGAGCAAGTTACTGCAATTTCTAGCACCAGCAAGCTTGGGGATGTTAGGAGAAGAATAAAGAACAAACTTTGTAATGTGATGCCTTATAAGATAAAGAGCAAGGGATTAGATACCTGCAAGTACAGAAGAATGAGGCAACAGCAGATGAAACACACAACACACATTTTATCACGATCTCCAGCGTATTACAGATTTATCAGCGTCTGTATTACAGAAGCGCAGGCACACCCAGGAAACCCAGTCAATCAGGGCTTCAGCTGACTTCCATACATTGCGGCCGTGATAAAGATCCCAGTCAGATTGCAGACGGACCAGAAATCAATCCTGAGTAGAGCGCAAGCCAAGCACGCGGACAGGCAGCACTGCGGGGACTCTGCGTGGTCCGGGCAGCTGCGGACGTCCCGAGGCCACCTCTCACTCCCCGTTCAGGGCCGTCAGCAGGCTCACAGCCAGACAAATCCACTCCATTTCCAACACGACCGCTCGCACCACTCCGAATGCCCACGGGCAGGAACAGGGGAACTTGAACTTCACCTGCGTGCAGGGAGCTAGGCATGAAGGGAGAGCAGCTTCTGACCTTTTGGGGTGTCAGAAATGGCAAACTCGGCTAAAAGCATCTCTGCAGAAGAAACTTCTTGGAGCCCCTCTCAGAGGGGATGGCAGAGCGTGCAGGGCAGCAGGCGAAAAGTCCAGTTGCACCCCTCCGGCACAGGCTCTCCTGCCAGCGCCAGCTATGCTGGCCGAGCAGGCTCCGGCTGCCCGGGGAGCTGCCACGGCACACAGGCGCCGAAGCAAAGGAACAAGTGACAGAAGAAACTTCCAAGCTCAAAATTAAAAGCAGACAGATGAGCACCGAACTAACACACCAACAGGTGGGTAAGGAGACTTTTCCTAAGCCTTACCAGAGGAGGCATTTAAACCTACTCCAGACCCAAACAACAGCTCAGTCACCGAAACAATCCCTAAATCTAGAACCGGGGCACCCACCTGGCTCCGGGCAGGCCGTGAGCGCAGGTATATGGGAGAGATGGAAATGGGGTTTTTAATTTCAGCCCTAAGCTGCCCCTCACGCTACGCCAGCTCTTTGAACTGACCTTTACCTCGTTCTGCCGGAGCGGGACACGACGCTGAGTGACAATGTCCCACAATGCAATTACCGTGCGTCAGATGAGCCGGTCCCTTACAAATCACCTCGAACTTTACACATCTGCTGGCTGTCAGCATCTGCCAGGTTCACTCACCCGAAAATAATGAAAAAACTCTCATTATTGTTCCATAACAGGTAAAGTGTTAGGACAATTATTAGACAACCTGACTGACCTTGTGCAGACTTAACCAACTGCCCTTGCCAACCTTTACGGGCAGCCTTTGGGCATAAAAAACACAAAAACTGTTCTTCCGGATGATGTAAAGGTTGCGACATTGGTAAGAAAAGAAATGGCCTCAGGATCTAGGCTGGAAGCCATCACTCCTTAAATTCATATCGTCTTGCACATGGTAGAAGCAACTAAGGACACGGTATAAGGCTAAACTTCAGACTTTGCCTACTCTCTTTTGCAGTAAAGGTTCTTCCTAACAGGGGAGCAGAAGGAGGGTCCTGCCTGCAGCCGGCAGGTCCTGGGCAGACGGACGGGGGGACAGAAAGCAAAACCCTGGAAGAGGCAACAAGCCTGAGCTTGGCAACTGTCCAGCACCAACTTCAAAGGGGTTTGGAAGAACACTGGTTATGAGATTTCCAGAACTGGCTTTTTTATCCTGCTTTTGGTTTTTCACAGTGGCTTTTTTTTTTTTTTTAATTTAAAAGAAAGCGTGCTAAGCACTTATGCTATTTGACTGTTTTGCATCAGCAGACAAATACCAGTGTGCTTCAGTGTAAACTTGTCAGCACTCTCATACCATCTCTGAAACACGGGGAAATAACAGTACCGGAGAGTTCTCTACCTGCAACCAAACAATGAAGTAAAAGCAGGACTTGTGCAGCAATGCCATCCTTCCACCTGGGCAGGGCTAGCGTTTGCCTATTGCCCTCTGCCAGGGCCAGGGTGCTGGTGCCACAGGTAAAACATCTCCTGTCAAGAGATGAAACCGAGCCAAGAAGAAAGTGAGCATAATGGTCAAAAGTAGAAGTGACTTGCCCAGTTTCAAGGTCAATACAGAAGAAAGAGCTTGAAAAGAGCAGAAATTCATACCACTTCTGTAGCCTGCCTGGCTGATGGAGAACCATGGCGCATGATGCGGTTTTAGCCAGCTTCTAAAAAACACACTCAAAATGACAAATCAAAATGGGTTTTGCAACAAGGGATCAGTACTAATCCTCAACAGCATGCCTAACGGTTAGTAAAGTCTCATCCAGACCACAAAATGATGAGTGCTCAGGACAAACGGAGGTATCAAAATCTCCTGTGCCTTCAGACGCTGCTGGCTAGCAGGCAACGGGATGTTTTTCCATTGCCCACTAAAGCCTCCCTGGCTGGCCCCGATGCTGCTGGGGAGTAATTCACCCGGCACATCGCACACTGCTCTACACAGAGGGCAAAACTCCTCTTCTAGCCCCTGCGATGAACAGGTTACATCTTGAAGTGTCAGATTATATTATATTTATGAATTAATGCAAATCCCAAGCCTGATGTTGCAGGCTTTTCCCAGGACAACCTCCCGCTGCCGGAGCGGGACGCACACCTGAGAAGAGGATGCAAAAGGGTTTTCTGGCTCAGCACTGGCCGAAAGCGATAACCCCTTCTGGAGGCCAGCTGTGGAAATGCCTGTGTGCAGCGAGTACATTAGCTCTGCTTTATGTGCCCTCTGCTTAAAAAGTGTATTTGTGGCAATAATGTACTATACTTTCTCCGCGAATCTGCATTCACACTATTTAGTGGCTATTTCAGCAGCATTTTTCATCTCTAATTTCTTCTGAAATAACACCAAGCAAAACCATTATTTCAGAACTCTGAAGGAGGCCAGCCACAAAAGCCCTCATCTATCCGTAGCTCATCTGGCCAGTTTTTACAGCACCAGCCTCTCCCAATTCCACAGAAACACTGAACCTCCCGGTGTTTTGCCGGGCGGGTGCGATGAGCTCAGAGGACTGTGGATGAAATCCCACGCACACTCCTGTGACACAGCGACCTTGGCTGGCTTTCTGGTTGTTCCTTCTCTACCCCGGTGTCCAAACCTTTCTGTTCCTCTGATTTCTCATCCTCACAGCATGTCCAAACAGCTTAAATCTTGCTGTCTCATCTCTGATGCTACTTTTGTCCCTTGATCTCCTGGCGTTTCCATTCACTGATGTCCTGTCATTGGTCCTGAGTACAGCCGAGCTCATTAAAACTCCCGTTCTCTGGTGGTCCAGCTTTCTGCTCCATATAGCAAGGCCAGCCTGACAAATCCTTACGTACGGCACTTTTTAGCCCCGCTCCCCCTTGCATTCTTGTGTCTGAAACTCATCTCTACATCTGCTATCTCACGAGCACAATTTCCTCTCCGGACCCATATGGCTCACCTCTCTCTATATATAGAAGTGGGTAATTTGGAGGGAATCCAAAGGAGGGATTGCAAAAGGGATTAAAAAAATAGGAGGGCATTACCTTTGAAGAGGAATGAAGGCAGATTAATAGGCACATATGAAGGAGCCACAAGAAAAGAGGCCAATGTTATTTAAGGGTGGGCAAGGGTGAAATAAGAAAGGGTACCATTATAAAACTAAAGACTCTGGAAACACCACTTTGAGACACTGTTTGACAGCAAAAACTGAAAAATCACTAAATTGTAGTTCAAAGTAAACTTTAAAGACCTACCAGCACCTTTATTTAGGTATTTCAATCATTCAGAATTTTTCGGAGGTAGAAATAAATACTGGAAGTTGTACATCAAAACAAACACAAGGTCCGTCTTGTCCTGACTTCTCTACAAAGGCTGTGTCTCTCTGACAACCGAATACAGGTGGATACCAGAATTACTGAACAAATACCATAAATCATATTGCACCTGCCTGAACAAAAGGGTAGACAACAAATTTGTCTACAGATTTGTACACAACAACATGCCACAACAGTGAAATCTAGAATTAAGTATTTAATAAAAACAATACACGCTTTTGAAGTGAATCTGCAGAAAGGAAGCACAAAGCAGAATATAAGAAAAATATTTCTGGTCTATTACGTTCAGTAAAAAGATGCATTTAATCGCTGCAGATTACGAAATTAGCTTTAAGTATTACACCTAGCAGTCCCAGACTTTAACCACGCTGCAGGAACTGAATCAGGGCTTCTCGCCTCGTCTTGTAGTGGCTGGCTGACTGTTATACTGCAGCAACACAATACGGAGTACGATTCAAACAGAGGGGTGTATTTTGCAACAAAAGTAAACTCTGATAGACCTTAAATACTTGGTAACCCTCTACTTTGGAGCCATCGAGAAAAAAATCTGAACTCTGGGGATTCAGTTAGCATGAACAGGTCTGGAATATATTTATTTGCATTAAGCAAAACATTTTTATGGACAATATAAAGAATCATACTCCAATAGCTTTCATTCTGTGCTAAAAGCAGCTGGGTTTTTTTGCCTCTGAAGCTACTAATTATGCCATTAAAATTCCAGTCAAAACCAAGTTATCTTTATCACAGTCAAATTCTTACTTTGTATACAAACAGCACCTGTTTGTAAATAATGGATTCTGTTTCTCAGAAAAAGAAAGTAAATTGCCAAAAGATTTCATTTAGCCTATTTTATAAAGACCTCACTCTCACGTGCTCTGCTTACCTACTTTAGAAAGTACCATACTATTTCATTGCAACAGCTCAAAGACCAAGCTGCGTTCCAACAAACTTAGTGTGACTTTAATCTGCAAGAAACCGACAATTCCAGCACTTCACTTGCAAAGACAGCATGGAATCTGAACGGTGATACCGCTGAGGATACGCAAAGAATCAGGCTCGACTCTAAGATTCCAGACTGAGTTCACCAAACATGAAAGATGGGGGGAAAAAATTACTACTGCAGTGGTAAACTGAGACAAGTCTCAAGTTCTGAAGTGCAGAACGGAGTAGAGTGCTGCTCATCCACTTCAGGGATTAATCAGTATTTATACAAGGTAGTGGATGAACAAGTACCGTTAGGTAGTAGGTACCACTGTAGTAACTTCTATTATTCTTCATTGGTAAATATTTGTATGGCACATAATCGTGCCGATGGACAGTAAGTAGCTCAAGACTCTAAAGGTTAATGATGTTTAAATTCCAAAAGTGTAAGCACTTACTCATGCAATTTCTGCAGACAGCACTTGGAGTACCCACAACTTCAGGGACACAGATCTTTTAAAAAAAAAAAACAACAAAAAAACAACAAAAAAACCAACAAAAAACCCCAAAAATTAACATTGCTGATTAGGAAAGCAAATATGGGTTAGGAAGGTCCACTGCTCTCAGAAAACTGAGGCCACAGCTAATGTTACAGACTAGAGTGGAGCTGTGACAACTCTGCACCCACTGAGGATCAATTCCTGGATCTCCTTCTGGCTCTGCCAGTGAACAGCTACCTGACAATACAGAACTGCTTCGTCTTTTTGGGTCTCTGCTGCTTCAGAAAGGCCAAGAGACACCTTCCCTTCTTCGGGATCCATGGGTATAAAGTGCAAAGAGTTAAGTGCAAAGACAAACAGATATTTGCACAAGAGTTTGTACGCTGTATTTGAAAGTCTCTTTCTAGGAGGAACAACTTTGCTATTGCATCTCCTGAAGGCATAGCAAGCCTTGAAACTCTGAACATCTGCACAGACCGTGCTAAGCCGTGCTTTGGTTATCTTCTGTTACAACAAAGATTTCCTACTCCTTGTCGCACACACACTTTCAGATGGCTCTTTGTAAACTCACAACTGTCCCACTCGAACCCCCGCACGCTGAATTGCTTTACGGTTCCCGTTCCGCTTGCTCTCCTTGCAATCTTCGCCTTGTTAGACTCTCCAGGTATTTTATTTTAACACGACTGTCCAGCTGCTCCGCAGCCTCCCTGCTCCCCAGATTTCCGTTGCTCTTTTAAAGGACTCTCTAGAAAGTTGTGCTAACAGATGCACTATACTGGCCAAACAACAGGATGTTGTAAATGTCCAACTACTGTGTGCTTTTCATATGGATATGCTAATGGGCACACTATCAGCACACAGCTGTAAATGCAAATAACAGAGCACAGGCTGAGCATCTTTTATGGATGTTTAACCACCTTCTGTCTTGTAAGAGACCAGCTCCCTGCTATTTGTAAGATAAAAAGCGAATAGCTCACCTCGTGTCAATGCTGTGTAAATCAATTAAGACAATAACAGCACGGTACAGAGGCACTGTTAAGGCTGGCTCCAGAAAAAGCCTTTAAGTCACCGATGGACTTTCTGATCTTGTCCATGGGCTTTCTGATCTGCTCCCCAGCGTCTGCCAGTTAACTGCACACACTTGGAAGATGTGTTTTATTTAACTCTGTTACAGGATTTTTTTTAAAAACAACAACAAAGGTATGCCACAGTAAACTAAACAATCAAGAAACGTTATGGTTTAAAAATTTTAAAGGACCAAATTAATCTTACCAAGCTGCGGATTTTCTAGTCATCCACCACTCCAATATCCCCACCTAAAGTTAACAATAACAGTGCCCAGTGGATTTAATGACATTCCTGGCACCCTGGCTCCTGGGTTAAACCAGGGGTGCCAATGCCCACGGGCACATGGGTGTCTGTCTGCCATCGTCCCACAGAGTAATTGGATGCACCTTATCGTTACTCGAATGCAGAAGGTGGTCTGCTCTGTACAACAACTACTTCTGTGGTTCATCCTTTTGGCCTCCGATTCACCAACTCCCTTTCAGTGCATACTGAATCCCAAGATATTTCACAGGTAAAGCTTATCAGAGTTGCAGGTACATTAGCAAAAAAATAAAGTATTCCCAGTTGTAACACTTCGTGTTTCATCACAAGTTACACCAACTTGGATTGTGACTACTGATGCTTTCTTCAGGAAGGTCTCTACGGCACAGGGAAGCGTGTTACTGAATGTCACCTTGGTCAGGATGTTTCAGTGTCCACCAGCTTCTCTGGTCGTTTTACCGCTCCATCTGACTGTACTGCTAGCTAAAAACAAACAAGGGAGAACCACTCCTCTGCAGCCATCGTAACTATAAATGAGGCCAAATTCTGCTGGCAGAAATTACATTGCTACTCTCTCAAATACCAGCTCAAATAACTGCATAGAAGAACTTGGCTGAAAACAAGAAAAATAATGCACCAAATATGGTTTTGAGGAGTCGAAATGGCTTCAGTCATATGAAACCAACTGCAAATGAAAATGTTTACTTATGATTTTTATTGGTGTGTACTATATGTTGTTACACGAAGTTAATTGCTGTAATGGTGTGGGAGATGATGTAGTAAGACAATCTGAAGAGGTCAGCTGTCATGAGAGTCCATACCTGTAGTATGAATTATCAAAATGGTATTTAAGACTCCTATTGGACATATATACACACTAAAAGATTTTAGACACCTCTTTTAGCAAAAGATCGTATAAATTTGAATTTGTTATAAAGTTCCTAGCTATCTGCAATTATGACTTTTTAATTGATACAAAAATGAATTAATTAAAAAAGAGCCGCTTTTAGCTTTAATCCATCTGCTTGAAACCACCGAGCTGTAGTATGACGCAGACACAAATATTAATGACCAACTGGCAATAGGATAATGAGTCAATAAAGATTTTAAATGGTGTGAGCTAGAACAATTACCAACCTAATAGGCAGATAAATAAGGCTACTTGACTTTACCCAAGGAAAATTATTATTCTTAACCACTTACATTGAATGACCTGAACAAAATGGTTTGGGTTTTTTTTCCCTTCCTGGCACTTTTCCATACTCACTTCTGCTGTCCCCCATTTCCACAGCTATGACCACCGCTTCTCCATTGCTTATGACATGAAACTCCTCAGTGCCCCTATATGCTAAAAACAACCACCACGTTCCCCGCACACTCCCTAGGAAACAAGCCTCGTGCACGGAGCTGCAGAGAAGCCCCACGGACATTACCAGTATTTCAAGAGAAAGCCCATGATGTCTTACATTTAGCCCCAGGCCAGAGTTTTACTGTTGTTTCATCAGCATATTTCTGTTAAATTGCAGTTTATGTTGCCTCCATGCAGGAGGTTTCAGCAAATGCAGTGACAAAAGTTATTTAATAACAGCCTGCAACTCGACAGAAAATAAAGTTTAAAAACCTAGGAGAAAAAAAACAGTATGTCAAAAGCATCTGGGGAACCGCGATGCAGATATTATTGAACATGTCCTGATTTTTAAAGGAATGATCTGATCTCTGACAGTAATTATGTAGCTGTTGTTATTTATGCTTGTTTTGGCCATGCCTGGAGGCCTCAGCTATGATCCACGCTGCCCCGTGTTACATGCTGCACAAACTCAGCATACGCGACTGTCCCAGCAGAAAGTGCCAGCTGGTGAGAAATAAGAGGAAGGTGGTAAGACGTTCTCCTGGACGATGGAAGAGCAGAAGACTCTCTTTCACCAGCAGACTGACTGGCACAGGCATCAGCCTCAGTAGGGAGCAATATTGCCAGGAGGATTTGAGCGAGACAAGAAGGAAAGCCAGGGAAGTTTAATCCTTGCAGAGGCTGCCCCGGCACCGCCCGCCCCTTTGCAATCAGCAAACAGGCTGCTCTACACACGCAGGGGAAAAAAATGCTTTAATTTTGCTACAAGCCTTTTCTCTTAGGGTCCCTCTTGAATCCTGAGCCCGTACCACAGCTACGGAAAAGCACGAGAACAGAAACCACGTTGAAATATTGCATAAGGGGGACATGGAGGAACGGGAACAGAAGTCATATGCGATCCCTTGGAAAACCCACGTGCCACGGGATTTCAATACGATGTCTTTATAAAAGCGACTTTTCTCTCTGCCTAATTTCACCAAATTCCCTTGGAGCACTGCTCTCCCATCAGCCATCCTGGCACCCGCAGCTCCCTCTGTCCGGCTGGGGCCAGCTGAGCACCACAAATGGGCCGAGAACCCCAATAAGCCTTAAACTTGCTTCAAACGCTGCTTTCTGACAGTGCTTGAAACTTTGATCCTGGAGATGAAAACAGAAGATTCAACTGATGACACTTTATGTGCCTGCTACACATATTTCAAGAAATATGAACAAAGACGTAACTAAAACAAAAAAAACAACAAAAAAGCAGCACAGATTTCTTTTATTATTCGTACATTTGGATCTTCTCCAGTTCTTCCTTCTCCATGGTGGTTCCACCAACATTTAGGCACGTATTTAACTAAACTTATAGGATTAATTTTAGTGATTTCAATATTTCTTCCTGCATATTGCCCTGCTCGATAAAGCACTCGCCACAAGTGTGTCCATGCTGGGTGGCCCCAGAGGACAGAAGCCGCAGAGGTGCTCGCCAAGCAGGCTGTCAACGTTTCACACGGGTTCAGTATTTAGACATTTAAAGCATTTCAAGTGGGGTACACGCAGCAGCACTCACCACATGAAACGGATCTCGATTTTCTGCAGCAAGTTAGTGAAACATCACACAGAGCCAAAAGGCTCTTCCAGAAACCCACGACCTCCTCCAGCGGGGCAGACCCACGAATCAATACCTGTCTTTAAACAACGATGGCCCTGTGGCCATTGCTCTCCTCCAGCCCCATCCTGCTCCTCTGGTCAAGCAGGGCTGATGATACAGACACACTGGCAAGTCAACCTAGTTAATTAAGTTAAATAAATGAAATCACTGACTGCTTAGCAGCAGTTACTTAGCTTGTGTTAACGTTACCCAGCTCCAAGCGAGGGAGCTCACTGCCTGTGGACACTGACCAGTAACTTGCCAGGACAACACTTTGCTTTTGAGTCACTTACAAGCTGGGCAATCATTAACTGCAGCGCTGAAATTCTCCATTTCTGCTGGGTTGCAAGTTCTCTGCAGGAAGTCCCAGCTAATCTGACAGCAAAGCTAATCAATTTACAGAAGGACCGTGCCGGTGCAGGCAATATTTTAAAACTGATTGCTGGTGGAACGTACCAGACCTCCTGTACACTGCCTGCTGTTGCTACACGTGCGACGACGACAATAAATACAAAACCAGGCGGGATGCGACGTGTCCGCGCTGCTCTGGGCTCCTTTCCCCACCAGCCCAGGGACAGCAGATGTGCAAACTCAGTGGACCCCCTCACAGTTTAAATAAACCTAAAAAATACCCAGGTGAACCAAAACGTTCACGTCTGCGGTCCTGTCCCGCTCAACTTTACGCAGCAAACCGGGGGGCTGTGCAGTCGGGGTGGTTTTAAACCCCGATCCTCGCTCGCCTTTGGGTGTAACGCCAAAGCCCGAGGCCCAGACCGGGGGTGCCGAGCCCGCACCGCCATGTTCTGGGGTGCCCCCCGCCCCGGGCGGCCCCTCACGCCGCCGGCCCCGCCTCGGCCCCGGCCTCCTCCTCCTCCTCCCCCGACGGGGGGTCCGGGGCCGGGCCGTGCTCCGCCAAGCCGCCGGCACCCACCTGCGCACCGCCTCCACCGAGCCGGCGATGGGCACCCCGCCGTCGCCGCCGCTGTCGTAAAGGACCCCGCTAACGTCCAGCAGCAGCCCCCGCACCGCCCGCGCCCAGGCCGCCATCTCTCGCCCGCCCCGCCGCGCCGCGGGCGCTGCTGGGAAATGTAGTCCGGGGGGAGCTGGGGTTAACGCCCTGCAATTCGTTCCGCCCCTGCACCGCCTCTTATTCAATTTATTTTTTTTTTAACACCTGAGGCAGGTGGCTGCGTGAACCAAGTCTGGTTTATCCCAGGCGATGGCAGGAGCGCGCCAAGGGCCCGGCGTCTCCATCCCTCCGCCACACAACGGCAGCCCCGCCAGTCAGCCAGGGCCAGGCTCCGTCCCTGTGCCACCATAAACCCCCTCAGACACCGCGCTGCTGGGGAAAACTTAGAATCATAGAAGCGTTTAGGCTGGAAAAGGCCTTTAAGGTCATCGAGTCCAACCATTAACCCAGCGCTGCCAAGCCCACCACTAAACCATGTCCCTCAGCACCCCATCTCCCCGGCTTTTAAATACCTCCAGGGATGGGGACTCAACCGCTTCCCTGGGCAGCCTGGGCCAGGGCCTGACAGCCCTTTGGGGGAAGGAGTTTTCCCTAATATCCAACCTAAACCTGCCCTGGTGCAGCTTGAGGCTGAAACACGTGCATCACCTGAGTCAGACGCTGTCAAAAGTAAAGGCAACTTATGTGTTTTCTTCAAAATTCATACGGCTTTTTGTCATTCCTGGAAGGGCTCCAGACCCTCAGCGATACCTCTGCAAGAGGACCCCGGGTCTTGATTTGGCTCTGACTTTTCCGAAGCGACGAGAAGCCGGGCGCGTTTCCATCCTGCCGCTTCCCTCGGGAATGCGGTGGGACGGCCGCCGGTGCGAGGGCGGATTCCCGCACCGCTCCCCCGGCCGCTGCAGAGCTGGGGTTTGCCGAGCACCCCGTACCGCACCCCGTACCGCACCCCATATTGCACCCCACACCGCACCCCGCACCGCCCTGGGTGCCTCTGTGGGTCGGTCGGAACCGAAGCAGGACAGGATTCGGCCCGTGGGGCCACGGCGCTGATCCGCACGGCAGCAGAAGCCTGACGAGACCCGCATTCGGCCGAAACGCTGACAGGGCCGTGCCCTGCCTTGACGGTGTCTTCTCATCCATGCCCGGCGCTTCATATAGCCAACCGAGAAAAAACCACTGGCTCGTCATATCAGGAATTGAACCGATTCCCTGCGCTTTACAATCACAGATCAGATTTTATCAACGGTGTTCCAGCTTTACAGATAATATTGTTTTCTCCCTCGATAAAGTCCAAATACTTTCTTATTGCTAATACCATCAATAGCGTGCCATGACTCCCAGAATATATAAGGAGCTGTGGTGGAATTATAGTCCACTTTGTTTTAAGAAAAGCAGAGGAGCCTTGGCAGCATTGATTTGCATCACCATTTCTGGAATAGCCTCTGGCTTCTCCTTAAAGATAATATCTAAACTGTGAAATTCATTAAATAGACCCAGAAATGGATCGGGTTATTTAAAACAACATCACTAATGGCGCAATCTCTCAGCTGTCTCCACCGATAGTGAACATTGTCTTGGATAGTGTTATCAGTCCAGGACACCCGCTATGAATATTGATCCGCACCTTGTTACAGCCATCACTTGCCGTCAGGACAGGTCAGGGTTGAAACCCACCTAGCATCAAAGCAATTTAAAGACAGCACTCGGGGTGAATTTTAATGCTTGAGCTGGGAAACCAACTTCAAACAGACTGCTAAAAGTAATCCACGAATGTGTGCTCTTTCGCGTGTGCCTTTCTACACGCATGCATGTTTGTAGGTCGGCGTGCAGGCATGTGTTAAAACCACAATATTTGCAGATGTCTGCTAGCTCACAGATTAATCTCAATGCTACAATTTACCTCCTCAGCTCCTGCAGACACAACAACTCAAACAGAAGTAGTTGTAGTCTCACGTACATCAGATTAGATTTTTTTTTCTTTCCAACACAAAAAACCTCTGGCACTGCCAAGGCTTACGAGCAGTCTTAAAACAGTGAGCCATGCACTTATTTACCATATGGCGATACCCATGATTTCTCCACGTAGTCTGAAACTAATGTTGTGCCACAAAAAGAATCTCGTTTCAAAAACGTTAATAGGATCCGCGCTAAGACTTCATATCCATTTTCTTTATTTGATCTCACTTCTGAAGCATGCTGCCCAGCAGCTGCAACTGCTCCTCTCCTTCCTTCTCCTTCTTCTGCACCCCAAGGAACTTTAAATACATAAGCAATACTTAACTTAAGCAATACTTAACCAGCACACAGCAGTGTTTTCCAGTTGACCACCGCCTTCATTTTCATGCAGGGTGCATCCCCAAAACTAAGCTTTATCGGTCTGCGGCTCCGGTGTGTGAACTCCTTGGGACGGAGCTCCCTTCTCTTGTACACGTGTGCGGTATCCCAGACCAGAGGCCAGTGCCAAATGGGCTCTCGGATGCTGCCGCCACATAATTAACAATAGCAGCTACTTGTAATCACATCGCCCTGCATTTCTTCATCTCATCTTCTTGCTCTCCCATTATCTTAAGGCCTATTCCTTTGCAATGGCAAACAGAAAGCCCAATTCTGCTGAGGCCGAGACACCTGTACAGAGGAGGATGGCTGCGGTCTGCACCTTTTCCTAGGAATAAAAGCAGGAGGGGGAGCAGATTCCCACCAAGGGCTGCCTTCCCTGGCCTCCTCTGGTGCCCCTTCATCAACACCCGGTCCTGATTCACGGAACCAACACAACGTAGAAATGCTAAAGAGAGGGGAAAGCCTCCCCCTGAACAGATACAGACGTACAGAAATACACTGCTAGCCAGGTTTTGACAAGCGTGGCTGGCTACAAGTGGCCGTGGCCATGGGACTGGTGCAGGGTGGAGAGGCTTGACCTGCTGTTGCCTCCGCTGTCCCAGCGACAGGTATGACCAGGCACCGAGGCGTTTCCACTCAAGGCAAGCAGGGTTAGTCAGGGGGCTGCTCAGGGGGGCAGGTACTCCCCCGCCGCAGGCATGCCTCAGTTTCCCTGCCTATAACCTGGGAACAGCGTGAAGGCCGCGGGTGAGATGCAGGAGTTAGGGCCAGCCCTTGGCCCGGAGCCTGAACCAGGCTGACCCCGAGCTGCTCCAAAATGAGAAGCCGCTCCTTGCTCCCTGTGGACCGCACAGCAGCATCACATCTGAAACGGCGGCCGCTGGCAGAGGGAGCGCTTCAAGCCCGGAGCCCGCTCGCCGCACAGAGGGGATGCGGGAGCCACCCTCTCCTCTCTGGGTCCCTCCGAGGCGCCGGGCTCGCCCGGCTGGACCACCACTGGCCCGGGGGAGCTGCAGGTGGGTCAGCGAGGGGCCGGGGGCAGCCCCGGGGGCCGGCGGCTGCCGGCGGGCTGCGATGCGCAGGTGAGGGCGGGGCACCCAGCCGGGGCTCCGGGCCGCCCCCGGCCCACCTCGCTGCGCACCCCCCCCGCCCCGGCGCAGGTACCGGGAAAGCCCCGTCGCCGGGATGGCGGCAGCGGCGGGGAGGGGGCGCGGGGGCGGCGTGCCAATGGCTGCTCTGCCCCCTCCTCTGCCCCCACCCCGCCGCCGGCCCCTCCGCCCTCCCCTCCGCCTTCCCCGCCGCTCACTCCGCGCCGCCAGCGCCCAGGCGTGCGGCTCGGGAGGCGGCCCGGCTCCGCCAGCCCTCCGCCGGCTCCGCGCTGGGAGCCAGCAGGTCTCCGGGAAAGCGCGGAGGGTGTTGGGGGGGGAATGCCGGAATGCCCGGACCGCGGGGCCAAGGCGGCCCCCATCCATCATAAAATCTCCTTCTCCATCTTAGACATCCTGGATCCCCAGAAATTCAGCAGGAGACGCGAAGCGGCCGCGGGGAGCTGGGGCAGCGCCCCCCGCTCGGGCGAGCGGGAGAAAAGTTTGGGAAGAGTTGGAGTAGGAAAGGACGCCGCTGCTGCCGGCGGCGGGAGGAATAAGCTAGAGGCACATGGTAGGAACGCGCTCGAGTTTCTCCGGCCGGCGCTGGCGGGGCGAGCAGGTGGAGGCGGCGGCAGACGGGGCCCCCCGGCCCCCCGAGCCCGGCGGGGTGCGCTGCCCCTGTCCCGCAGGAGGCGGCGGGGGGCGCGGGCGGACCGGAGCCGCGTTTCGCGGCTCGACGGCGCCAAGGGAGAAGTTACCGGTGTCCGTGCGTCCCCCGCCGCCGCCCGAGGAGGACGGGGCGGGCCGGGGCGCGCCACCGCCCCGTCGCGGCCCCGGGCACGGCCCCGGGCACGGCCCCGGGCGGGCCGCGGCTCTTCCCAGGGCACCGCACCGGGTGTTTCCCGCCCCGCCGCCCCAGCACGGCGGCCCTTTCCCCGGGCAGCGGGAGGGGTCGGCGGCCCCGGCCCCCGGCCGGCAGCGGGACGGCCGGCTGGGTAATTGCTCGGCCCGTCCCCACCGGAGGATGCCTGAGCTCCCGGTGATCGATATCCTATTACCGACTCCCGCCTATCTCCTGCCCGCAGCTTGCAGGTGCCCACTTCAAACCTCCTTCCCCCGGCCTGATCCTAATATTGTTCGATTAAAACTTACCTTTAATAGATGACATCTATCGATCCGGCCCTCGCAAATCTGAAACTCCATTAGCGCGGGGATGGGGAGGGGGGAGGGGATTTATTTCGCTTCAGAAGGGGACTTTAATAACTTCTTTTTTAATTGGTAAGGAATCCATATGGGCGCCTGCCCCCTCCCCGCCGCAGATGCGATGGGGGAGCGCGGAGGGGCTCCCGCACGGCAGGCGGGTTTTTTTCTCCCCTTTATTTTATTTTAACGATTGCCCTTATTTTATCACCTTTTTTTTTGGGGGGGGGGGGGGTGTCGGAGGGGAAGAGCCGGGCTCGGCGGGGCTCGGGGCGGGCGGAGGGCCGCGTCCCCCCTGACGAGCGCCGCCATCTCCCCTCAGATGCGCACGCCCCGGCGGAGAGCGGCGCGGAGGCAGCGGGCCCGCCCGGGGACGGCACCGGCACCGGGGACGGGACCGGGAGCGGGACCGAGAGCCAGCCCGCCGCCCGCCCGCCCGGTGCGGAGGAGCCGGGCTCGCCGCGGGGCGCCCGGCGGCGGCGGGCGGAGGCGGGGTGCGGCAAGCCGCGGCGGGCGCGGACGGCCTTCACCTACGAGCAGCTGGTGGCCCTGGAGAACAAGTTCCGCGCCACGCGGTACCTGTCGGTCTGCGAGCGCCTCAGCCTGGCGCTCTCCCTCAGCCTCACCGAGACGCAGGTGAAGATCTGGTTCCAGAACCGCCGCACCAAGTGGAAGAAGCAGCACCCGGGCGCCGACGGGGCGGCCCCCGCCGCTTCCCCCGCGGCGGCGGCGGGCGGCGGCAGCCCCAGCCCGCCGGGCCCCGGCGCTCTCCCCCTCCAGACTTTCCCGTCCTACGCCGCCGCCAACGTCCTCGTCCCGCCGGCCGCCCCCTTCCCGCTGGCCGGCGGCCCCTTCGCGCCCTTCCTCGGCCCCGCGTACCTCGGCCCCTTCTACGCCCCGCACCTCTGAGGCGGGCGGAGCCGCCGGGAGCCGGGCCTGCGCCCGGGGCCGAGCCCCCCGCCCGCCCGGGGCACCCTCCCGGCCCAGCGGGCCGCAGCGTCTCCGCTTCTGGTGGTTGCATGGCGATTTGAAGTGTAAGTTGATTTTTTTCTAGTCGTCGCAGCAGCATGTTTAAGGTACATACTTGGACAAAGAGAAGAAAAACCCACTGCAACCGCTGGATTTTATTCGCACGTTTGAGATGTAATTACGGGCGTTGGAGATGGGAAAAGCAACCCTCTTTACACATGCCTGACACTAATTCCCTCCAGATTCCTCTCCAAGTTCCCTTTTAAGACGCTCCTCGTTGCCGTTTGGCTTGCCAGCACATGCCTCGAACCTCGAGAGCTCGGGAGCCGTGGCACTCGTTACTGCTGCCGTCGTCCTGATGCCGATGCCGGCGCACGCGGCCGTTCCACCTCCCAGGGATGCTCGCCGGCCTCTGCTGCTGCTCGCGGGACTCGCTTGCGCCCTATTTGACCCACGTGTTATGACCGTTCCCGACTTCTGACCTGCAAACCGCCAGCCGTGTGCGTGGTGCCCTACCTGGAAGAGAGTTTTTCTTGTTGTCTGAGAGGGTGTAGGAAGCCGCGGCCCGGGGTCGTCAGGCGACGAGCAGAAAATCTGCCCGGTCAGTGGGAAAGTATGCAATTGCTGCTAACGTACGCAGCCTCCCCGCCTTTCTTCTCAGTTCGTTCCCAGTGACTTCAAAGGTTTTGGATGAGATGTCTAAAGATCATTCTTTTTGCAGAGAACAGTTGTTGTTGTAGTAACACAGCGTTAGTGCCAAATGAGGCAGAAAAGAAAACATAAATCAGAGAAAATGATTACATTATTCATTTCTTTAAAAATGGGGCATTTGTGGTAGAAAATAAGTAAAACGCAGGATTTCCAGCATGCCGAGACCTATTTTCCATAACAGAGAAAGACACGCTTTTTGTTTTTGCTTTTTGGAGCATTTGTTAGAAAGGAAAATCACATTTCATCTTCCATCCTTACAAGCACCGGAATGAAAAGGAATTTTAGCTGGGGGCTTATCCGTCCCTGAACGGACGGGAAGTAATTGGTTTAAAAAAAAAATCTGTCTCATGCAGTTTCACAAATTATTACAACGCGCTGTTCCAGACTGTATCCCCTCGGTCTCTTACGACGGTTTAAAGTACACGTTGGCCCTCCAACCAAAAAACTTAGCTCATAAATCCTATCTAGCTCTTCTTGTGTTTGTCTAAATAAAAAGTTTTTTTAAATTATTCCGTGTTGAATTGTTTTTAATTGTCCTCGGACGAAGCAGCGTTTGCTTCGTGGACTGCTTCCCCACTGGGCGTGAATCTCGACAGTGTCGCCCGTCACGGGACACCCCTCTCTTACCGAAATCGCCTGCCTGACTCCCAGCTTTGCAGGGAGCGAAGGCGTGGAACCCGCGAGGGCCGGCTGGGGGAACGGCGGCTGCCTGCGCCCTGCCAGGCCGGCGGGCAGGCTCACCAAAATCGCCTGCCGTCGTCTTTCGAGGAGGTGTTCGGTGTCTTCTCAATTATTTGCATAGCCGTTAACAAAACACGAGGTTCGCCTCGGGTCATGATTTTGGAAGTCCTAACTACTGCGTGAATGTATTTACTTGCAGGTTAATTAAAGTAACTTTTTAACTCTAATTTGACTTAAGTTAGAGTTACAAAGGACGGGTCATTACAACCGCTCAGCATACTTCCAGAGCTGCCTTGCTTTCTGGCTGCTGAATCAGCACTCCCGGGTGCCTGAGCCATCGGCTGTCCGCTTCAAGCCAAACGAGAGCTCCAGCCCCGCAGGAACAGAAAGGTGTTCTAGCAGGCTCATCTAGTCCATTTTCCCTGCCTCAAGTTAGGACTAAGCGGACCTAAATCCTCATGACCCATTTGTGGCCTTCTGCTTGTGATTGTCATCACTCTGCATGCACGAACCGGTTCTTGATTTCGTTGGGCTGTCACTCGAAGACATTCCCAGAGCATGAAACGGTTGGTCTGGTGGAAAAAAAGACTTGTGCCCTGGCATTTGTCATAGGATTAGTTCTTCTCCTTAAGAAGGGTAAATCGTAGCAAAAAAACCAGGGAACGTTACAAATCAAAATAGCTCCAATAGTATAAATTGTCTCCTCCTTCGAGATGCAGTTCTGCTGTTCATAAACCTTTTCAAGGCTCTGTGGTTTGCCTTCGGCAAAACTACGTGAGCTTTATAGGACATCTGAACGCTTGATTCCTGTGCCAGAAATGCCAGCCCCTTTTCCACCGCTTTCAGTCCCTTCTGTAGCCCTGGATTCACAAAAAAGGTTTACCATTAATTCCAGAGAACGTAACAACCGTGGTTCCCACTTTGCGCGACGTGCGCCTCGCGCAGCACGGGGAGGGTGATGCACGGCAATGGGACTGCCGACTTTGCGGCCACCAAAGCTTCTCTGGCTAAATGCCTCCAAGCCCTTCGGACAGACCCTTCCCCTCCTGCTTGGGCGAGGGGGCGGCCGCACGGGTGGGTGATCTCTTTGGCTTCCAGTTAGGGATGTGGCGACGGGTCACTTATTACAGCTGTAATTCAAAACAGTCCTGGAAATAGCAATTGCCGTCAAACGCCGCATTGTCCAGATTATGCTATTTGCGCTGGTAACACTTTCAGAAATGCCCCACTGAGTATCCATTATCTCTAACAATTCTGAATAAAGATTTGTGCAATATTTTCAAGTGCAGACAAAAATTGACTTTACTCACAGCTGCATATAGATGTTAAAGGGAATCACAAGTCCCATGTGTAAAAGGCAAAAAATGCATCTATATTAAATTAAAAGAGTTTTGAATTCAAATTCTCCAGAGAGAAGAGGAAAGTGAGTAGCCCCGCTCATTCCCACCGTATCGTCCGTAATAACAGTGTCTGCGTCGAGCAGGCATCAACAGCTGGGCTTCAGACTGCCCAAACGATGGTAACTTCTGGCTCACGCAACCCCGGGTAGAGCCTTGCATATATACTCTTCATTTCTGTTCCAGGATGTAACGTGGCAGTTAGGGCACCGGGCCTGAAATCTCACCTCCGGCAATGGCAAGTACTTGGTGCTTCACAGGACAGCAAGAAAGCGTATGCTGTGCTGCAGCTGTAGAAAGGGAAAGCTCTTGACTCATACAGTGCTGATCCCACGACAAAAAAAACTTAATTCTTGTTTCGTACCCTCCCTCTGCACAGGAAATATTAGTGGCCCAAGAACGAGACAAGCACTTTGGAAATCAACTTCACTTAACCTGATAATGAAGGATGTACGTGGGGGAACACCAAGACAGCACAGTTAGGGAAATGTTAGAAATGTCAATTTAACTGGACCTTCAGATCTGTATTTAAAAAAAAAAAAAACCAACTTCACACAGTTGGGTTTGCAAAGACTGAAGAATACACTGAACAATTACGTACATTGAGGAACAAAAGATTAAATATGTTTATTGAAATGTCAGTGACCAAGCATTTCTCGTGAAGAAAACCAATATGATTTATTGTGTAACACATGACTGGAAAATTAAACTAAAATCTTATTTCCTGCCTCCTTCCCTCCCTTCTGCCCCCATTATTATTTGCTAGAACATCTGTAATAAGCTATGTGCTATCTACACACGGGTTCCTAAGCTGAGGATAGGATCCCCTGGTTTCCCCCTGTGGACTTTTTCCTTACTGAGATCGACTAGGACCATTTAGAGACAGGCAGGGATGGCCCAAGACAGGGAGCAGGCAAATAGAGAGCTCAGAGGCCTTCTACTGCTCCCTGCTTCTGGCAGAACAGTTCCTTCAGAAGAAACATGACCGCTGATTTTTGTTGTCACTGTGGAACACGCAAGGCCCACCTCCTGATGACAGCAGAGGTTGCATTTACGTTGAGAGGTATGTAGCAATGCCTTCTGGCAGATGTCCTCTTGGCCACAAAGACACACCTGCGTTGTGTGGGATGGCAGATGCACAGGAGATGCAAACGTGGAGGTTTGCTGCGGCTGTTCCCTTTATCGGCTGCCCAACGGGCCCCAGGTAGCTACCGCAGGACTAAACCAACTCCTTGTGCTTACACCTGGAGGTGTCGACCAGGAAGATCTGCAGTAGGAAATGTACCAGGCGTTTCAAAAGTAGTCACTGCGGGCTGGATTCCAACCAGCGGTTTTTCTGTAGCGTATGCATGAAGCAGATTGAGTCCCTTTTAAAGATGTGGATATCTAACCCTACGTCCTATTACAACAACAGGTATGTGCAAACCCAGTCTTGGCATACTCGGCCCGACAGCTAGAGTCTTTTTATTGTTTACCTCATTTCATAAAACACCCTGGATACTATCTTTGGCAACCGGCCAGTTCTATAGCACGTTCAGAAAAGCAATGAAAGTCAAGGCACCCATGTGTTTATCAAAGGCCTCACAAAATCTAACAGCTGATCTATTAAATGCCTCATCAGCCCACTAAGTGGTCAGGTGACTCAGTAAGATTGAGAAGCGTTGCTCTGGTCCCATATACCGGTCACAAATGAGATCAAAGTCTGATTTTCAGCAGCTTTACAACTCGCAGGCAGACTAGACGTCTAGCAAAATATTTGGTGGGTGAGATCCTCCTGAAGAAAAATTGATAATAGCATTCTTGCATCACTAGACCTGAACACATTTTTTGTTTTCCAGTATGACCCTGTATCAGCTGAAGTCACCTTGAACGGATCTTTACGGCACTTTCTTCACACAGAAAACTCATGTCCTGTGCTCTGTTTCTGGTAGCGTACTCAATAAAAGTTTCTGGGAAGATAACCATGTGTGCAACTAATTTACGAGCTGCATGTTACAGGTTTGCTTTAGCCTCTTAGTTGGCATCTTTGCCGTTTTATTCACAGGAGCTGTTCTGAGGTTGCTGATTCATGTAGCCTGTAGCAACACTACCTTTGCTTACTGCTGTAGCACTAATATTAAACTCAATTTCTCTTAGATTTTCCCCTTCAAACACTGAAGAGTTCCCAAGCTAGCTTTTTTTCTCAAGTCGATCATCTCATTTTCCATGTTCTGTGTAATGCCACATGAAAAATCTAATTAAAAACGTGGTATTCCATGGGGCTTAGGCATGTCGTAACAGTGCAGAGGGATTTCAGTAGTATTCACGACTCAGGCTTTTCCACCGAGCAGCCTCTGACATACCGAAATACTTCCAAAGATACCAGATCTATGTACAAGATCAATACAAATAAAAGATTTTACTCTGTTCTACACATGCTGATTTGTTATGGTAGCTCTGATCATGAAAGTTATTTTACTGCTATTGTTTAAAGAAAGAAGCTTTAAACATTTTTTTTTTTAAAAGGAGGGAATACACAGAGAGATATACAGACTTTGCAAAACGGGAACCTTAAAAGATGTCAGGTTTTGTATTTGTGGATCTTTAAGCACCTGACATAATGAATTGAGTGTCATCTGAGTTGAAACCTTGTCCTCTCAGGTTAGGTCAGTTCTATGATGATGTCCCAACACTCGATACCTGTGCTGACACCTCTTGTTCAGTGTTTGTGGATAGCCGTTAGACTGACAGCTTTCCTCATCATTCCGTCCCTTCCACTGCACTACACTGAAAGTCATCGGTGAATTCCAAAAATGCTGCATTTTCACTGAAATGACTACAGAAGAGCATTAGTTTGAAGAAATGATGAACGAGCCGCAGAGAGCAAAGAATGGATTAAATGCTTTACTAGTTTCTTTGTCCCTTCTAAGGAACAGCCATATGATAGTTTAGGAATAGGTAATTTCTGTCGAGATCTTCCTGCTTTCTGAAGATCTTCCTTCCCGTTGGCAATATGCTCGCCGTATTTCTGATACCTCAAGTGGTGTGATTTTTGAAAACAGTCATGAAAGAAATTGTTTTAAAACAATAGATTTTAAAGCAAAGTCTTTTGTCCTAACACGTATCAAGAAAGCCTGTAATTTTCTGAATTATCTGGTATGCTAGAAAGTCTAAGGCTAGTTTAAAGTCCTGAATGGGGAAGTTCAGGAGCTGACAGCATGTCATCCCGAGGTAACAAGTGGAAGATGACGCAATAGGTTACCTCGCTAATCTTTCACTGCAATGATGCCAAGTTAAAGTCTGACTTGGAGGAGGCATTATGTAAGGTCTTCGGTTTCAGGCTACCGTAGCCCCGAGCAGATGAGCGCTCACCATTTAGCACGAGGAGCAATCTTTGTTGCAGCAATGTCAAACACCCCAACAGCAGGGCCGGCGGGGATGTGCCGTGGCAGAATTTTGAGAAGAGTTTCCCAGCTCCTGAGATAAAGTGCATCCAGATGTTCAGTGCTCAGTCCTGAGATTAACCAAATGGACAAGATATTTATTCTTATTACACAGTTAGATGTATTTATGATCATTTTCTGTGTGCTCTCATGACAGTTATAGCTGCCATCTGGGTCAGATTTTGAAAGCCTGGAGAGCGGGTAGAGCAGTTGTCTTTTCCAGAAATCACTGTCCTGATAGAATCCAAGAATGAAGGCGATGGAAGTTAGGAAGCTGAAAGTCTGCAGGATCAGAATGAGAATATATTTGTACAAAGAAGCAGCAAGCTCACATATGAGGCACTTGAAAGCCTGAAATTCAAACTGACTTAATCTCCCTCCAATTTTATTTGGATTTTATTTTACTCTTCCTGATTTTTATGCTAGAAAATGCCATTTATCAGGGTCCTGTGGCTTCTCAGACTCCTGCTGACCTTCTGCTCTCATGGATGTCACACTTGGATCATGTTGCTGCCGAATTGCAGGTACACAACTGTCAAGAGTCACACGTCAGGACTAGAGAAAAATCTAAAACCGGTCACCAGTGAGCTGAAGATATACAGCTCTGTTCATCTGTCTTGATACATCTAAAACTTGTTTTTCCCAAACTCTCTCCTATTTGTGTCTTCTTGATAGTGTGATGCCCAAGGAATGTGATGTTCACCAGAAATGTGAGCATCACATAGACATAGAAAATATAGAAAAAGGCTCTTTCATTTAATTGACTACAAGTTCAAGAAATAGAAGAGTTTATCATTTACCTTTAAATCCAGGCTTCACATACAAGCGAAACGTCTCATCTCATTTGTGGAAGGCTCTGGACGTAGGCATCGATAAGCTGCAAAGGAAAATAACCAAATGTAAGTTCAAACATTGGAAGCAATGCTTAACAGAAGACAATAACTTAAACTATTTGGATTCTATAATTCAGTTACCCATGCTGTCATCTAACAAACAGAATATCTTTGAAATCTGTGTAAAATAAGCCAACATACAAATTGGGGAGGATAAGTATTAACTATAGCTGAAGGTTTACATTGCAATAGGAATATTAGCACTAAGGGTTGTTCATGGTGCTTTAAGCCGGGTTAACTAACATCCACCCAATAAAACAGCACTATTTTGAGGGGGTTGTGCTATGCTTTGCCAAACTATCTTGAAAGATAGGAACTAAAAAATAAATCTCTAACCGAACTTGAGAGGCAGATAAGCTTTGCATGCGTTACAATTTGTTGCTTCTCTGTTCTGACACACTGCACTGTAAAATATTCTAGCTGTGCTGCAGGAAAGACTAAAGCTTCTTGTTCTGCAAGAAATGTCTTAAGGTATAATTCTGCTGTCAGTAAATAATGAGAATATTACAAACACGGGCCATGGAAAGTGATTTTTCTATATAAGGCACTATCAAAAATCAGCGTGAACTTCAACTCTCACTGATGAAAATGAAAGACTGAAGTATGCAAGTAGAAAATTCTTGAGATCACCCATTTATCCATTGGTATCTTGTCACCATAGTAATAAAGCACTGTCATCTTCTTGGGTCTCTTCCAGGCATATATTTTCAAATAGGAGACATCTGCCACAGAAAAATCTTACCCCTCTGCAGGTTTGGTTTTACACCAGACGCTTTCTAACAATGGACAAACAAAGAAACGTTACCTGGCCGGTGTCTCCCCACACTCACTCGTACACGTGTTACAAGAGTCCCATCACTGCGTACTGTTATCTTGTCAATCCCTCTTCAGATGACACAAACATCTGCAAGGTTGGCCTACAGAGTACCACAATCTTCTCAGAAAGCTGTTCGGTGTGAAGTGCCTGGACGGCTGTCAGACTGGGACTGTAGGTTGAGCTCTCCAGGGCAATATGCTAACCGCTAGGTTTGCCTTAAAATCTGCCTTTGGCTCAGAGAAGCATAATTTTTTTTTGCTGAGTGGCAGCACAGTTTCAACAAGACGAGAAAGGGTGAAGACCCTTGTGGCTTTCCTAGAGATGGGAAGAGGGGTGGGACTGTCTTTCTGCCAGCGCTGTAGACTTGTGTTGGTTTTAGCTAATTATGAACTTGCACCTTGAGGCTCACGACTTGGATGAACTCCATATCCAACCTGCTGACTGGTCTGGCTCTCGCTCTGAGGTGAGGAACTCTTCCTCTGAGCTGAATAAGAAACTACCATGCCATCGAAGAATTGAACTCTGGCCTAACCATCGGCTATCGAGGCGCTTTGGACACTTACTGCAGCAGACCTAACACAGCCTTAAACTCAAAAAAAGGGTACTGCAATCCTGCCACTGCACTGGTGCCTGCAGCAGCTCCCACGAGCAGCACGTTAATCCCTGAGTTTGTGCAGATGTACTGACCTAGAGGCCAAGACTGTAATTCCCTTGTACTGGCCCTACCTCTAAATAACCACAATAACTGGGATGCAATTCCTCAGTCTCTTCACATGCTTAATTCCCAATGACTTCAATGAGCATTTCTGCCAGAGACAGAGCTGCAGAATTACTCCTAACAACTGGCATGACTTAACTTGTTCCTTCTTATAACTTTATGGTTTACTTACATGTCAAATTGTATTTTCTGGATACACAGAATGAATATAATAACCTTCTTTCCTCAAGTAGGTCAAGATTTTCTTCTTTTCTGTGGGGCAAATTACTGTAAAATGTGAACGTTTCATGTCTTCTGTTTTTCATATTTTGGTTACTGTCATGTGGAGTCTTTTCGGTACCTACAGGTAACTAAATAGTACACATTACGCTTCTGCGTTCCTTTTTTAAATCACAAGAAATACTACATCTAGCTGAGAGCAACTGCTTCAAGATCTATGGTAATAGCTGCCACTGCGCACAATGCGAACATTTTAAAATTCCAACTTGATAGCATTTAAAGAAGAAAAGTGGATATTTTCTGTGTCTTGGTTATAAGTGCCAAAAATAAAGGAGGAAAGAAAGTGAGGCACAACAGGACTACCCTGATCCTGTATAAAACTGTGATCAAGCTTACATTAAGTACAGGTTTGAAGTCACTCTCTCTCAAGTGTTGAATAACTACATTCCAGTTGAGAGTTATTTCATACTTGTAATTTTTTAATCTCAGAAACAGTCCACACCAGCTTTAAAAAATCCATTTACATGTTGTATCTATACATTCCATATTATGTCTGTATTTGAGCACATAAACTTTTTTTTTTTTTCCTTTCTTTCAGGCCTTGCAGAATCCAAAAGCAAGCAAGCCCTTTCTTGCTTGAGGGTTATTTGTTTGTTTGTTTGTTTGTTTTTGAAACTGTGCATTTCAGACACGAATCTGCAGTGTTTACCCGGGTACATGATCACTGTTTTCCTGGGAGTGAGGCTGGGTGCCTGGCTGCTGAAATCACCTTTCAGGGCAGTATGGCTCCAGCTCCGTGGGGCAAAGCCTCAACCCAAGATACAGCACTTGAGCAATTGATCTTGGCTGCCTTTGGTTTGCATTCTTTAATTTTTCAAATGTGTATTTTCCTCATATGATATGTGCTGTTTAATCCTTTGGACGAGTTCGGTCCTTTCTAAATTCTTCTGCTTCCTCTGAAAAATGCATGGCTGGATGAATCTAAGACACTTGGAAGTGTCCTTGAGAAAAACAGCATTTAAAGGCAGGTAAAAGGCTGCTCTTGAGTTGAGTCTATGAAAGGTGAAAAGAATGTAGCTGCCAGTATCTTATTTTTGTAGCTAAATAGGTAAAAGGCATCATTACCATGATTTCAGCAAACTGATAAGCTATCTACCACGCTAATGAAATACCAAAGCAAAACAAACAAAAAAACCCCAACCAAAACCAACAAACAAGAGGCTTAAACGTGCATTTCTTACCCAGGAAAATCCCATCGATCTCACAGATTGCAAATCCTGGCCCGTGTCCATCCAGGCTATTTAAGACATGTGAGTGTACAACAAAAAATTACGCATTTTTTTTCCTTACATCAGAGATGAACTGGGACCAAGTATAATACTCAAAATTGATGGATTCATTTTCAGCCTTGAAATTCTAGGTGTCTCACAAAAAATCATACCTTTAACTACAATTAAAGGGGTTTCAATAGCTGCTAGATAATGACTGCTCCTGGACGTAAGAAACTTGGCACAGTACAACCATGTATTCATTCAACAGACATGACTCTGAAATGTGTTTTGCTATTTAGCACCTAAGGCACAACCTTTTGGTACTTTATGCGTTCAGTTTTGGCAGCAGATGTAAGGCACTATTCCTTTGCAGAATTAGGCTAGTAAAAGACATAAATACATTAGCAAATTGAGCCTAACTATGTGTATTTATAAAGAGCACAGTATCATCTGTTCTACTCCCAACCCTCGCTGCATCAAGCTGACTGCACACTGGGAAAATTTTCTCTGAGGGCAGTGTTCTCCGAACGCATAAGCAATGCTGCTCCCTGACATCCAAGGTTTGAGCAATTTGGTTAGAAGATATGACAAGATTCAGGAATATTTTCAAACCTAGGGTTGCTTTAGTGCGGGGAAGATATGCAAATTGTCTGTACTGTCAACCTAGGATACCATCTTTTCTTTGTGGAAAAAATAAACTCTTTTCCAGCATTGATAAACTTGTCAGGACAATTTATAAACAAAAAGCAAGAAGCACCCAGAAGTCATCGCTGCTAAGACTGAGTTTTTTGGGTTACCCCCCCCCCCACAGTGAGGTGGGTAAGATAAAAAGTGAAATATTCTCAGTGTTTTTCTTTTGGATTAAAACTATCAGGTATGTATCAAACATACCTCACAGTTCCTTGTAAATGTCCAGATTTTCTGATTACAAAATGCTCTCCAAGTGTAATTTAGCCTGGGGAAAGGTCAGGGTTGCACTGGCTAGTTACAGCCTGCCCCTGCTCACCTGCTGGCCCCCAGGTAAAAGCCCCGTGTCAGAGGACGCCGGGCCCTCCTGCAGCGGCCCTCACGCCCTGCACGCCTCCCTCCCTCCAAAGGCAGCAGGGTGTGAAGACGGGGGCTCTGTCAATGCCACCGGTGGAGACCAGCGGCCCGTTCCTGGCAGGGTCCTGCCCTGGAGGAGCTGTGGAGGAAGTTGGTGCATTCCACAGGTAGGCAGCAAACAGCTGGCAAAGGAGCTACATGAGGAATTAATTAGCAAACTTAGTGAATCCCTGACTACTATTATTTTTTGTAAATTGCAGACTAGCAAGCATAAAAAGATAAGGAACAAGCTCATACACAGCTCTTGTGAAGAGGACGAACTGGCTTCTACTATCCTCACAGTAGCACTTCTAAAATACCCGCAGACACCACTACCCATGCAGGCAGGCCGCAGGCCAGCCAGCAGTTACCACAACCACCCTATAAACCTTCCATTTCCATCAATTTATTCCCAGTCCCTATCAAATTTTTTCCGTGCTCACCCTCTTCTACAGCAGCTTCCCAGACCGGGGCAAGCTCGGCCAAGGGCCGACTGGCACTACGGAGGAGCCGGCTGGGCGGTGCCGCCCGGCGGGACCCCGCAGGGCCGGGGGCTTCAGCCTGCCGAGGGGGAGGATTTCTACGGCTGCAAAAATTGCTCCCAAGGCCCAACTCGGTGGAGGCGAGCGGAGCCCGCCCGCAGCGGGGCGGCTCCGGCTGAGGGAAGGGGTGAGGCGGCGGCTCTGAGGGACGAGCGCCAGCGCCCGCCGGGGCGAGGCCTTGGCGCGCGGGTGTGGCGGCGTCCCATTCTGATTGGCTGAACGCGGGGCGTAGTCGCCAATCTGGAGCGGCCCGGCCAATGGGAGGCGGCCGCGGACGGGAGGTGCTGGGGCGCGGGGGGGTGGAGGCGGCCCATCTGCCAATCGGCGGCGGCGGCGGCCGGACGTCAGCGGGGCAGGGGCGGGGCGTGCCGCGGGGCGAGGAGCGGTGACAGTTGCCGCGGGCCACCTCCGCCTCTTCGCCGCGGGCTCCGGGCCGAGAAGCAGCAGCGGCGGCAGCAGCGGCGGCCGGCAGGTACAGCGCGGCGGGGGCGCCCCGGCCCGGCCCGCGGGGGCCTTTTCTGCCTTCCGCGGGGTCGCCTTGTCCCGGGTTCCGGCCGGCGGCGGCGGCGGGCCAGCGGCTGCGCGGGCGAGGCCGGCCGTGAGGGCAAGGCCGCAGCAGGCCCCGTCGCCAGGGCAACGGGAGGGCTCGGCTTTTGCTGTGCGGGGAGCCGGGGATGTGGCAGCCTCTCCCCGAGGGGCGGGCAGGCCAGGCCGCCGGGGAGACACCGATCCCCCGCTCCCCTCCGTGGCGGTGTCCCGAGGCTGCCGTCTTTGCCTTTGCAGTGGCCGAGGGATGGAGAGAGGCGGGGCTGGGATTTCACCGCTGGGCTTCTTGCTCTTTCTTGTCTGCCAGTCTCGGTCCTGAGCTGTTTCTGATGTGATGCTAGTCCGAAAAGGTGGTTTGGCATGTCCAGACTGATATCCCTCCTGCTGCAGCTTGTCTTCTTGAACGTTCACCCCCTTCTTATTCAGTTGGTAAACGCTGCAGCGTGGCACGGGTTCTTCTGTGCTGTATCAACAGGCCTCTGAGTGTTTTTCATGTATTTGATAATACATGCCATTTACCTTGGGGTGTATTTCAGTGTACGCCAGGGGTTGGGTACATACAACCACTGAATTTACCTGTGAGGTCTGCCGGTGCAGTGCTCTTGTCGGGATATTCTTGCTCAACAGCTGAGCTTTTCAAGTATGTTTTACAGCTGTGCTTTGAGTAGCTTTTCTATTCTGATGCAAGACCTTTACCACTTGGTAAAATGCCCTGGCTTCTGATTCCGGTATTGCATGCTGCAGGGCATGACCGTGTTTCTCACTTCCTCCCTGTTGGTAATAAGTTTGGGGTTTTTTTCTTTTTTTTTTTTTTTTCCTTTACTGTGCCCCTCCTCTTTCCTGAAATTTCTGTCATCTTGTCTTGCTGATCATCAAAACCAAGTTTTTTTTCACCTTTTAACTCCAGATGCATCCATAATTCTCAGCTTCTCCATGTAACCTCCCAAACCTCGGCTAAAATGCGGTGGCCTCACTAGCATAATTTGCAGGGCGTTTCTCCTCATGGAGGACAAAGCCCTTTAAAAAATTTCTGATTATGATTTTCCAACCTGAAAGAGGTAAAAGAAGAATCTCAAATTGGTGGTCTGCAATTCTTCACACAGAAAGGTAGTTCTCTGATACAGGGCCAATGAGAGTTTCATTTCTTTACAGTTTTCATTTCAGGAATGTCTGGAAAATCTCCAAAAAGACAGAAGCTTGTTACAGAATTATCTGCTCTGCCATGGAGGTGTGCCAGGGGCCAGGGTATCACTGAACAATTAAATTTTAGGAGTTAAGCAAGTTTTAATTTTGAGTGGCGCAGCTGAGCTGAGTTTCTGTCAAAATTTTTTCTTGCACAGAGAAGTATTTGTCTTTGCAAAATTTTTGAATAACAGTCTTGAAAAGTATTAACACAAATGACTAATATTTAATGGCCTTGATGATAGCTGGTAAAATACCCAGAGCTCTGAAGCGGCCGTTCATCTCTTGCTGGAATGGAGACTGTTGACTCTCCCTAAACACTTGGATTTTGGTAGATGCAGAAAATAGTTTCTGGCTTTGCTTAGAAGTGAGGAGCAGCAATGTAATATCTGAGGAGTCTGCTGAAAGAAACGCCTCTCTGTCTAAGGTGGCACATGCAGTGTGCAGACCTTTTCCAAAATAAATTTAGAATAAATCTGTGACTTAATATTTCTGTCTCTGCAAACAGCCTGAAGTAACACCCGCCTTGTGTAAACCATCCCTGCATGCTCCTGTTGATATTTAATAAGTATATTTTGTTTGACAGGATGTTTTTGTTGTTAGGTAGTGCAGCAGTGGCAAGGTTACTCAGCTGTTCAGTTTGCTATGGAGTACGTTAGAAAGGAGGCTGCGTTTGATAATCAGGGTACTTGTCACTATAATCAGCGATCTTCCTTTTGGGGTAGTACCTTTTGCCAGTTTATAGGTGGGATGTTCTGCGAGACTAGAAACTTGAGCTTTGAGAACTCTTGGTCTTGCTAAAGCGATCACGGTTTCCCTGATGGCTCTCTGCTGTTCCTGGTACTTGGTGCTGTGAGGAGAGCTTGCTTGAACAGCTTTTAACTTTTCAACTCAGTTTCCCTTCTCTAGGACATATCTTTACATTGACTGAGGTGAAGGCACAGGGAGGAAATGCAACTGCATTTGTCTCATGAAATCCTACCCTCGGATTGTCCTTAGATGTTAACAGTACAAGGTTATGTGTTCGGGGGAAATTGCTGAGTTTTACTAAGGAAATACAGGGTGCTATAATGATTGTTAGTATCTGACACACTATTACGTTCCATCTGGGTTTTGATGGTCTTAAAATGCTACCGACAGTGAGTGCTTGATGTGTAGGTGGCAACATTTTAAAATCAAGAATGCTATTGATATAAAAAGTCACAAATTTTGCTTCTTAAAGCTAACCTCAGTTAAAACTAATGAACCCTTTATCAAATTTGATAATGTTATCAGCTAAATATTATTTGGGCCAGGTGCTTTTTTTTCCAGTATTATATTATCTACTTTCTGATTTTGTGACAAGATTTGTCTTACGGAAATCTTTGTTAGACGAAAGGCATTTCAATAGCATAAGAAGTTTGATAAACTTAACTTTCTTATTGTAGTTTATATTAATAAATCTAGTCACAGTTTAAGGCACAATGAAAAAGGAACACTGTTACAGGAAAAATTATGTGACTAATTCATAGACTTGGTGAGTCACACATTTTAGTTTTCTTTCTGTTACTGTGAGTGTACATTAAAATAGAAAAAAATACTTATTTGAAGTTAGTACCGCATTCATTTATACTTTATATAAGCTTTCGTGATTGAACTGCAAAGAAGTTGAGAAACCTGTAATCCTGGCAGTAAAACCACTTCAATATCACATCATACATTTCTTCTGAAGTATTCTTAGCGCTAATTATTAACTTTTTTTCCCCTTCCCAGGTCTATAACAGCATACCTGAAGTCAATAATGTTTTCCAAGCTAACCCGCTCGCAGAGCATTGCTGTTCTCTGTCGAGGCGTTCATGCTTCGCTGAGTTCTCCTACCTCAGTTGCTACCAAAAAAACCATTCAAGGATCTCCATCCTCTGATTTCATATTTGAACGTGAGGCTAAATATGGTGCCCACAATTATCACCCACTACCTGTTGCTCTGGAAAAAGGAAAAGGTATTTTATTTAGGTTCCCCTGGGTGGTGTAGATGGGATGTGTGTGTGTGGATGGGATGGGATCATGGCATAATGATTTTGACCTAATCAATTTCTGAACTTTCGGGGGTTTTTTGGGGGTTGGGTGGGATTGAGATAATTGATGAAATAAAGACAGCTGATTGCTGGTTAGAGAACTGGAACATTATGCATAAGGCAGCCTGATAAAATTGTAGTCTCTCTAAAATGATTTATCTAGAAAGAGGCCTAAGTTTTGATAATCTTCATAATTCAGAATAATTCAGCAAGAAAGTTTCAAGCAACTTTGTTTCTTCCGTTACCTTGTGTGGAGAGGTTTAATGTGAACATGAAAAGGTGCATTGGAACCCTATTTAAGTACTTGTGTACTGTTCCTGTATTATTGCTTAATTTAAATTTACTCTGGTCTTTAATTATGTTTAAGGAGCTTTTGTGCTCTGCAGGGTCAATTCTATGAGTTTATATTGAAATGCTATCAGTGTAGTGATCCAATAGTTTTTCTTTATCAGTACATGTTTTGACAGCTCAGAGCTGTCAGTCTCTTAAGTTTTGAGACTATTTGGGTTCTGTTGGCTTTATTCTTTCTTTTATGACCTCCAATTCTTATTAATTCTCTAACAAAAGTATTCTCTATCTGCTTTTTAGGACCCAAAACAGGGACTTGGAGGGGAAGTAATATTCTGATATTACTTACTAACTTAGTGCAATGGCAGCTTTATATGGGAAATACTTCTTTTCGTGATTCCTCATTGGGCATTTATTTGTACTGTACTAGTTTGTTGCTCATGCTCTCCTTGTCAACTGATGATTTTCTAGTTAGAGGGCCTTTCAGGTATGCCCTAAGGAATAGCGAGAATACCATTTATCTTTGACCAGGTTGTGTTGTAGCTCTTAGCTTATACCGTTTAGTATTATCTCATGTCTTTTTTTATTTTGTGTACTGACCATACCTTTGTTTTCCTAGGTGTTTATGTGTGGGATGTCGAAGGTAGAAAGTATTTTGACTTTCTGAGTGCTTACAGTGCTGTTAATCAAGGCCACTGTCACCCAAAGATCGTGAATGCTCTGAAAGCTCAGTCTGAAAAACTGACCCTTACATCCAGAGCATTCTACAATGATGTACTTGGTGAATACGAGGAGTTTGTCACCAAAATGTTCAATTATAACAAGGTTCTTCCAATGAATACAGGTAAAAAAATAATTTTATCTCCATATTATTTCTTGTCTGTGAGACTCAACAGTTTTGTAACATTTGGTACTGCATCAGTCTGCAAGTGTCTGTCTCATGTGCAAGTGTGATAATGATGCTGCTTTATGTTTCAGGAGTGGAAGCTGGAGAAACTGCCTGTAAATTGGCTCGGAAGTGGGCATACACTGTGAAAGGAATTCCAAAATACAAAGCAAAAATTATTTTTGCAGGTATGTAAAGTGTTTGTTAGGAGTTGAGGTATTGAGGAGGAAGAGAGCTCTGGACGCTGGCTGTGGCACTCTCTTTTGTCCGATAGCTGTAGCGATTACTTTGCAGGATTCTTAATGTTTCAGTTTTTTCACTGAAGCAAGTCAGTTGAAGGTCTCCGTAACCTTTGACATTTTAATAATGTAAGCTAAGATCTCAGCCTCTTAACAGGTTATGTTGTTCTCACATATCTACAGTTGGCGATTGTGATAAAAAAATACTGGTGTGGCTACAACAGTCTTTGCATGACCTTAAGGTTCTCTAAGTGCCTCCTTCAAAATTGTGAAGTTCCATCTTAAATATATTCTGTTGACAAAATATTCTGTGTATGCTTCTGGCTATTTGATTTTAACCTTAAATAGTTACAATGAATTATAAACTTTTTTTAAATGTAATGTCCGTTAAGAAACGCATGTGATCTTAACAGAAGTGATTGTAAAAGCAAGAGGTATGAATATAATTGCTATGACAAATCAATTTCAGATCCTCTCCCTTGTGGAGATGTATGCGTCAAGAGGCAGTGAGGATAGTTGTGATTTGTCAGGAGCTGCTGGTAATGGCTGTTTTTGCAAGGGAAATGCAACAAGGAACTTAAATTCAGGAAGGAAACCATAGTGAATAAGGTGGTTTATAAAGCTTTATAAACAGCGATTGACTATATAAAGTGGACCTTATTTCTACTACTTAACCTTTTTCGTTGTCAAAAATTGATGAGTGACTGCCTGTCATTCAGTCCTCCGTGCAATTTTAACTGCTGCTTGGGTGTTGAAGTGCAGTATCTTTTTATCCCTAATTGGCTGATTTTTGTATACCTTTCTCTTGAATTCATTCCTCAAATCGCTGCCACCCCTCTCATAGATTCCACATTTGGGTTAAGCCTGCTTCCCTCTTAGACTTTCCCTACCAGTGGTTTTCTTCTGCATTCTTAAGGTCTTCCAGAAGTTGGCATTAACCCAGTGAAGCCATATTGTAGTCTTGATCATATAATGAAAGTAAAAGCAATATTGGTAAAGTAAATATGAGGCCCTGGAAAGTCTGATTATATACATGGTATACTTCCTCCCTTTATCTGCCTGCTCTGCTTGGTTCTGTAACAGGGAGAAGTTACTTGTCCCTGAAGAGACTGTTGTGCTTTGCTAAAAAAAAAAATTATGTCTAATTCAAATAACTTATATTTGGTAGTCTTTGGTTATAGGTGAAGTATTTTTGTCAATTCAAATGTTGTTCAATTGTTCTGTATTTTATAAAACCTTCCAGAATGAAGCTTTATAATTTATTTAATTATTTAAATTTATATAATTTACTACTTAAGTATTGACTTTTTTTAATTGCTACAGCTGCAAATACTATTTTTGACTTTTGGTACATATAGTAGCTGAACCATAAACTGTCATTAGACAGCATTTATAAATTGAAATTCATAGTTGAATATTGCGTTATGGTTTCTAGGATCAATTAGATTAGATTTTTTTTTTCTTCTTCTTCTGGGAATTCTTTGAACAAATGTATTTCTTCCTCCTTCTCTTCCATATATATTTTGTTTTGCTCTTCAGTCAATTAAGTTTTAGTAAGTGCTTTCTCATGCTGATAAACTAGATATGCTCTCCATTATTATGATCCCATCTCCTTAACCATAATAATTAATTATGTGCCAAGTGGTTGGAACAAAATAATAATCCTTCTCTTATCAGAAGCGAGCATTTTGGCAGAAGAAAGCTCTCTTGGGTACCTAGGGTCAGAACAAAAAATGGCTTTAAACATCAGTCCAGAGAACTTGGCATAGATTCTGTGCTTGATGTGAGCCAATGCAGAGACTGGAGTGCTACGGTGGAGGCGGCAGCAGATGGGCTGCTCTGCTTCATGTGATTCCGTCTGCAGGGCTTTGTTGCAGGATACAGTGGATTGCACGAACATAACCTTGAGGTGGTAAGCATGTGACTCAGCAAAGCATGGCAGGGATTGTTCTGCTAGGAGGCATTGCTGTGGCGAACAGTGTAATGCTATTTACGGTGGCGATTAGAAAGAAGGGATGCCTAGAGCTGGCAATGTCGGTAATAACTGACTTCAGGATTTCCTGCAGACTGAGAACATCCTCTGCCCCTAGGATCCGTTACACAGAGAAATTGGTGGGGGAAAGAAAAGGCTTGTAACTCTGAAATGCACAGAAATATATGTTTTGATTTAGGCTTACTGGCAGCTTTATTTTTAGGACCTAAATTCTGGGTGACGTTTACTTTTTTTTCCTGCGTTTAATGAGTGATATTTATGTAAAAGCTGTACCTCTTCCTTAAAAAGATGTTATCTTCCTGAGTTATATTCAATTTTTCAGACTACTAACAAAGCTTGTGGAAATTATTTTGTATACTTGTCAGATCTTATACTATAATTTTCTTTTGGTTTTGATATGTGCTTTTGATACAGCAACACAATGTATTTACGGCATTGATGTAAAATGCTAACAATTAGCGGAAGGATGGTAATATGCTAATGTTAGACAACTCTTAAAATGCATTACCAAATGGAAAGTGTGATGTCCTATAAACTGTTCTGGCTCTTAGTCAGTTTTGTAACAATCCCCCTCTTTTTTGTTGTTTTTTTTTGTTTTTTTTTTTTAGCTGGCAACTTCTGGGGCAGAACCATGTCTGCTATCTCTAGTTCTACCGACCCATCCAGCTATGATGGATTCGGACCCTTTATGCCAGGTTTCGAAGTGATCCCATACAATGACCTACCAGCTCTTGAGGTATTTGACAATTTTTGTTCTCTTGTAAGAAATCATTTTGCAGTGTCTCTTTGGTAAATAGCAAGGCAGGAGAATCAGAAGTTTATCCTTTGAAACATGTGCTTTGACATGAAGATATATGTATCTGGACATATATAAGAACTATGTATGTCACAATTATGTATAGGAAAAAGTGTGTAAATTCTGCTTTGGTTTTGATTTTCAGTTTTGCTTTAGGATGTAAAAGGAAACCCACATGATCTGTTTCATTTCCCACATCACTAAGATGTTCAAGGTACAAAAGAAGAATAGCAGATAAACTGTAAGGGAATTCAGATCAGTAGCATACATTCTAAAGTCAGAACTTGGATTCTGAAGCTAGTATCTTTACCTACTTTTCTCAGAAAGGCTGTGCATTTTTCAATGACCAGATGACTAGAATTCACTGCAGTCGCAAACAAGTCTTTCCAGTTTCACAGCATCCTTAAAACCATGCTCGGCTGGTGTTTCACTTAAGCTACTGAAACGCTAGGGATTCTGCATTTCCCTGGGTTTTCTGAGATGAGAAGCCTCTCATTTTTTAGGATGAGAGGAAGTGGCCTCAAGTTGTACCAAGGGAGGCTTAGATTGGATGTTAGGAAAAACTTATTTGCTGATAGGGTTGTCAAGCATTGGACCAGGCTGCCCAGGGAAGTGGTTGAGTCCCCATCCCTGGAGGTATTTAAAACCAGGTAGACGTGGTGCTTAGGGACATGGTTTAGTGGTGGACTTTGCAGTGTTAGGTTTACGGTTGGACTTGATGATCTTAAAGGTCTTTTCCAACCTGAATGATTCTATGATTCTGTGAGATGCATCCTGTCAAGCTGTTGGGTAGGGTTGACCTTGATAAGTCTAAAATTTCCCACCCTCATAACGCGGGCTTAGGTATAAAGGGTAGATGGTGCTTGATGGCAGCCATAGGGCGCTGGACTTGCGACCTGGGAGGCAAGACGGTTCCAGCCAAACACAGATAGTCTTGAAGCGCTGGGAACATTGGCATTACCACTTTTCCATCATCTGGGTACATCGTCTCCATGAGTGACAAGTTGGTTAGTCCTCTGCCTTTTGGAGTCTGCTTTAGTACAAGTGCATTGCCTGTGGAGGCTGGAGGGTTTATGGGACAGAGATGCTTGCCTCCTAGGAGTTTGGTTAGGGGAAACAAAGGTCTCTCAGTGTATTATAGTTGCAGAGGGGAAAAGCTTACTCAGATTTGAACCCACATAAGCCTGCCCATTGTGAAAGCCCTGTAAGTATTTAGTGGCTTTCAGCCAACTTTATCAAGGCTTTGAATGCGCTCTGGAGACCTGAAACTTAGATCCACGTCCATCAGACTGATAACTGAATTCGTTCTGTTTATGGGGCAATACTGAGAAAAGCTGTAGTAAATTCATGCTGGGAATCATTATGTCTCTTGAGTCTCGTGGACTTCTAAACCTTATAGAACTTGATGGTGCAAGAATGTAGCTGTGGACTTTGCTTTAAGGTGACAAAGTTGTTCTGGAGAGGCTCCATTCTTTTTTGTTTGAGGGAAGCATTGAGCAATTGTTTGTCTTGTATGGGGTAACGCAAAACTGGGTGTATTTCTGAGGTAATTTATGAACTGATCTGATAATCTGCTTGTCTGGGTTTGCAATTTTTAAGGTTTGTAATTTCCCAAGCAAGCACACCAGCTGATCTTCCAAGGCAAATAGTGACATAGGCTTCTGTGTTGGAACTGAAATGGCACTCAGGGATAACTGCCTGACATGAACACTATCATCATCATTTGAGGTAGAACACCGGAGTTAGAGCTAGGTTCTGCTACATATATTCATCTCCATATTTTCTAAATTTGACTTGAGTAAAAGTTTTTTCTTTTTGTCTTTCCTATCCATATGTCCATTTTTACAGCGGGCCCTTCAAGATCCCAACGTAGCAGCTTTCATGGTTGAACCAATTCAAGGTGAAGCAGGCGTGGTTGTTCCTGACAAAGGTTATCTCACAGGAGTACGGGACCTCTGCACAAAACACAATGTAAGAAATTCGCTATAACAGGGTGGCTTAAACGTTACACACCGTGTTTATTGGCATATCTTGTAAGGTCATCCTCGTATGCAAGGTACAGGACTTCATATACTATTTCATAATTCCATTTTCTTTCAGTGGAATAGGGTAGAGATACTTCTTGTATTTCCTGGCAATACCTTACCAGGAATTACTTTTTAGCCGTGCACATTTTTCACTGTTTCTTACTGCTGTCGCTGATTTAAGTTTCTAATGAATGTTCTTGAAACTGCATTTATTTTAAATTAATTTAGCTTTTAATTTCTTTTTTGCATTATAAATTTCTTGGGCCAGAAGCCAATTACTGCAGTGGTTCTACCATGGCTATCAAGGGACCTTGTGGCTGGAGTGCATGAGCGCTACCAAGAGTAGTAACAGTAATGGGTCACGGAATGAAACACTGAAGAAAATGGTCATATGCTTATGCATGTTCTTTTAAGATCTCTGAAGAGCAGAGGTGTTACAGTTTTGGTCTTTTGTTCGGCATTTTCTCACCTTCCCTTTCATACCACATTCCTGACTCCTATTCTGGATATTATGACCTGTCTGAATTCTACTAAGAAATGTCTAGTTTGGAAAACAGAGCATGAGATCTGTAATTTCTGCTAGTGAAGACACGTTGCATTAGACTTGCATTTGGTGTCTCTGGAAGGGTGGGAAGATGTGTTCGAATATATTTCCATGTCCTTCAGTTGTCTTTGGGTGCTGCTACTTCTCACAAGCAGGCTTCCGTGCCTTCTTATTCCAGGACCAATTTGGTCAGCCTCTCCCACAGGTGCAGGCCAAGTCCTTTGTAAGTGTAAGGAAAACAACAAAAAAAGGCCTGCTGATTTACAGCTTTTTATTCCCTTGGTGTTGCCTGTCTGATTTAAAAATCAGTGGTCTCCGTTGCAATAGAATTCTGATTCTTAATTTGCAAGTGCTACCCATAAATCCTGCTATACCTTCAGAGGAAAGTATTGACCTATAATTAATAAAGTTGTCTTCATTATTGCTGTGATGCTTACTTCTCAGAAAAAAATAAGAGCTACTTTACAAATAGTAGTACGTGACAATAGTGCAGCTTAGGGAAACAGGATGAAAAACTTGGATTTAGGTTCTCAGAATTATTTAGACGCATGGACATCAGACTACAAGACCTGCAGAGTTGCTAAAATGGCATTTTTCAGAAGCTTCCAAAGGTCAGCGTACGAACAATACATTGGGAGTAAAGGTAGACAAATCCAAACTTTTTGGAAATCCCGCTCATCATTATATCACAAATAGATTTTGGTTGGACAGCATCCAACCCTATGTGGACTTTGCCTGACATAGAAAAGAATATGCTAAAGATGTTGAAGAGAGAGGACAGCATGTTCATTTGTTAGTATTTTCACATTTCACAGAAATTTCACAGCAATTACACTGTATTGTTTGAATTGAGTTAGGAATGGGAGTGAAAGTCATCCTCTGTTATGTGTGGATTTTTCTTCTCTTTGTCTCTCGAAAGGTTCTATTTATTGCTGATGAAGTACAGACCGGTTTAGCCAGAACAGGGAAAATGCTAGCTGTTGACCATGAAAATGTGAGACCTGATCTAATCCTTCTTGGAAAGGCCCTTTCTGGTGGCTTATATCCTGTGAGTAACAAAGAAATATCCATTTGTTGAATAATGATTTTTAAGTAATTAACACTGAAAGTCTAGTAGTTGGAAGAACAATAAATCTGATGTTTGTTGTACTTGGAAATCGGTGTTTACAAGATTAACTATGATTTATGACCCAGATAGTCCAACCCATGAGAGATTCATAAGAAAATAATGGAATACATAATATTACCTTCATAGCTGAAATGGCTATATAGTATCCTGAACTTTTTATGTTGATACTTGACTTTTTAGGGCGGCAAGTTATTAGATGCCGTCTTCTTGAGCTGGTGATTTTTAGGTGTTTTGGTCTTCGTCAAGTGATTGAATAGATTTGGTATATCTGTTTTCTTCAGTTTGATATTATTCTGTCAGGAAAATGTGTGTCCAGCGGTCAGCTTTTCATTCTGAAATTACTGGTTAGTCCTTCGTACTCTCTCTGGAGGGTAGTTTATCACAGTCTTGCTGTGATTAATACTAGATGAATTCTGTAAAGGAAAAAAAAATACTAATGTGTGTTAAAACATATAGTATAAAGCTATTTCTGAACAACTGGCGTTATTTCACTTGTTTGGCATGCCCGCATGACTGATTTTATCCTCTTGGAGTGACTTAAATTCCTGCTGATTAGGCTGGAAATTACAACATGCCCTTGAACTATTTTGGCTGATTGAAGGTATTTCTGAGTTGTTAAACAGAGTTTTGAAGCTTAAACTCTTGAAATAATATTGAGGTTGGAGAAATGCCCCTCAACTATACTTAGATGTTGTATGTTACCATTATAGCTAAGTGTATTTAAGGGATTAAGCTGTTATGTGATTGTCAGATATGCTCTCCTCTATACAGAGCTGGGAATGTAAATGTAATTTATCACCATAGGCTGAAAATGATCCTTTCCTGAGCCTTGAGGAAAAGTTTGCTTCAGAGAGATTTAAGTTTACTGTTATATATATATATATATATATATATATGTAAATGAATTGGCTGACCTTCCCATTTTAGGTCTCAGCAGTACTGTGTGATGATGAAGTTATGCTGACCATTAAGCCTGGTGAACATGGATCTACATATGGAGGAAATCCATTAGCTTGCCGTGTCGCAATTGCCGCACTGGAGGTTTGTGTGTTGTAATAGAGATTTGGATTCCAAAGAAAAAAGGGTGTCACACTGACATGATCTTTGCTTAAACAAATGATGCTATTTGTTATGCTACGAGTAGGAATCTAGCTTTAAGTAAGAATGGAAAATTGGTAGCGGGTGACTGTTTGCATAGATCACAAAATAAATCCTAAAGTCTTACTGGACATATGTCCTTACTTCTGTGTTCTTATGGTCTTAATGTCTTAAATGACAAAATAAAATTAATCTAGGGGAAGTTTCAAGGCACTTATGTAAATTCAGTAAAATAGTTTCACTAATTTCACAAAGATGCTTTTAAATTGGCTTATTTTACTGTACCATATTTCAGAGGCTGCTGTTCTATGAGCTTGATAACACATATATGCTACTGGAGCTCAAACAGAAGCTAGTAAAATGTCTTGTCCAGAGTCCATATTTTAATTATTCTGTGACTGCATAATTGACTATGTGTAATGCAAGTCACTCAGAAAGCCTCATCTTTATCCAATATGTGGACTTGGACAGATGAAGAGTCTTCAGAGGTTTACCGTTCACTTGTAAATAACAGCAAATGAAAAGCAGTTAATTTAGAGTAAAATTTCAAAGATATTATTGTTTCTTGTAAACATTACTGAATAAAGGCTTAATACTAATCTGCTTGGATATGCAGCCTTTGCGGTGACACTTTGGATGCAACAGCTTTTGTATCTCGGCAATTGTAATGTCATTAGTCATCCATTCCAGCATGGTACATAAAACAAATGCAGTGCCCTTCAGTTGACTGTAGATCTGACTTCCCTTTAGGTAATTGAAGAGGAAGAATTGGCTAAAAATGCAGAAATAATGGGTAACATACTAAGAAATGAGCTCATGAAGACACCATCTGATATTGTAACTTCTGTAAGAGGAAGAGGACTATTAAATGCAATCGTAATTCGGGAAACCAAAGGTAAGGAAATATAATCACTTGCACAATCATAGCAGGAGAAAACATTTTTCAACTTAAATTGAAAGTATCTTAATGGAGTAGGGGGATGGCTTATAGGTGGCATGTCTGGGTTCAGATCTCGGCTATAGTGCTGTAGTACCTACTGAAAATTTATTGAAGTGACTGTGTGCTGTTGAAAATAGGGGGTTTTTTACTAAGTAAGTCTGAACAATTCTTTTTTTAATGATTTGAATTCTTCTATGATTTGATAATGTTCAAACCTGATGGTGAATCTAGCTCCCAACAAATACCCTTTTGTCTCCTCATTGGAAGAAAACCGGCCACATCTGGAACACTAGTTTCTGTCAGATTACTGAAGGATTGGCTGAAGTTGGTTGTTTCCAGGATAGTTAGAAGAGTACAATGACTACAGCAGGGTACAAGGAAGGAAAAAGCTAATGACTGAGAACAAGTTTCTAGCAATTAACACCTTGAATGATATCAGAAAACTGCTTAGAAGCCAGAGCAGACAGTTATTTTTGTCGTGAATATGGTAAGTGACAAAGTGCTGCAGGGAGGTGTTGTAATATCCTAAGACATCCACATGATGCACTAAAATCCGTAAATTTTAATAAAAGGCATAATTTAATAAATTTTAAGTAAAGGGCATAAATATTACCTTGTGTGAAGTCCTATTCAGATGTTCTCTTACCTCCCCTTTGCATGGTTCACTTTTTTAAATTTATTGCTACATCTAGACAAGAACTCAGCTGTGAAAGAGCAAAACCTGGTGTGCCGGAGGCAAACTTGTGAGTCCCTTCAGACAAATTGCAGTTTTGCAGCAATCTTGCATGTTCACTGCAAATTCTGGGGAGTTGCTCAGAAGTGACCGCTTTGTTTGTGAACACACTTCATCTTTTCACTGCCAGATGACAAGGCGTTTACAATCTGGCCCCACGTACCATGTGCTGCAGTTGTGCCACTTCTGCTGTAGTTTAAGTGTCTTTTTTTGCCTTTTCCTTTAATTGTAGACTATGATGCCTGGAAGGTGTGTTTGCGGCTTCGTGATAACGGACTTCTTGCCAAACCTACACATGGCGATATCATTCGGCTGGCACCACCGCTTGTGATTAAGGAGGATGAAATCAGAGAATGCATCGAAATAATTCATAAGACCATTCTGTCTTTCTGAACACATGGCTTTTAAAGTGTATCCGCTGACTGACCCAAGGTGATGTGTTGAAATATGCGCAATGAAGGCCTGCTCTTGAAGCAAGCATCTCATTCCTTTTATCTAAGAGGACTTAACTCTTAAAACATAGCTGTGTCTTTAAATTATAATGGCTCTGAAGAAAATAAAGAATAATTTTAAAGAGTTTCCAATCTTGGAATACTTGGAAATAAAGCGGTGAGGTTCTGTTCATCTAGTCATGTACCTACTGAACATTTAAGTAAGAATGTTTGAGGGTAGATAGCTGTAGAAATCTGCCTAATTGTTGAAAGTCTTGGCCAAAGTTTAAAGTGTAATTTATATATATTTTAATAAGGATGGTCTTGCATTATCATATCACTCTCCAAAACATCACATTTGGCATTTTTGCCCCTTGGTGAGATGTCTGTAGGATGGAAGCACTTGTCATTATGGATGAATTTCTGTTTCTCATTTGTAGCTAGAAAAAACTTCTAACGCTGAAGGTTTGGCAAACTGGGTGTTAGGCTGGTGAACTTGAGAAGCATCGAGCTGTGTTCTGTATGTACAATATTTTGATTGTATGACAAGAGATGCTGTCTTCAAGCCTGGTCTCAGTGTTTGGCTTTGCAATCTTGTAAAATAGATCTGAGCATATAGATCTGTTTTTACTGTTATAAAACTTTCTATAATCTGGATGTTTATATTGAAACATGCCTCGCATTAAAAAAATGTTAATGTGCAACTAAACTACAGTGTATTCAAAAAGAGCAAGCCCCACAGAAGCTTGCAGTCGCCTCTGTCCAGAGCCTCAGCAAGTGCTGCCTTTGTAGCCTATGTATTTCTATCAGTCTCTATATGGAAGCTTCTGCTGTGCTTTTTTACAGCGTGAGTGCTTCTGGACTTTCGTGCCTTAGGACGCTGCCCATAGAATATTCTGTATGCAGTTGTGGAGTTGGCTGCTATTCTTGCACTAGGTTGTTCTTTCATATTTCCTAACTGAGCTGGTTTTAGCTGAGACTAAACCCTGATTAATCACTGTTAATGCAAAAATGTTCCCTTTGCCAAGCATAGGGGTTAAATGCAGTCACATGTTTGTCATTGGAAGTGGTAAATAATCCCTTGGTATTTTAAAGGCAACTTAGTTTATGGAAATGAACCAGCCGGCTGGTTAGGGTCACAGAATCGTTTACCCTACCTTGTTTTGGGTGAGACAAAATGAGTAGGCATCTGCTGTGGGTGAAGTAAGACTGATTTCAGATTGGAAAGGCCTCATTGTTGCAGGGGGTGATGTGTCATTGTGACTGTTAGTCTTAGGAACAAAAAAAAAATGCAGAAAGATGTCGCCTGGGAAGTTTGGCATTTCTGAAGGCTGTGTGTGTGTAATCTGATTGGGAAAGAGTGAAATAACTGAAAGAAGCCATAATGTAAACAGTATTTGCTGGAGTCCTTTCAGAGACCAAAAGGTAAACCCCAAAAAATCCTTACCAGCCAAAATGTTTACTTTTGTAGAGTAATAGGGCTGGCAAGGAGGAAGGACATGATCGGGTCTGTTCCCCCCCCCAGTTACAGCTATGTCGTCGTTTGCCTGAAAGCGCTGTAGGGCAGCAGGCTCCAATCTTTGTTCCAGTGCTTCCCTGTCCTTACTGTTAGCAAGCCTCCTACCGTATTCTCCATCTGTCTCTCTTGCTGCCCATTTAGACCGTCCATCGGGCCACAGACAACAGGTCATTTTCCTTCTCTGCAACAGCCTTTTACGTACCTAAAGTTTGCTATCGTCCCTGTTTCAGTCATTGCTCCTTCTCTAGCTAAAATTCTGTTTCTTTCCTGAGAGGTAACGTTTTCTAGAGCCCTTCGTCATTCTTGCTGTTGTCCTGTGATTCACTGCTGCGGCCGTGCCCTCGCTAATGCTGAGCAGAGCTAGACTAGTTCACGTGGCTTGTATGCACTGTAGCTTGTGCCCCAGGCTTGTGGTTTGGGTTTTCCTGCAGTAGCATGATATTTTTATCTCTCAGCCGGTGCTCCCAGACTCCCTTTAGTGCAAACTGTTTTGAAGAACAGCTTTGAAGCTGTTTTCCCCCGTTTTTTATTTGTGTAATAAGCATGAATGACATGCATGTAAAATTTTGTGGTCTGGTCTACTGACTTTCATCCTCTATTAGTGAGAATTTTTCTCAGGCTTTTGGTGATCAATTTGAGCTCTAATCTTGTCCAACCCACTTTCTGATTGCAGATTTACTAGGCCAAGACTGCTAGGAACTCGGGAAATTTTTCTTTTTTCTACAGCAGACCATTGCTGACTGATTTCTGGGCTTTTTATTCATCTTATGGTTGTTTCATGAATTTGATTTCTTCGCAAGCTTATGAAAATCAAGGTGTGTATAGCCTTTCTGAAGACAAGTCAAAAACTGTCATCTGAAATTGCCCTTAATGATGGGGTAATTGAGGCGTTTGTTTTAACCTGAAAGTTCTCGGACTCGCTCTCGACCCTGCCCTCTCCCCATAGCCACAGCTATGGTGCATAGTACCTGCCTCAGCAGCTCAGAAATTCAGGAACAGGATTGAGGACGACGAAGTCCCCAGAGTTTACAGGCGTGCTCAGAGCCTAAAGACACATTTCAGGTGGCCAGGGCCTTTGCAAGGCACAGCGGCAGGCAGTTCTCGCCTTTTGCATCGATAGGGCGGTGGCTAGGATGTGCCTCCAGGAGGTGGCTCTGAAGGAGTGCGTCCCGTGTCCTACACGAGTGCCTTTGTCACCGTCTGTCCGTCCGGGGGTGGGACAGATTCTGCTCCTGCTTGTGAAACAGCACTGCTGTGTGCAAACCCTGAAAACCTAATGGGGCGGGAAGCAGAGCAAGGAGGAGGGTGTATCACCGCGGCCTAGGAGCTAAAGCAGACAAGGGTTTTTTTGGATGTTTGGTTTAATTACAGTTCACTGCCGGAACAAGTACAGAATTACATATATTATTTTGGGAGTGAAGACAGGAACTCAGGACTTCTCTACCGAGACATTGAGCCTGTCACCAGTTAACCTTCACTTCAACAGCAATAAAAAACGTCTTGGCAGTTGTCAGTGAGATTGTAGGAAGAGCTGGAACGGCCAAAAGAAATGTCAAAGCTCCTCGTCTTCTAGCGTGCAAAGTGGCAAAATTACAGGCTATCAGAAAGATCACCTGCCTTTGCTGTGCTGTGTCTGTTTTGAGAAAGAGGGGGCAAAAGAAGGGTTTGCTTTATCATCGAAAGTGATTTTTGTCTGGCTTCTCGCAAGAATAAACTGGGATTTGGCCACTTTTCAGTGACACCACTTAAACCTCTCAAACTCAAATATAGCTGCTTGTATAACTATTGTGCTTGTAAATCAGTCTCTGGTTTTGTTGTCTGGGATTTTCATTAGCCTTAGAAATTTTCTTCAGGGCTTTTATTACCAAAAAAATGTAGACGACTAAAGTGTCCTTACCCACTTAGTGCCAAGTGCCAGAAATTCAGTACTTTCGGGTTTGTACACGTTCCGCTTATTGCTCAACTGTGTGTCGCTCTGCCAAATGGTGGTCCTGCGCAAACTTCAGTTTGAAGGACGCCAAACTGAAAATCATTTACAAATTAGTGTAATACATACACTGAACTGTGCAAAGAAAATATATAAGACATTTCATAACATATTATGAGTTTGTTTTTTGCATCATAACTTTATAGGAGGTGAGAAAAGCAAGCTCAGAGAATGCCCTTTCTGTACCTTCGCAGTATTTCTCAAGTGCTTTTCTTACTTTGTATTTGTTAGAGATGAGAGTGTGGAAATGGCGTTTCTTTGGTGATGCTTTTTGCTGGTGTAATTGAAATTTATTTTTAAAATGGTACTTGAAAGAGATCTGTATTGCCTATCCAGAGAGTTTAGGTTTCTTTAACAAGAGCTATGCAGCAATAAAATTTTCTGAATGTATACGTATGTATCTTCAAAATGTTGCTTTAAGCATTTGGCTGCAAAGGCTTAATCTGACTCCGTTACATTGCTTGCACATGTTTTTGTGAAGTAGCTTCTGATATTTCTTTGCATCAGGTATATGAAATGCTTTTCTAAATGAATAGTGACTGCGTTCAGGGCTGTGCAAACCCGGGGAGGTAATCCAAGCACCCAAGAGCCAAAGCAGCGTTCTTGGGCACCCAGGGCAGCCCTTGCTGTCGCTGGGAGCTTGCTTTGCCGATATAATGCCCAGTTGTGCTGGGAGCGCCTGCACTTTGGCAAGAGAAGTGCACAGGGGTTTTGGCATGAAATCATGGAGCATATATCCTGGCATAAAAAAAAAAAAAAATTGCTCTGCTTATGGATAAATGTAAACCAAGATTTAAAGGCACCATGTGAAACACTGAAAGGCAAGAGTAACAGAGTGAACAGTGGGGAGATAGGAAAATATAATGCGTGTTTTCTTTTTTCTTTTTCCTTTCCCGCTGGCAATCTTGGGAACCATGCTTATGACATTGTCCGTTATCTGGGCTTCTTTTCAGCTGCAAAAACATGAATTTATCACAGTATTTTCTAAAGTTAAAAATTACCAAAATAGATTGCTTACTTAATAGGACCCAAATGCCTATCGGTCATGACCTGGTAAAGAGCTGCACATCTTGAACCTGTTAGAAGTTTCCATGATGAAGCAATCTCTGTTTTGTATGTCTTTTAACAGCGATGTTAGTGGATTAGTTAAGTAGAAAAACAGGCCTTAGTTGTGTCTTTCTTTTTTATTTCTTTTTTTTTTTTTTTTTGGCTGTAGCTGCTTCTTCCTTTCTCATCTTTTCCATCCTTCTGGCAGCAGATGGAGCCAGAAGCTCAGCTTTAAGCTAAGAGTTCACTGCTGGGCGTAGAGTTTTTGAAGTTTGTGGCTCCTGGGGGTTTGCTTTTGGTCTTTACTAATCCAAAAATGTGTCAAACTTCGGTCCCATCTCTGGATGCTGTATCAACGCGTAACTTGTGCTGTGCGCTCTTGTGGCTAATCTTATATGAAGGGGATTGTAAAAAGAATTCCTGTATTTCTAGCGTGGCCAATGCCCAGTAATTCCTAGCTGTCAGCATGTGACAGAGGGATGTGGGGACAGCTGAGAAGAGGGGAAAAAAGAAGCTTTCCTTCTCACAGCACTGAAGTAGAGTAAATCAGAAGGTGGAGGTTTGAGACAAAATTTTAAATATTTCTTTAAACTGAGGAACTGCTTTGCCTGGGCCTCCCTGTGGTGCTTCGGTCCAGCATGAGAGGCTTAACCAGTTGGGGTTGCTGTATTTGTGCAGTAAAAAGAGGTGTTTTGCTGCAGGTTCGCTCGGCCCTCAGCAGGAAAAGCAGACAAGAAAAAAATGCTACCAGCAGTACTAAGCAATTAAAAAGCCCTAGTACTACCCTGGTAGAAACCTCACAAAACTACTGCTCTGGCCGCCGCGTGGAAGGGGTCTTGGCATCGGCACCAGCCACTTGAACGTGGCAGCTTTCCACACCGCTTCGTCCGTAAAACACGGGGAACTGGAGGGAGGTCGCCGAGCCCCATGCAGTCACATCGCTGCGGGGTCAAGGAAGAGCTGCCGCCTTGGGCCACTGGTTAAAACGCTCCTTTGTTTTTTCTTTCCAATGCAAGTTAATGTGCTTTTATTGTCGTCCTTGAGGCAGCCTGTTTTCACCCTGCAGCCCAGCGTGCTGAATGCTAACGTGGCGCAGAGAAGAGGCGACTCTAAGGAATCCTGTTCGGTTGTCGTTTCCCTCCGCGACACTCTCTGTTCATCTACTCAGGCTTGTTTGGAGAAATCTGAGCAGAGACTCTGCTGTCTGGAAAATCCCCGCGCTGTTTTTGGCGCTAGTCCAAATAAATAAGGGTAGAAAGCAACTCCTACTCATTCCTGTATAAAATCCTATTAATCTGCTGTGATTTAGGCTGTGTAGAAAGCCCCTCGAGTACTGACCCTTTGCACAATGCGTAAACCAAGCAAAGTCCTGGACCTTGGATGAACTCCTAGCCCTTCCCTGGGGTCTGACACAAGGCAGCCCTAATCCTCAAGCTAATACCATCCGCTGGAATAGCTGTGAAATGAGAAGGGGAAAAGCTGGCCCGATTGCACACCTCAACTTGAAACAACAGAAGGAACCATAGGTAAGAGGGGGTAACTTACCCTCTAAACGCTCAGTTCCCCGTCTCCCATAGGTATTTCCAGCAGGCACTGAGGCTGCCCTGCCTTGGATGAATTATGCCAGAGCATAGTTTTATGTAAGAAATAAAACCGTGGCACAAATGGTCTGTCCTGGTAGGACTGGCAGCGGCGTATCATTCCCTCCGGCTCTCCTCGTTTGCTGGCAGTACAGCCAACGCCTGGTCTGTTTGTATGAAGGTATTTGGCAGTTCGGGCTGTGCTGAGGGAGCTATCAGCCCCACAAGGATGCTGTGGGAGTTTCCTCGACATTCAGAAATCGTCTTGAGACCATCAAGTGAGAAGAGGCTCAGGAGAGCTTCCTTGCTACTGGCTGCACCTATAGGTCTCTCTGTTGTGGCAAGAGCATCTATTTTCCAGTATTCCTCTATAGTTTTTCATCTTTTACCCTTAACAACAATCAGACATCATTAAATATGAATTACTTGGTATTTTGGAAGCATTTTTGAATAATGTGTGAATAGCACAGCTTCTCCAAAAAGGACCTTCATTCATTTCCACCCCGATGGAGGCAGAACAGCTGAGGAAATCACAAAGCAAATGAAAGCTTTGGCTGTTATCCTCTGCTCCAGCAAACCACACCTTCTGCCATCAGTTACGAGGCAGCTCCTACCCACTCTGATGATAAATGCTCATCTTTTTGAATAACAAGGGTAGAGTGGGTCCCATAGGGACCGGCCAGCTCTGTCATCACAGGTGGGAGCAGGAGGAACTGTATAGATGCGGGGAAAAAAAACCAACCCGCTTTTACATACTGTATTTCAGGAGTTTAACACATAAACCTTGGTCAGGACTAAACACCTAGCAGAAAATTACTGGTTGTGTTGCATTACGGATGGAGTGGATGGGTGGGAGAAGCATCCTTTATTTGAGGTTACGTGGTCAGGAAGCCACGGGAGGAGTACCCAGCTCTGTTCCCCTTTGCTCTTCAGAAAAACCCTCAAAGACTCTGAATTTTGGCTGCCCACTCTGGCTTAAGGAGTGGGACAGCGTTAACCATTCGATGGTCGGTTCCTCTTGGGGCGCCCATAGCAGTTAGTGCTTCATGAGCTGCTCTGGTGAGGAAGGGGGTGATGGAGAGCCCCAGGTCGCTGCTGGGGAGCTGGTGCCTGAGGAACTGCAGCGACCTGCAGATGGTCACCCAGCTCCACGCAGGATGGGTCCCGCAGCCCCGCTGCTGAGCATAGCACCTACCCCCTCTACGGGACAAGGATGATGTACATGCCTTCCTTCTGCCACCACATTTGTCTGACTACAAGCTCTCGAGTCATCAGCGAGTGTCTCTTACTCTGAAGGTGCCCTGTGCCTGGCATGACAGGGCCGTGCTTTCTCCTCTGGCATCTAAGCAATACCATCATGTGAGTAATCCCCGTGTAAATGATGCCGATACACAGGCAGGGTTGCGAACTTGCGTTGTACAAAGCAGAATATTATAAACTGAAAAGAAAAAAGGACAGGTAAAATGATGCTGTTGTATGACAAGCATTACACCGCTTTGTGTCCCTGCGCCAGGCCGACTCCGTCCCTGGGGGAGGCTGTGTGTGCGCGTGGAGCAGAGCCATGTAATCAGGACATTTTGTATTGTTTAGACTGCAATAAATGTCAGGCAGTTGGAGTACAAACACAGAGCCGTGGCCTTGCTGATAGACTCCTTGATCTCTCCCTCTCTCGTCTGCAGGAACAGCTCCTTCACGTCAAGGTTAAAGGCAGTGTGAGAAAGGGACTGTTATTTGCATGCGGTACGGGCTTTGAGCAAAAGAGCTCGGCTCTGAGCTTCCAGCTCTGAAGTTAACCTTCAAGAACACAAAAATGAAAACAAGATTAAAGCCAAATCGGGCAGGCGTTCCTGTGCAGCCACTGCATTTGTAGCAGATGATACCTGCATGGTTAAAGCCATTAGGTGGGTGCAGAGTGGCCTCTCCAAGCAGAGCTGCTTCTTGCTAGCGAAGGAGCTAATGAAAGAATATAATTTTGAAAGGCCCTGCTCTTTGTGGCACTGTGGAGATGAACTGGGATCATGTAACGGGGCTTTCTAAGCTCTGATACCCCTACTTATGTCCACAGGCGTGAGCCACAGGGATTCACAGCTCATCGTTGGGCAGCCTGGGTGAGCATCATCCCTGGGAAGGAGGGCCCCTTGTGCACCTGCGGGTGCTTTCAGCTTTGTGGGTGTTTTTATTTTGTGGGTGAGGAATCCAGTCATCAGGTTTTTCCAGGAGAGTCTCAAGGTGTTCCTGATGATCCTCCAAATGGATGCTTGCGGCAGGCCGGAGCCGTCACAGCGAGGGGGAGGCACCGTGGTGGGGGACCGGGGAGCGCGGGATGCCCAGAGACGGATGGGGATGGCTTTTTCCAAGCTGAAAGTCAACAGTTTGTAATTCATAGGACATGAGTTTGAGCAGGAACATTTTGGTTTTAATCTAGTCCTCTGCCCACGCTATTCTTCTGCAGGCTAGTGGGTGGTCACATGCTAAACCAATAACAAGTAAATTAAAACCAAAAAGAAGGGCAGACAACCATGGCGGTGCCTGGGACCTGCTTCCCCAGGCGGCACAACTTTCTTTGTCTCATTATGGCTGGGCCAACTGCCTTTAAAACCATGCTGGCATTTGTGACTACAGCAACTGAGATCTCAATCCAGAAATGAAGGTAAAATTGACAATTACTGAGCAGAGGAAGAACAAGGTCTGGGGGGAAAACCAGCACTTTCAGAGAAGTACTGGTGCCTGCCTTGCCTCGTCAAAGAGTCCTGAGAGGCTCCCTTCTCTTGGCAGAGCTAAAATTTTGGAGCTTTGGAGAATGTGCTTTCACAACTTAAGAGAAACCTGTAACACAATCAATATTTTTCTAAAGAACAAAAAAGTAATGAGGTTGTGAAGATGTGAAATAGCTCGGTGGGAGGAAGCACAGCTAGCTGAGGTTGCATAAGAGAGATGAAGAAGCTTCGCAGGAACAGAAACAGTGCCGGCGGTGGCAGCCGGTCACAGAGCTCCTTTCAGCCATGCTTTCCAGGCTAGTGGAAATCCGGGAAGCCTCAAAAAATGTTCCTCCTCTGCCCAAGGGGGTCTGGGCCATCACCTCCCACTTCGTCCCGTTCGTGCCTCGATTCCTTGCTCTTATCACCCAGGCCTTGGGAAACATTTTATTCTCCTCTTAAAGATTTAGCACGTGCCCCCTCACTCTTCACTTAAGGCTAAACAATCCAGATGTTGAACTGGTTTTGCCAATGTTGTGTCTTCAAGACTCCTCGGCACTCCTGGTGCTCTCTGCCGTGCTTTTTCCCCTTGCTGTGCTCCCAAAGCTGTCTGCAGCCTTCAAATGAAGCTTTTCCAGGGCTTACACAGAGCAGCAGCACACCTTCAAGGCGGCTGTTCTCCTTATTTAGACATCTAAGCAGGGTATTTGCTTTCTTTTTTTTAACAATTTTATTACGACAGCATGACTCACTTCTCACTGGTAACCTACGATAACAGCCCATGGCTGGTTTTCCATCGCCCGCCAATGCAATTGATTATTCCTGCCCAAGTGTCAAACTCGGCACTTGTCCCGGCTGCCACATCTTTCTCCAGTTTCTCAAGATCTTGCAGGTCGTCTACCTGCTGCCCATCCCAGCTCTGGCAAGTGTAGCCTGCTCTGGGGGGCCATGACAGCACTGGCCTGAACCAGGCCCAGGAGAGACCTAAATGCTTCATCCCATTTTGCCAGGGAGCCGTTGGTAGCTGCCAGCAGATTTATTTGCACCCGATCCTACCGCGGTTCCGTGCAGACCTCGTTTCCAGAGCTTAGGTTTGAGAGCAGCAGCATGAGCCTTCCCAATGTGAGGATATACAATGATGGCTGCTTTTCCCTTAGTCACAAATACTGTCAATCTGTTACGGAAGGGACTAAAATTGATTTACATGACATTTTCCTGATAAATCCATCATGCCTGCTAATCATAACCTCATGTGAGTGGGTGAGTTTTGTCAGAATATCCCATGGAGGGCTGGGGGTGAAGTGTCACAGGGGATTTGAGTAGGCAATTTCAAAGAAATAGCAGAGCAACCAGAAACTTGGCAATTAAGTTCAGTCCATCTTGTGGCTGGGAAGCTTTGAAATTAAGGAGGGAGATTAGTCACTGAGAAAGAATGAAGACTATTAATAGAATACGATCCCTGCTCATTACCAAGCTCCAAGCAGACAATGAACATTAAGAACAAATCATACCAACGTGGGTAACCACTGGCCCATGGTCTCCCAGCCTCCATCTTACAGTTATCCCTGCAAGACGGCAATTCAAACAGCTGTTGGCAAAGGCGTATCTCAGAAAATTAAAGCATGCTTTAATATTAAGCAGCAGCAGAGGAGGTTGCAGGTGGAGTGGGCTGCTAGATCCCTGCTGGATCCCTGCTAGATCCCTGCTAGATCCCTGCAGCAGCTGGGGCTCTTCAGCCTGCCCAGGTTGTGTTACAGTACGGGTTGTTTTTTCTGGCCGAGCTTACTGAGATCACCGCACTGCTGCCCCTGCAATGTCTCCTCCTCCTCCTCCTCCTTGGCTCCCTAATCTCGGTGTTGTCTGCAAGCTTGATTAGGGACAAGCTTTCCGCTTTCTTCCTGCTCATCGATAAAAGTTTGAAGCAGCACAAGAGTGAGATAAAGCTGATTGGGAGGGACCTGCTGCTCACAGGTTTCTACAATAAAACCATTTGCTCAATAACCTGACCATTCCCAAACCTAATTTCCATGCTCGATCACCCATTGCATCGCGTTATTCCTGCCAGCGCACGTGGCTGCTGTCATTCTGCTTTTGTGTGAAGCTCAGGCTGCCTTTGGGCTGCTTCAGCCTAAAAGTGGGCCCCTTTTTGAGGACTAGATCCCTGCTAGATCCCTGCTCCCTGCGGGAGCAGCAGGTTCAGCTTGTGCCGCCTTGGCCCCTGCCTGCGCGGGCAGAGCTCTGGTCTGCAGAAAGGTGTTGGGAAACTTCTCGGGGGCCATGGTGCCCTGTTCCTCCTCCACTCTGTGCATCCCCTGGCACAGGATGAGGGGAGAATGGGGAGCACCACCCTGCCCCTGGGGCAACCCGGGGTAACACACGTGAAGGTGTATTTATCAAGGCTTAAGGTAAAGGCTCAAAGGAAAGTATAATGTTCAAAAGCAACATAAAATGTAGTCTAGGCTAGATTTACCTAGACGACACTTTTCTACATGTTCTTTGAGGCTAATTTTGTGATGTCTAATTTTTTGTATAATTTAGCCCTCTGTTAGCCATCCTAGCTCTCTGAATGAGTCTCTTGACCTCACAGACCAGAGACCTGGTCCCCCATCCAAAATGCCCATGTCATCGGTGGAGCATACTCAGCAGCTGACTATAGCTGCTGTTTGCAGCCCTCCCTCCTGCCCAGCCGCCTCTCCCCACTTCACACCTTCTTAGCAGGGATCTATTTCAGGATCAGGCGCTTTGTCTCTGCTCACACTACGAGCGTTTAATCTCTGGTTGGGGTTTGTAGCCCTGTTCACGGAAAGCCATCGCTGCCTGTCTGCTCCAGCCTCCCAAAGCCTCCTCTGGATGGACATCACTCGAGGTCTTTTTGGATGTATTATTAGAAAGATGCCTAACACATGAAATCAGTGTTGTTCTGAATGGTTTGAGGTCAGCCCCATCCCCATGTTCCTGCTGCTCCAAGCGCGGAGCCAAGAGGTCCCCACCACGACCTCCAGCAGGATGGAGGTGGCTCATGAGCTGCTACTCTAATAAACCCGTGCTGCTGCCACTGGCGCCTCTTCCCGGGAGGATTTCTGGCTTGTGGGAGGAGATGGTGTATTCACACACATTCATCAAACTTTTCTGGATCCGTCTTTGATCATTCACATACTGAAGGCAGCAATGGCATTCCCTCGCTGGGGATCTGGGATGTGCTGGGGAAACTGCACCCACATCTCTGGATGGCACCCACCCCCTGGCCAAAATTTTTATTCTAAGTAAGAAATGAGATTTAGTCACGTGAAGGGGTAATACCATCATAGGTGCCTCTGACACAAGAGAAATACGCATGGAAACCCACAAACAGCTTCTTTTCCCCACTCCCCACCCCACTGTGAAAGTGCCCTTTCATCTGGACCCAGGAAGATCCAAACCTTGTGTTTCTTGCAGTGCCCATACCCTGGGGATAAGCTTCCTTTCTTTCCTGTATAATCTCATTTTGTCCCCAAAGCTGGAATTCCTGACCTGTTTACGGGTGCTGACCTATTTACTGGTCTGCTGAAAGAAGGGGCTGCCCATGCAGAGAAGTTGATTCCTGTGCCACCTTGCGACCGTGCCTTCGCAGCTCTGGCAGCGCACACCCAGGTTTGGATGTGACTAGCATTTTTCTAGCACAAACTTATAAAAAAGTGTTTTGAGTACCTCTGACACAGCTCCACGGCTGGAAAAAAGGAATAGTGAGGACTAACAAGCAGTTGGCAGGAATTGTTTTAAAATCTGCATTCCTTAGAGAGCCTATCATCAGCACAGACGATGTAATGGGCATGATTAAATAGTTAAGTCATACGTAAAAGCAATGGGAACAGCGATCTTTCATGTTATGTCCAATTACATCATTCTTCCCAACGAGATTCAGTGCAATTCCCAATATTTTCCTTTAGGAAATATAGATCATAAATGAATGTGGTGTACATTTTGCTGTGTAGAAAACAGCAACAGCAAATTTTGTAAGGAGATTTAAAAATTTGGAGTAGATGTTCTGCTGTTTGCTCGTATTTATTCTTTCTCCAGCACAAGTAGATTTTCCCAGGATTTTTTTTTCCTTCCCGCGACTCTTCCTGTGCCTTATTCATTAAATTCTTTAAGCCTCGCTTAAATGAAAATTTCATTCATTATAACTTCGTCACCTTTAATTTCTAAAAGGTCTGTCTAATTATACCCATAAATACCTCAGGAGAGGAATTGTAATCAAACATCATTCATTTAATGTTCACATATATTGAAAGCCGCTCTCCGAAACAATGACTCATCTCATTCTGCATGCCAAAACACATGCCTTGCATTTTTAATACCTGAAGTATTTTTCTACTTCTAAAAGCTTGGCTTATAAAACTTCATCAGACAACATTCATGTTTAACAACCGTGTTTAGATCACATAAATCAGTGCACACACTGCCTTGATTTGGGAACAAGCGGTCCGCAGGGCTTCCAGCTCCTCATCTTTATCTCACTCACCGTTTCCATTTCTGCATCGAAATAAAAGCCATCCTCGCTGATGGCCCACTCCATCATCCGTTTTTAGCGATCTCCTTATTTACTGTTTTATCTGCAGGGCATCTCAGACATCCTTGAGGACATCTGGGAGGTTTTGGGTGTGTTTCCCATGCCTGAGTGGCTTCCAGAGTATTGCTTTTCAAGATGAATTCAAGGCAGGTTTTGGTCCGGGCACAGCAGGGATGGAGCAGTTCTGCCTGGGAAATGCCAAAATAGCCAGTGAAGGTGCCTGGTGTTGTATTTCCTACCTTCGGACCCAGCAATGCCGGGTTTTCTCAGGAGGCGAGGGGAACACATTTCTGTATGTTTTCCGTTCCACCCGGCACACTTTCCTTGAAGTGAATATTCCAGGGTGAAGGAATATTCCGGGCTTGTTCATTAGCTTAGGAACTTAATCTGTTTGATGCCGCCTGATGACATTTCATTAAGCAATAAACTACTGGACCTCATTTTGCTGAGCCAAATAGAGGAAATAAGAAGGAGTACATCAGACTGACTCTTATCCTATTGCCTGATACTCTCCCTGACTCAAAGTCCTGTTCTTTTAAATCAAATTTATTCCAAATATCATTACAGTTATTGGCTTTATATGAAGTTTAACCCAGCACAAGGCTAAAGGTTTTGAAACAAAACTTTTTCTTAAGTGTAGGAAAAGCGCATCCTTTAATGTAGACTGATAAAAACCAACGGAGTGTTATTTCTGAGCTAGGGGTGTGGGTAAATCACAGCGGTGGGGCAGGACGGCCAGGAGAGTTTTATGGTTTCTTGGGGCTGTTTAGAAAGATCTGCTTTTTGCCCAGATTCCTCTGGCCCCAGCTGGTTTGTATGACCTCCAGTGATTTGCAAGGATTATTTATTTCTACTACTTGTAAACCATTTTTCCCCATGCAAATCCCCCTCAAAATGACCTTTTCCTGGATATATACAGATTACTCAGCCCAGCGTCCTCTCAGGCTGGGGATGAGCTGTGACTGCACCCTCTGTTACGGTTTCCCTGGTGTCCCAGCTCTCCTGTGTGTTGGTTTCCTTCGTTGCGGGGTCCTTCTGGTACAAATAAATTATCTTGAGCGGTGATGTTATAAACATGTGTGTTAAAAAAATGACTGAATGAGCAGCAAAACCCACGGCTACCTGAGGCTGAATATTGCTCTTCCTAGATATCATGACATATTTTTCCATACATTTCTCTTCCCCTGAGTGCTTGGTAATTTCCCATTCCCCATTGAGAGCATTTTGCTGCCCAGCTGGTTCCCCCATCCCCAGGTAGCAGGGGATCACCGAGGTGTGGGTGACGTCTGTGGGGTCCCTGCCACCACGGGACCACCGCCACCCTCAGCCTCCAAGTAGCCCAAGCCTTTGCGGTGACAGCAACGGTGAGTGGCCTCACTGCTGGCTTGTTCTTGGTGTAAAAAGGGACAATTCGGTGTGGCACAGCCGAGCTAAACCCTCCATCGCTGTGTCTGCCTGGTGTGCTCGTCTCACCGGCAGCTCTAGCACATAATGGATGCTGTTGGCACAGCAAGAGCGGGACTCAATTAAAACTGGCTATTCGAACTTCAGTCTTTAAAACGTGTCACCAGTTGTAGTATTCCTCCTCATCCCTGTGCAACGAACATCTGGAGGAGGTATTGGTGACGATGAGCATCACGCCTCTTTCAACAAATCCTAGAGGAAGCCTGGAAAACCACCGATGACCAGTTCAGCAAGCTGGCACAAGCCATCCTCTTACACCAGATGGCTGGCACCCTGGTGTTGTCAGGGCTTGGTATGTCCTATTTTCCCTGCTACACCTGTATGTTCTGGAATGATGCCTTTGTAAAAGGACCTGTTATGGGTATTGACCCACTGTGCCCCATGCTCTGCTGGGCACTCTCCCACAGGCTGATCTAACCTGGGAGTTTCTCTGAAGAAATCCCCCCACTGCAGTTACCTCGGCCAAGGGCTCGCTTCGTCCTCCTTCCCAGTGAGACCAGCTGGACTATCCCAGCAGCCCCAGTCCCAGCTAACCAGCCGTGCCCCTCCCTGCTGTTAAATTAGCATACATAACTCAATAAATGGCACACATTAATAACATTCCTGATGAATGCCCGGGCTTGCAGGTTTTGACTCAACACAGCTTCACGGCTGTGCGACTGCTTTCTCACGAGGTGCCTGGGAGCAGTTGGTATTTACAGACCTACAGGGCAAATAAGGAGAGATTGATGTGTTCATGTCAAACCTGCCTCCACCAAAGACAGGCAGCAAATTGTATTGAAGCAACAGGGAAGCAATCTGAAGATAATGTGTCTAGTGATAAATTAATTGCAATTTAAAGTTAGTTGGTTTTCCTTTACAAATCCCAAAGAAAGCAAGAGGCACTATATAAAGCAGACGGTATCTTGTCAGTCAGGGAAACACAATGAACAAAGCTTGCAGGGATCCAAACCTGTGTGAAGGAAAACCTCTGCTACGGAGTGGAGGTGGATGATGGATACTGAGACACTCATTAAAAACTGGCCATCTTTTTATTGCCTGTTATGTCTGCATCTTTGTATCCAGGGCCACCAAAATGATCAGAGGGCTGGAGCACCTCTCCTACGAGGACAGGCTGAGAGAGCTGGGGTTGTTCAGCCTGGAGAAGGGAAGGCTGCTGGGAGACCTTATTGCAGCCTTTCAGTACTTACAGGGGGCTTATAAGAAAGATGGGGACAGAGTTTTTAGCAGGGCCTGTTGCGATAGGACAAGGCATAATGGTTTTAAACTAAAGGAGAGTAGATTCAGACTAGATATAAGGAAGAAATTTTTTTACGATGAGGGTGGTGAAACACTGGCAGGGGTTGCCCAGAGAGGTGGTAGATGCCCCATCCCTGGAAACCTTCAAGGCCAGGCTGGATGGGGCTCTGAGCAACCTGATCTGGTTGAAGATGTCCCTGCCCATTGCAGGGGGGATGGACTGGATGGCCTTTAAAGGTCCCTTCCATCCCAAAGCATCCTGTGATTCTGTGATTCTATGACCTGTGCTTTTCCCCATTGGTTTTGTCGAAACCATGCAGAGTTTTGTTTCTTTGGCGATGGGCAAGAGTTTTCAGTGGATAAATGCACTTTTACACTCGCTCCCAATTTATCACCCTGTCTGTGTATTATCTGAGTGTTCAGACACTGTAGCGTCTTAGAGTCCATCCGTTTTGCTTTTTCAAAAATATGTCCGAGGTACCCAAACAACGCACCCCACATGTCGGTGCTTGTGTGCGGCGGTACGCAACCCGCTCCCTGGCTGTGGGATTTCTCACCGTGATCATCCTCTCCCGGCTGAGCAGGACGAAAGGCTTGTCACAGCAGGCTCAGCGTGCGGCTCTCCAAATTGCACTGCCAGGAGTCAGCTTTCCTTCAAAGCTCAAAGCCATGAATCACGGTGAGCCCATGAGCCAGCAGAAGCTCAGACACATAATTAAGGCACTCTTAATATCAGGGGGCAGGTTCTCCTTCTCGTATAACATTACAGCAGTGCTTAATGTTGCAGTGATAAAGCATACCCTATTGCTGCTGCCTTCACTTAAAATAGCTGACTTGTGGGGCATCTTGCTAAGAGTAACCTTTCATTTCCAATTAGGTGTTTTCAATCTGTTAAACCAGAACTTTATTACATTCAGGGACTTTTAGATGGTGCTATTTTGCTTTCTGCAGAAACTTAAAATAAAGAGGGAGAAAAATGTTTCTTTTTTTCAAGGTCCCTGTTTTTTTTCTGCCATATCAAATGAAATGCCCTTGTAAAAATTGATTTTAAGGCACTTTCAGATGATACCCAAGCATTTTAAGAGTCATGTATAACTCAAGTTAGCTGTAGTTTCAAACTGTGTATGGATGCCTTGGCCTGGGAAAGTCCACTATGAAATAACAGCAGATGTTGATGGGGTTATCATTGCAAGACCTGCACTGCAGCGCTGCCTTCTTTCTGCTATGAAAGGGGTCAAATGGACAAGGAAAAACATCTCTGAAGAAAGTTGTGCAGTGAAGACTTGAATATCCTCCGTAACAGAAGTTTTGACGTTACTTTCCATTTTGCAGGCGCAGGGGACGAGGGGCACAGAGTAAGATTGCCGATGTTGGGAAGGTTTCAGGGCTGTATTTTCACCCTGACGGTGTCTATCCCATGAACCATCGCTGCAAGGCAACAGCCCTTCAGGGGAGTCCCACCATAAAAGAAATGGCCCCAGGGTGGCCTCACAAACACTTTTTAAAGATGGGGGGACACAGATTGAAAAACCTGCACTCACAATTGCAAGAATCAATCCATCCTTTCCCTTCCCTTCCCTTCCCCGTTAAAACCCTCACGTGTCAACGATGACCTTGGCAGCGGGCAGGAAGATGGAGACAACTTTGCCAAGTTTTCCTCCTGAGACCACCGCTGGAAAACCCAGGCCCTTGCACACCCAGCGAAGGGGTCAGTTGGTGCTGCTCACTCTCCTGTGCCTATTGAGAAGCCCAGACACTCTTGGCGGGGTGCAAAGACACTGGGTTCGGGAAAAAGTCCTTTTAATCCATCATACAATTCAAGGCATTCGCTTATTAAAAATAAGGCTAGCTGAAAGGAGCCTGAAAACCAAGTGTATGAACCCCATGTTTTACTCTTTCCTGCTCTTTTTTTTCCTCTTGTCTTGGGGCTTGCTGCTCTATTTCCCCTCTCCTAAGCCTTTATTACCTTTATTCATTTTAATTAAGTTCTCCCTCAGATTCAGAAGCTTAATAAGGTTTAAAGAAAGGAAGTGAGCTTGCTCAGCAGGCTGGCTTTCCCCAGCTTAGCGGTTCACGGTCGCAGTTACCCTTCCGTGTCTCCTGGTCTGAGTCCCTGGAGCTCCTTCTGCTCTCAGGGTGTGGAGGAGGACAGGAGCTGGAGGGCTGCAGCAGCCCAGCGAGGGGATGCTTTGCTTCCAGAGTCATTGGTACTGACTGGCTATGGGGTACAACTGTGTGGGGTGACCACCCCATGTTTTTTGAAGGGTAAACTGCCCTGCTCCCATCCCCACTGGATGCCACAGTCCTGACAAAGCTGGCTGCAGGGGCTCCAGCCAGGCATGTCCCAGGGACACCCACTCCCCAGTCCCTCCAAATGAACAACGTTGCTGGCTCTGAGACCCCATGGTGACACTGGGCAACAGGGAATGGGCTGGGGGTGGATGGTGCCATCGTCACCATCGCTTCCAGGGCTGGGTTCCCCCATGACAGCCTCCCTACTCGCTGCACAGGGCATGGTTTCTGCCTCAGCCACCGAAGAGTTAATCCCCATCTGAACTCACACAGGTAGCAGATTCCTGCAGCATGAAGGTAGACCTTCAGGTTACTCTTTGATAGAGGTGAACACTTTTTAACTCTTGGATGGTGGTGATTCACCATGCAGCTCTCCAGTGCTGTCATTAAACGTCCTTTGCGAAGTGCTCTGCAGGTGCAGCTCCTTGTTTGCCCCGCGATCGCACACCGTTACCACCCAAACAGCCCTCGGTCATGTACACCATCTCTGCATCTTATGACACAGTTAGCATCTTGTTAGATATAAATATGCTATTCCAGAGCTTGTTACTGTTCAACTAACAAATGAATACATTTTCAAAGTCAAATACTCGGCAATCTGGTATTGCTGGCAGTACTTTTCCACACTCCTATAATTTGACAGGTCCTAACCAAACTATGTGTGGGAGCCTGGCTAGGTCTGGAAGTAATAGGTTGATTCTCTAGATACCCTTCTGCTGTACTGCTCTAAATGGGCACTGAGTATTTTTGTTGTTTACAGCCATTATTTATTCTTACTGCATGCCTAGATTTCAGCCACACCAGCCTACTTCCTGCTCAGTGTTTCCCCTCTGCATTACCTTTATTAGTAACCTGACTTCAGAATAAGTTTCTGGAGAAGCCGTAGAAGTTTGAGTGTAATCGGCTCGAAGTTGCCTAACAGGACATCTCACTGCGAGTATTTGGTATTTGGGCAGTGCTGTGCTCTGAATCTCCCAGCAGAAAGATGCTGCTCCTTCTTTTTTATACCACCCTTGTGGCCTGTGATCCTCAGCTGACGGAAACTGCCTAAAGATCCATTTTGGAGCAAAGTTAGTAGATACTTGGATCCCAGAGCCTGTCTGAAAGCCAGGAGACGGACTGGAGAGTTGGGAAAGGGCAAGAGAGCTGGCCCAAGGTAACCAGAACCACTGATGCACTCGGGCACTGTTAATGTATGTGATGTACCCAGAGGACCAATACCACTTTCTGTGATCTTGGCAGTTATCCACAAGTCATATTTTCCATGCTTAAGAATCGTCTTTGAAATGCCACTTTTGTCCTGGACACAGTAGCTACTCTTGCCTTTCACGTATTTTTCTTCCTATGTATTTATCTTGGCTACTGCAAGGAAAAACCCCTTCCCCGATGCAGCCTCGTTCCCCCTGCGCTCCCCCTCGTAGCCCGCGTGAGCACAAAACACAGCAGCACTTGTAAAATCCTCGCCAGGGCTGTACGATACGCTTGCATGGCCCGGCCCACGCTGTGCAGGCTCACCGTGGGGGTCACATCCCTACATTAAAGATCCTTTTCTACTTGAATTCAGGAGCAAGACTCATTAGGGGTCTTAAGCTAACGCTGATTTTGCCGTGTGATAATCTGGAGTATTTTCCTGACAACAACAAAAGGAAAATTTCTGCTTGAGCACAGGGGGAATAAAAATCACAAGGGGCTTTGCAGAGCCTTAGACTGTGCGTGTCAGTCGGGAAATAACACCTTTCTGGTTCCTTTGTGCACCTCAAAGGACTGCTCATGCTGCCAGCCCAAATGTGCGCAGTCTGTCGCGTCCAAGCAGGGCTGGACACAAAGATGCCAAAGTATAGGGCACATTTTAATATGCTGGAGGTATGGACCAGCATATGAAATTAGTATTCCCAGGGAAAAAGGAGAAAACAGGAGGCTGCATCAGGAATATAAATGCTTGGTCCTTGATAAGCAGGCTGATGCAGCAGGGTCTCCGCAAATGCCCTAGGATTCAGCTTCAGACTAGAGCTAGAGGCTGGATATTAATGGCAGTTAGATAAATGCAACCAGGTTTGAGTGCAAGGTAAAAAATTATGAACAACCAGCAAACCAGCTTGAAAAAAATAATCAAGCTATTGCAATAAGATTTTTCAAGTTAAGCTACTTTCCTTGCCCTGCCACATACAAGGAAGAAATAGAAAAAAGCCCAAATCTTCATCCCCGGTCCCCGCATATTTCACACCGGCTTGCCAGAGCATCGCGCGGTGCCGGTGGATTGACGCGCTGGGGACGAGCTGCCGTGGTGTAATCCATAGGTGCTGCCAGGCACCCGGGATCCCTCGCTGTCCTGCCGAAGCGAGCCCTGAGCTGCGGCTCATCAGGCAGCGGCGGCTCAGGAGGCTGCGTTTTAATGAGCAAAGGGGCAGTGGGGAAAAAAAAAATAATTTTGCCTCCTGGTTTTCTGCCCTGGGTTCCCCTCTCAGAGATGGCTCCCATCGCCGATTGCTCCACTCCTGCAGCGAGGCTTTGCCCTCTGTGAATAAAGAGGACAAACCCAGCCTAGAGGATTTCTGGTGCATCTGATTGATTGATAAAAAGCTTCATCTGCTCATTTTTTGTTACCGACCGCAACAAACAGTTGGATTATTGCACATTACAGCCTCCCAGTAGCTGGAACTCAACAAGTTTTATAGCCAGCATTTTACTCTTGATGGTTCAGCTTATGATGTAGAATTGGATTTGAACATCAGCCCTGGTTTTATGAGTGTGCATTGGGTTAAATGCAGTGAAGTTACACTGCGCACCTGACAGCGAGGCAGGAACACGCATTTATAAGCAGTGATGTTATCAGGAATAGCAAAGTTGGGCAGAGAAACACATTCGACCTTGCAAGTGCTGAGTTTTAGTACTGGAAACCATAAACATTACTGCTTCGATTAGGAAACACAACTGCACCAAACAACCAGTCCATCCAGTCCTAGGCACTTCGGTTTTATCGCTGGATGGTGATAAAAGGCTGTAAATATTATTTTTCTCTTAAATACTTATAGGACTTTCTTTACATAGTACATTACAGTTCTTAATGCCCTCAGCGTGTCCTTAAGAGGAAGGGGAGTGCTACTACCATTTTACAAACAGGTAACGAAGGCACGGAGGAGCTGAACCCACTTGCTTAATGTCAGATGTAAAGGCGTAAGGAGACTTGGCTTTGCGTTGCAAACCCCAACCCTCTGCACTAACCAGGGCACAGTATTTCCTTGTTCTTCTAGCTTCTGAAAGGGCCACTGAGGGTTTGGATAAGAGCCCTCTTTAATAAATGGGAAAAAAAGAGAAAAAAGAATGAACACTTTGGCCTATCAAGTGTTATTTGCTGAAACTGAGCACTGGATTGTGAATCTTCCAGATCAGAGGTTGGCTCTGTTGTGTGTTTGTATGTTGTCTAACACAGTGGATAATTAGTCGCAGTTGGGATACTTTGGATGTACAAATTATGCAAATACATTTACTACAAATAATAAAAATGGTTAAAAAAAGTGGGCAAACCCCTCCTGCTGTCTAAAACAGTTTTTCATTTGAGCCTCAGCATTTTCGGTTAAAATTCAAACAATTCATTCAATACAGCAGCCTTCGCTTTCAGCTTCCCTAATCGTCTCCACTGGGGAAGTCATAAAAAACATTTTTCCAATCATTTTCATTTTAGTTTTTCTAGATAAAAGAGGACTTATTCCCAGCCTTGATCTATCAATTGTTGCTTGATCTGTTCAAAACCCACTCTCATTCTGCTCAGGACTGGCACATAATCATGTTGTGAACAGAAACGCTGCTCATGGGTGCTGAGGCCAGTTAAAAATGAGCCGTCAAGAAAAGACAGGGGTTAAAAAATGCTCAGTTTAGTCTTTGCTCCCAGTGACCTTACAGATGATGGGAACAAGTTTTAGACGAGCGTCACACAATTTTTGAAATCCCAAATGAAAATAGCTATGAAAATAGTTGGATTAGAAAAGGGTTGACCAGTCAGATGTTGGAAGCTAAGAGATTGGGATTCACAGTCCGAGATGTATGATGGGAGTCACCACAGCTCTGCTGTGGTCTCCACAGCTCTACTGGCTCAGCAGCTCAGTGTCATGTAGCTTCTCAACTCCTTTTCATTCTTCTAATTATTTTTTGTTGACCCAAACTAATGGCAATAGCAACTCTTAGTTGCGTGGGTCCTATGACTCTCAAAGTCTTGAAATGAATATGAAAAAATGAACTATACCATGTCCGAGGACATGGTATAGTGATGGACTTGGCAGTGTTGGGTTAACGGTTGGACTCAATGATCTTAAGGGTCTTTTCCAACCTTAACGATTCTATGATTCTATGATTCTATGAAAATCAATGATAAATTAGTTCCTTGAGATTTGTCCCTATCAGAAGTAGAATTTCATTACTGTATAACACATTATCCAGAGTAAAAGAGAGAGGAGAACTTCAATTTGCAATTTCAGTTGTTAACTCTCCTCAAATGTTCCTGTTTTACAGAGGCACACACAGATGAGCCCCCCCAAATCCACAAGAGCAGCCACATCTGTGCTGCAGAGTCAGGGTGTTCGGTGGCCTTGCAGACCTCGGCACTGCGGTCAGTGCTAAGCATGTTTCATAGCTGAAGGGAAGAGATGTTACCAGAAAATAATTATTTTTCTGAAAAAAACCCAGGCTTTTTTCCACAGGTTTTATCATCCTGACTTATCAATCCACTTCAAAAGACTGGCCAAAATGCATTTTTTTCCTGTCAACTCCAGGCATGAGACAACAGGTTCATGGGTAAGATGATAACACAGCCTTCAACTGCTGATGCATAACAGTTCATAATACCCTTTCTTTGTGCGTGATCCTTCCCAAACTCGCCTATGGAGGCATTGAGAGTCATTCAGTTGATTATTGTAATGATGAGAAAACCCTTTAAAACACTGATGTGTTTGACTTCAATTCTAAAGAGTCAAGATGACATTAATGCTTTATGGGTGGGTTGAGGGGATGGTGCCGAGCACTGCTGAGTTAATGAGCACTCTTCCTACCCAGACCTCTGCTTTTGGAAATCACTTTTGGCCTCACTGGTTTTACCAAACCTTTGGGAATAAACAGGAAAATTAACACAGCATAAAACTAACTTCCTTAAGACTTCTAGGAAACATGCAGCCAGCTAAAAAGCAGGTGAGACTGGCAAAGCTGTCCCATACTTGGAGCTGTATGTCTCCAGTTTGACTGGAAAAGAAATTTCGGTTTTGAGACTGACAAATAACATTTTATCAGGAATAATGCTTCTGTTATTACAGGACATTGTGTTTTACACAGTGTGGTTTACTCAATGAAGCTGGGTAATTACTGACGCTCCACTGCCCTCAGTAATATTGGTGTGGCTTCACAGAACCCTTCCTTTAGCTGAATGTGTGATGCTCATTTCCATCAAAGCTTTAGTGAATGGGTATTTTATTAGGAACCGCTGAAGAATATCCACACCAAACCAGTACCAAATTTCTAATGGAAAATATTCCCATCAGAAGCCAGGCCACTTAGAAAAGCTGCAGTAAACTGCTCGCTGGATGAAAAAGAACTATAAAGTAATATTAAGTGAGAAACAACAACAAAGGACAGCTTGTTTTTGAAAAACGACTGAAGAATTAGTCACAGAAATTTGATGAACAAATTCAGTCAGTTCCCAGATCATTCAAGAACAACTTGACATATTTCACACTGCAATCTTCTCACAAGTTTATTTATAATTTCCCATCTACATTTTCTCCAGGGCCTCATATTTTCCATTTTGTCAGGATAGCTGATAGCAGCCACTTCCAAACCTTTAACATCAAAATGACACAGATGCAAATACGACACATAAATCTCACGACGCTTCACATCAGGGGACAAAAATGCTGCATAGCTGTTCTTTAAAAACAGGAGAAGTACTACTGACCTGCACAGTCCTTGAGACCTCTTGTATCACTTACTCATCGTGAGATGGAGCTCTCCTAACCCACCCCGGTGAGAGGCAAGGGTATGTGTGCATGGGATGGGGAAGCCAAGGTCTCCTCCCTCTGCTGAAAGCAGCTGGGGGTAGCACACGTACCCCATGTATGCATGTGCCCTGTCCCCAAGGCAGAGCCTAGGTTTGGCCCTGGTGTACCCACAAAAGACAGTGAGGTCTTCACCTGCCACCCACTCTTCCTGGGAGCTTCCCAGAAAAACCTCCCGGATTTCAAGGACAGGATGGATGGGGCTTTGAGCAACCTGCTCTAGTGGAAGGTGTCCCTGCCCGTGGCAGGGGGGTTGAAACGAGATGATCTTTAAGGTCCCTTCCAACCCAACCCATTCTATGATTCTATGACTTTCCCAACTTGCCCCTGGTGCCCTACCAAATATCACTGCCGAAACCAAGAGGGTTTGTCCTTGCTCTGCAGGCAGCAAGGCTACATTTACTCACATTGCTGAGAAGCCTTGAGCCTCTTCCAGTTAGAGAAACCTGAAGCCATTAGATCTCCCACCAAAAGATTTATCTGGAGCCATGAAGCTCTCTGCTATTGGTGACCTCAGTTTCTGCTTGCTTTGAACGATGATTGGCACAGACCAAATTTAACTTAAACAGGACTCTTATTCTTAGTCCCTCGTACACAGAGCTTATAAGGAGGCTATTGTTGTCACCTAAACAGAAGCACAGCTTACGTTAAAGTCACTTTTGAAGCCAGCTCTGCTCTCTCCACACATGGCACAACAATGTTATCTTCAATCTAACAGACTTCTATTACCCTTCAGGGAAAAGAATAATAAGAAAAACAGCAAACGTCAAATCTTTTAGGGAAGACGGGCATGAGGATTTGTGTCTGCTCTCTGACAGCCTCCATTGAAACAAATGCAAAGCGGCTGCCAGGCGCGGCGGTGAATGAGGGGATGCCTTCGAGATTTAAGAGTGCGACGTACCAAAACAAAGACATAACAGTTCCATAGTACATTCCCCACAAATCTCTGTAAGTGTAATTACACAGCAATCTGTAGGAGCCCGTAAATATCCTGCTGCCACATGTTATTTATTAGTGAAATCTACAAAATTGCAGAATAATTAAAGGATACGTTACACGATGTTTGTGCCCAGTGACTCAATAAAATCACTTTAACATCTGTTTTGACATAACGTTCACTTTATTTACAAAGAAATTGTTATGCTGAAACAGCTGTGAAACTGCTTTTAATGTTGCCTGACTTTACATCTATTCATAACTGGGACACTAATAGAAATCCTATTTATCCAGATTTTCCTGTGTGTTGAATAAGCTCCAGAGGATAACATTTTAGGAGTGCACTCACAGGAGTCTGTGCAGTGAAAGCACTTGCTGCTTGAAATTCTGTAGTTCTCCCTAATGCTTCTCTATAGGAAAAAGAAAAGTTTGTAAAGGTCTTGTTAAGCCAGAGAATATTCCCCATTATATAAACAGAAGCCACTCACCTAACACTTGAAAAAGTGCAAAGCGGTGCATGAGGAATGTATTTCATGTCAGATTTAGTTACCTTGGTATTAAACTGGAGAAATTATGCTGAAAGGAGTTGCCTTCCACAAGAACAAAACTGGCAACAGAACTGGGCCGGTGGATGCTGGTTGGCAGGAATTGTCCCACAAGTTTCTGCTTGCTGCATCTCGCTGACACTTTCTCATTTTAACTGGAATTTTTCAGCTTTTCCAAAAGTGATTACACCTTTCAGTACATTTATGAGACATTTGGGTTTTTTCCTGGTGGTCTCTTGAACTTGCTGTGCACATCTCAAGGAAAGGGTCAACCCATCTTTAGACAGGTGGGGTGGGTTTCTCTCTGGGTGCTCCTCTTTTTCTCCATCAACTCTTAGAGTAGGTATGCAGCATTTAATTACCTAAAGCTAGGGGAGATGAATCCCATGCTATGTGGGATATGGAATACACTTGCACGCATGCATATGCTCAAGGTTTTTTCTAATGTTCAGGTTATCAGCCCTCACGTTGTATGCCTAGCTAGCAGGAATGCACTCAATTATAAACTATAGGCTGGTTGAACTGATATAAAGTACTAAGCACAAGGCTGAAAGAGCAGCAAGAGCTCCTTGAGAGCTGGGCTAATGCTGCTCATCTCACCTTGGGTATTACAGCTCAGGGGAGACCAAATATTCCTGCTCTGCTCTCAATAGCCAACAGCCCCCAGTCCCCTACATCATCCCAGAGCATCACCGTCCACAGACCCAGGGGACGAGAAGCCATGTGCACTTGAGCTTTAGCTGCTAATGCAGCTGCAGTTGTAAAACTCTCTATAGCTGCAGGATGTAGCTCAAAGTGAGATCCCCATATCACCTTTAGTAAAACCAAGCTCTCTTACTGTCTCGTCAGTGAGGCTGGAGACACAGCCCTGCTTTGCTGATCCTTTTCCAGCTCCTGCCTGCTGCAGCAGTGCTCTTGCACGCTCACTTTGCATGCTTTCCCGACGGGTCTTTGCTGGGGTCTGGACACTGTGGTTTTGGGGACACGAAGCAAATCCGAGTTGCATGGGAAGTTTTGGGGCTGGCGTGGTTCCAGGAGCACACAGGACCAATCCACAGCATCACTAATAATACTACTGTTGTGAGCCATGAAGAAGCTGTCCTGTAAGAAAAAACACCAGGAAAAGAAGGTAGAAGTTTTCAAGAACTCATATGATCAGAAATTTAAAAGTGGAATAAGGAGATACTTTGATTTTTCCTTCATGTATGAATGTACCATATAATGCGGGGCTAGGTCCTCTCCTGGGGTAACCTGACACATCACCACTGATCTTTACAGGCTCTAACCACACGATGACATACCAGGCTTTCCACTCCCCACTCTTTCCTCTTTTTGCAGGATGGATGCTGCTTGCCCATAAGCCGAGTTTTTCAGTATTTGTGTTCAGCCCTGACTCACCGTACACCGACGAGCTCCATGTTTAACAGGGCAGTGCTCCAGAGAGCCCCTCGCTTCATCACACACGTGGGACGAAGGACGAACAGAAACCCCGCAACTGGGGAATTAAAGACCATATTTAATGAATACGCAGAGACACTCAGTGCTGTGGAGTGACGTTAACTTTGATTCTTTTGGCCTTGAGATTACGCATCTCGTTCAGCAGCTTTAATTCATTTTTAATAGTTTTCTGTGCAGGGTTTCCTAATAAAAATGAAGCAGAGCCAAAAAGTCCCATTTCTGAAAACTACTCACTAGATAGTGCCTGTTCTGCAAAGGTTTGCATTTGGGAAGACTGGGGGATGCTGAATTTCCCAATGCCTTGCAGTAAGGCGTAACCCAGGCTCACTGTCATGTTTCCTTTTGAGAAGAGATCTGGCAAGAAGAGCACAGGGAAACAAGGCTTCAGGGCTGGCGTGGCATTTTTAAGGGACAGCCTCTGAACCAACCTGTTGGACGTTGCACAAAGCATAAATGAATCCATTTAAATTTAGATGGCAAAGGGAGCCATTTAAAGGAAACTAAGGTGGAAAATCCAGCCGTGTAGAAAGCGTTGTGGTACTCAGACTGCTCGGGATTTTGTGTCTGCATATTTATCAGAAGGCATGTTTTCCCAATCAGCAGTGATCAATAAACCATTACCGTTTGAAAACGAGCAGAGGGCATGTAGCAGGCTTTGTGGTGACGCAGGAACGTGATTTCTGCCTAAGAAAAATCAAATTCTGTTTCCTGGCTATAACAGTTAGCGATGGTCAACCTGGGCTTGAGGTGTTCATGAGGCGCAGGAGCTGTGAGAGTTTCATTCATACAAATCATCACCACTTCTAGTAGGTAGGATTTATACAAACTAATGTTTTAAGGCAGATTGTTATGCGGTGTTTCAGAACAATAAAGCAGAACACTCCGAAGGCAATCTAAGCAATACGCCTGTGCTGTGCATCTCAGCTAAGGGCTTCAAGTGCCTTGCAAAGTGATTTCAAGCTTATACATTATTCATCTGCAATAACTGTCTTTTAAAATATAACTGTTAGAGGTAACAACAATCAATGCTTATTCACCATTGCCATCTCTACCCTTAACAAGGACTAGCCTGTAATTTCAGTGCACACTAATATTCCTGAAATCTCTCCCCCCTTCTCAGGCTCTTACAAAAACGCAGTGACTTGTGACAAAATGGGGCTGGTTATGCATATCCTTTCCCTGAAACTTCCTCAGCTGAAGTCTGCTGAAAACTTTGTGAGTTGAAGGGCCTATAGTTAGAGAATTGTAAGTCAAAATTATAAAGATATCAAAAACTCCATTTGTGATGTAGCATAGACTTTTCTCTGCTTTTCTTTCAGCTAGGTGCATTGTACAAGCTGGTTTCCGAGGATAAACATAATATTGTGTGGAAATAATGGAAAATGTATTTAGGCCATGTGCTGTTTCTATTGCTTAGTTTAATGCTTTTTAAATATATGTCTCATTGTGAAAAGCCGCATTTCCTTTTTGAATTGTATTTTACCAGCTAGGCGCATTGCTTCTGGCACAGATACGAGTGTTACACAAAAAATGCCATGAAAGATCAGGAGGAATCACAGCCAGGGGCTTTCAGATATCCATTAACCAAATATCACACTGGCAAGAAGTAATTTTTTTTTTCTTTCCGAACTGGAATAAAGAAAATCTACCACAACACCGACTGGAGGGATGATAAGCCTGGATGAGGCAAACTGGGCTGGCTGGACTCAATATATTGGGGTGCTCATTCATTTGATTTTAACTTTGAATTGGATGAGACACTTTGGTTTGCAGAGCTAGTTTCTTTATGTGAGAATAAGTGAGATGCTGCTCGGATACAGTATTTTCCCCTTATGCTCTCAAATCCTTCACAAAGTCTTAGATATAAGCATTGTCCCTCAGTTACATAGGCAAGTGTCCCTCAGTTCATCAAGCACAGAGATATATTACCATTGCCACCATTAAGATGGATTGCAAGAAAAAGGCATAAAATAAGACTTTGACAGCAAGGGAGACAATGAGATGAAAAAGAGTGTGATTTTATCCAGAACATGTAGATTATTTTCTAAATCTTAAATTGTGGCTACTTCTGGGGAATGCAAATCAGATAGCACAAAGGAAGAAAAATAAGTTAGATGCATAGCTCGGTAAGTTTGAAAAGCTGGGTTTTGGTGTGCAGATGGTTACTGTTGAACCGAGTAAATCGGCTGAGTACAAGTGCCACTTTCACAGAGGCCTTGCTCCCTAAATGCTGCGTACCTCCATCCCTTTCCATGCACGCCTCCAGTTAGAGGAGCGCTTGGAGCCCCTGCCATTTGCACCCGTAGCACCTTCAAAGCCATCACGGTACAGCTGTTCGATTATGGACTTTGTGGCATTTTTCTTTGTTCTTTTATCAGTAACACCAACATAAATCAGGAGTAATTTCCACTGAGTCCCAGAGTAAAGAGGCTGCTGCAAGGGACTGCAGGTGTGCGGCTGGAGAGCTGGATGTGGCCAACGATGCTAAGTGAGTCTCAGCAGGGATCCATCCCTGCATCCCCTTAGCGTTCGGCGGGTGTACTTTGAGTGGGAGAAATTAATGATCTGGACAATTGTTTCTTGTAGTCAGCCAAGCTGAAAGTCTGATATATGCTCAACATGGACCTATTATTATTATTATTATTATTATTATTATTATAGTATTCAGCTTGCTGAGCATGGGTGCATAAATCTGTAAGGGCATTGTGTACATATGGAATGATATTCAACAATTGCCTAAAAAAGGTTGTTCTGAAACACCATCCTTTATAGGATATACTTGTACCTCTTACCTTTCATTCATTCCTATCCAAGGTGGTTAGATATGCAATTGCTTGGCTGAAGGAACATTACATATACCGGTATGTACTAATAGTGAAAGAGCAGGGGGGATTCCAGAATAAGCCAGAAATATCGGTGTCAGTGGGGTGTGGGTTACACGCCGTTCGCAAAGCTAGCCCATGACCGACACAGTCGATCACGCCTGACCTTCACGATCAGTCCTGGCCGTGCCACCGCTGCGGGCAGGCTGTCACCACAACACATGCAACACTGATTGGCTCCAGGAGAGTTTTGAGACGAGCTTTACACTGAAAATCCCTCTAAATGCCAAAATTCACCGAGATTGTGAGCAACAAAGTCGTGTCATTCTGAACGTCGGCTACCTCTTAAGGAGAGAATAAGAAGGTTTTCATTTTGGTAAATCTGAACTTCCTAGGAATCTAACCAAATGTAAGCCTGTTTTATTTTCAAAACACTTACTTCAGTGGACAGCTTGTTCCCATTGACAACTGGATTTAAGCAATTACAGGAACTCCTTTGCGTCCCCCGAATGCGGACGCAGGTAACGGCACTGCCGTGTGCTCCTGCAGCACAGCGTGCAACCAGAAATAAGGCTGCAAACGTCTGTCCCAGGGGCTGCTCGCTTCTCTGTGTGCTAATGCTTCTTTCTGAAAATTTTGGCGATTCAGGCAAGTCTCAGCTTAACTTCGGCATGGTAAAGAAGCAGTGCAATGTGCTCCAAAGTGCAGCCGTGTGGGCTGAACAGCGTACACATGAGTTTGTGGGCTGTAATGAGGAACAGAAGAAGGCTGTTCCTCCAGACAGGGATATGATAAAGCCTTCCCCAAGGCCGTACAGAGGGGAACAACTCTGAGTCCTGCTGGGACCACACATGGTCACAGTTCATCATCTCAGCAAGGCGAGTAACTCGCTGCTTTGAGAAGCACATTTTGAGGGACATTAAGGGCTAAAGCTTCTGAGCACTGAAGCAGACTGAAGCCCTTCAAGGCTCCTAGGAACTAATATTGAAGCTGCAATTCTAAAATTATAAAAGCTTAATTTTCCACCAGAGATACTACGCAAGAGCAGGGAAACCCACATTGTACGCTCTGCTTCTGCTTGGACCTTACCATCCTGCATTATAGCAATGACTTCTCCAGAAAGCCTGTTGCTCTAAAGGTGACAAACGGTGTTGGCACCACTCCTTTGGGCTGGTGTTTGTAACGTACTAATGGTAGTCTATATTACTTTTTTGGTACCCTTTACTGTCTGTCTGAAGGTCTTTGTGGCAGAGACTCCCAGAGAGTAGAGAGTAGGCAATAGCTCCGAGTACACAGTGCCAGACTTCAGAAAGCCCAGTCTTATTTAGGTCCTTAATGGGAGGAGCATTCATTTGCAAAGATGCTTTTGAATTTCTTGCCCAGGTTTTTGTGTGAGTAAACATGATACAGGCTAGACACAAGCAGTAGGAAGATAATACAGGCTATGGTCTGGTTCTGTAACTTGGCAAAATGGAAATGCTTTCAGTTTTAGTAACTTGATGTCAATACCGCGAGGGGAAAAGGGAGTTACGGTCTCGCTCACATTTTAGTGAAAAGCTCATATCTTGCATCACCAAGTGACATATTTCCTATCCTGTCCTTTCGCATTTATGGCTGTGGAATCCTTTTAGGGTGCCGGCTGATGTGATGATATAGGTTCAGCTCATTTCCTACATGTCCCCAGAATAAATGTCCAAGAAAATGGAATTTAATAGATCAAGGAAAGATTAATGTAGCAGTAAATGGGCAGAGGCAGAGGAATGTCTTAGCAAGCTGCTGTTCTCTGATCTTGACTCTCTCATCAATACTTTTCAATCTACTGTGCTGAGAGGGATATCACTTTTAATGCCCTGAGGTCACTGAAACCACACATCAAATCTGTAATCCCTGAGCTGGCAGCACGGCAAATGATTTCTCTATTGGTCTTTATAACTGTAATTGCCACTGAACAGAATCTTTATATATTTCTCACTCTAAATTATGTGACTGATGACACGGATGGTCTCTGTACAAAGATGAAACCGATGTTTTCTGATGGTGTGAAGTTGATAAACAGTGCTATCTGTTGGCTTTTACGTGTTTCAAAAACAAATTCTTGCCAGATGGTCTTCTAAGATTGTATAATCTTCTCCTCTGTAGTTCAGGTAACATTGACATTGTAGCATAAACCTTAATTTCCAAGGTATTGTAACCCGTAACCACATAATGTAAAAAAAACAAAACCAGAAAACAACAGTTTCCCTCATATTGTAGCAATAGAACAGAAAAGATTGCAATGCTGAACAGTTGTGCAGGTTTGTAAAACTACTGATTCGTGGAGTATACGTGGCTTAGGGTATAATTAACAAGATGCTGAGTTTTTTATTAATTTAGGTCCTCAGTTCACACATGCTCTGGTTTAATCCTGGCTGCCAAAGAACTGTGATGTCTAACAGCTGCTCATTCACTTCTATCAGGTCATGAAGACTCAGAGGGGACAAGCAGGCCCAGCCCATCACCCAACGGCCATCAAAAAGGTGCGCAGCAGTCACCCCTACATGAGCAAGGGCCTTCCAGGCTGGTGTGGCACTTTGGGGTGATACGCCTGGGGAGGAATATGAGCATCCAAGGCCTGTTCTCTGCCTGCTCTGGGGCTAATCTGACTTTCCTGGCCCAGCTTTGTAAGTTTTATTAGATGTATTCTGCAGGAGTTGCTGTATGAATCAGTGCATTAGCTGCTATCAATAGAAACACTGGTTATACAGCTGTAGGGCTTTAAACTGGAGGTGGGAATGAGAGTATTTAGCAACACAACTCAAAACTGGTGGATATTTTTTGAATGAGTCTTCTTCCCTTTCTGAGGTTGTCTGAACACTGGTGTCCCCTCACTGCCCTCTTGCTTCTTGGGGAAGATGTGATTTAATGCTCTCCTCCTAAAAAGACTTAGGTCAAGTCACGATGAGCAAAGTTTGAGATGAATCAGGCAGCACTTATTGGGTGTATTACTTGTTCTTCTCCATCTGTGCACTCTCTCAATAAGGAGCAGGAATGCTCCGGTCATTTTGTAACTCTCCATCTTACTGCAATGCTGGCAGGACCATCAACGCATCACCTGTGAAATGGGTCTGTTGGTGTTTACGGAAATACCCAGCAAAGGGATTTTTCCCCTCCTGACTGTGTATTTCAGCTTGGCAGCTCTACACTGGGCTCCCATGCTGCTGGTGTCATGAGTACAGCCACGTTTTAGCTGCTGGTAGCAGAGGAACAGAAATATGTCCATTTTAATCAGAACTGAGTGGGACATTACTTTTCCTGGGTGCACTCTGCAGTGCTGAGCTCAGCAGCAGCAGGACAGCTTTCCTTTACGGGTAAAAAATGCCAACCTTTGAACTGCTTGGCAGGTAGCAGAACTTTAATGTTATTGAAAGACTTTTTTTTTTTCCTTTTCTTTCTTTCCAGCATTGTCTGCAACTCTTTCTCAAATAGATATGAAAGCAAGGGGCTGGACTCTCAACTGGTTGAGCTGTGACAGTTGACTCAATAAGGATACATTGATTTATAGCAGCTGAGAATCTGGTTTTATATAAAATTTATTAAAAACATAAAACCAAAAAAAATCACTGAGTCTGAACTCCTAAGTTTCAGTGAACCAAGACAGCGGGTTTTTGCCAATAGCTTTATGCTTTCTCTCCCATCTAAGATGTGTTGCACAACTTTGTGAACAGCTCTGCCTTTAAATTATCTGTCACCAAGGACCAGTCTATTGTATCCCCTGGTAATTAGAACAAGCCAAATTAATACATTTCCTATGAGACAACACTCCAACTGTTTTAGAGAAAAAGTGATTTGGGGTGGAAGGCACGTCGTCTTCCAAAGGAGACGATCACCAGTACAGAGCAGCACTGAGCTAACAGAAAATATGGTTGCTTTTAGAGCAAATACCATATGTCATAAAGCCATGGGGAAACACTCAGCTATGTCATAAATGTGTCCGTGGATGAACTCGGAGAATTTATCCAGAACCCTCCTAACACAAGGAGAAAAGCCACTTCAGGGAAATTTTGCATCTTGAACTCATGTGGAAATTATGCAAGGAAGTATTAATTCTTGGAAAAATGTTCAAAGCAGTTGAAAGGTGAGAAAGGAAAACAGCATATGGGGACAAAGTAACTCCATGAATTTAAACATGTAACAGGAACGGAGGTAGCTCCACGGTCAACAGCCCAACTGACAGAGCAACCAGCCAGGAGGCCAGATGCTGCGGCAATAGAAAATATCTTCCACCACTTGGCATTTGACTCCTATAATTGCCAAGGACAATGGAAAAAATTCGTGTGTGGGAAGTAGCACCACAGGATCCAGAAAGCAATTGCATACGAAGAGAGCTGGGTTTAAAAAAAGGCACGACCGCTCTTTTTTGGAAAGGAGCGTGCCAAAGGAAAAAGGCAGAGGAGCTTTTGTGCAGGGGAAATTACATTCAAATGGTCATGTAATTCCCAGCCAGGGTGACGTGTTTGGGTGCTTAGGTAGCAACCCCAGTGCCAGGTTTGACATGCACAGGGTTGCAGGGATGATGCACAGGTTGCCATGACTGGTGGTCACCCATGTCTGGTGGCACCCAGGAGGCATGACATGGGGAACAAAGACCAGTTGAAGGCAATTGTTATTGTTTTTGAGGAATGAAAACACAGCATTTCCTAGAAGAGTCCCACTTTTCTGTTCTGTGCACATGCAGACACCCAGGGCTTGCTTTTGCAGGAGGAGGCTGGGGATATTGGACAGGAAAGCTCTGCCATTAAAAGCTCAGCAGAGTTTAAACAGCAAATTGGGCTACACCTGTGTAAACTAACTCTTTATCTTAATCTGCAGAGAGATTCACATGTGTACTCTAGCTGCCATGAGAAGGTCAAGCATGAATCCCTTGTTTTCTGAGATAAGACTATAGTTAGCTCTTTTAAAAATGTATATATTCCCAAATAAAGGGTGGTCTGAGATTTGGAAGAGTCTGTTTTCTGAAGATGCAGGAGAGCCTTTTTTGTGCACTCACATATGCTCCTGCCTGCTTGCATTTTTTAAATAAAAGAGCAATCCAAACCAAAACTTATATGGCTTTTCCTGTGAAAAAGGAAAACTCGTTTGAACTTGTGCTTTTCAAAAGCGAAAGATGGGGATTTGCAGTGATTCTGTTACCTCTGTGGCTAAGAGCCCAGGAGGCTTCTGGTGCACAGTGGGAGACACACGCTGTGTCCGTCTGTCCGGCGGCAGCAGCACCGGGGCTCTGTGTGCGGATGGAGCCCTACGGGCAGCCACCCCGACCAGCATCACTCCAGACAGCTGGGTCCGGGAGAAGGACAGAGATGACCCATCTAAAAAAAATCCTGCTAGCTCATTGCACCTGAATTTAAAGACTCCCCCGGTTAAATCACGGCTTTGCAGTAGGATATGTACTCCCGTGATTCAGTGGAGGGTTTTGCTGTCACAAATTATAAAACCTTAGCACTGTTCTCATTGTTTTTATAAGCACAATTGGCTCACACATTTTTAATTACTAGCCTGCATTAATGTAAAAATGGCTAAATCTGTTCTTTCAGTCCCCAAAGGGACAAAAAGCCTGGCAAGGAGACTTTATACTGGCAAGTCCCCTGCTCCTACTGGGAAAACTGTAGCAGGACAATATGTGCAAAGCACCTGCCGCGGCCTGGGATCGAATCCAGCGCGGATTGCCTACTGTGTCCAGCTTTGCAACACACCAGCACCATGGGGCTGGCTATCTAAAGACTATAAAAGATCATATGCTTTTCTCCCACGAACAAATACAAACCAAAGGCAGAAAAGAGAAGATGTGTCCAACGTAATCAAACAGCCTATGAATCTCCCCAGCCTGGGGCCTTGTCCCTGGATGACTTTCAGCCAGGTTTTGGTGATCAAAGCACACTGGTTTTTTTTGTGGCTGGAAGAGAGATGGATCCTCAGAGTTCCCTGCTCCAGCTGGAGAATGGGAGAAGGAGGATGGGAACCACTGGGATGGGAAACGCTCCGGGACCACGGTGCCCACTGCAGCAGGGGTCCTCTGAGCCCAGGGAAGGCTGATTCATTAATGGGGATCCTGGGTTTATTCAGCTGTAAAACTCAACAGTTTTTGCTGGAAATGCAGAATTATGAAGGCACCCACAGGTAGGAAAAAGGAAGAAAAGAGTGAGACAGTTCTTTTATTGATGTTATTTTTCCACAGTTGATCTATGTCCACAAAAATGAGCGGAAACCAGCTGGGGATGTAAATTGGAGAGGTTTGGCGTCTTGTTTGCACTGGATATTTCCTGCCTTTTGCTGTGCTTTCCCACCCTGAAAGACTGTTTTTGGCACAGGCAAACTAAAACATGTACTAAAAAATTAGCATTAGGTACATGGCCTTTTAATCGCCCTCCTTTTTGTTTTCCCATATAAGGAGATCCGTATAAATGCATTTAGGAAAATAACATTATCTCTCATGCATTTTATGAAATATTTACCTGGATTAACAGAGTCGCTGCTAGAAATGAAACTTGTATTCTGTGCTTCTCATGGGTCCTGATGTCAGTCCCTGCAATCCCACTGAAACCATTAACCAGTAAGCCTCACGGCCTTTCATGGTGGTTTCCAGCGCAGTGGTTTCATTAGCTGCACTAATCAATCTTTCACCTGATTTAGTACTGGGTTGGTGCTGGAAAGGGAGGTTCCTACGAGGAGCGCCGAGGCAGCCAGCAGGTCTGCAAGCCAGGGGCTCCGCGGCTCCTCCAGCGAGGAGCAGGTCACCGGCTCCGGACCTCAGTTCATCTGCTCTGCAATTCCCTGCCAGAAAGAGAGCTACAAAGGTGATATCAGGCAAGAAGCGCAGCAGTACCAACACGTCTCTGAAGTGTTTCTCTCCCACCTTCTAGCAGTAAACATATATTAATCTGAGATTCAAAGCACTAACTGATGATTTTGCACGAAGCTTCCTTTTTTTTCTAAGAATAACGTAATATTCTGTAAATTGCTAGTCATTGGAGACTTTTATGATCATTTCAAAGTGCTTAAGCCCGCGCTGCCTGACACAGTTACTTAGATATGTTCCTTGTGACTAAGCTAGTGCCAAGACAAGCTGAAAGACTTATCCAGTGCAATTAAAACTCAAAATTTACAGTGACAGGCCTATTAAAAATTCTGTTCACTCCTCACAATTTCAAACAAGCAGCAGCTTGACATATGTGTAGCCTGTTTTCCAAGCAGGTTTTCAAAGGAGAGAAAGATGACCTCTATAAATGTCAATGCAAATAGGACGTGCGTTTCCAGTGATGCCCTCCTGGAAACCCAGTAGTCCTGCAGCAGCAAAATGCCTGGTGTGAGTAAGTAGCTCTCTTGCCGGGTGTAGGAGAAGGGCATGAAGCTGGATGTAAAGGGCCAGGAGGACCCCAGGTTTGTCACTGGATCCTTTCCAATGTGGAATTGCAGCAGGAGAATTGCAGGGGCCCGGAGGAGTGAAAGAGAAGGTGGTTGTGTCCTCGGTAGAGTTATACACAGATTTACTCAGCTGTAGGCTGGAAAAAAACAACCAATGCCTCTAGAAGGAAGAGTATAAAAGACAAACTGGAGCGGAATAATAGAGCAGGTGGACCCAAAGGTTAATGTCACCAACACCCTGACAAATGTCACCGCGCCATTCTTGTGCAGCTGCTTCCTCGCTCGCACGCGAGCTGTCGCCCGGCGGACACGGGAGCGACGATCCAGCTGCAAACTCCGACCGGGTTTGCATTTCCTTTTTTTATAACAGATTGAAAAGCACAGAGCGTTTCTGCTCCCTAATGCAGTACCTGTCAATGACTTCACTCGGTACATCAAGGAAGAAAAATGGTGTTTATAGTCCCTCAGGACAGAAAAGTGAGGGTTTAAATCATTTTGCTTCTTTTAACTCCTCTGATTTCTCCAGCGTGGATGAAAGAAAACAACACATCAAATATTAATAAGATAAAGATTTTGAATTGTGCTTGCACTCCATGAGCTCCTGAAATTACGTGACACTTTCCTCTCGACCGCCGGTATCCTGATGCTTCCAGAACAGCCGTAGCCTATACAGACCATGTGGGAACTATTCTGACAGGAGTAGGCTCACTGAAACCTGAACATCCTTCTTATTAGGATGCTAGGAAGCATGTTAATAGCAGATAGCACTACCTGTGTTGTATAAATATGTACTGCAACAGAGAAGTTAGCTATTTCCGAACTAACATGAAAATTTCTTCACCGAAAGGGCTGTCAGGCCCTGGCCCAGGCTGCCCAGGGCAGCAGTTGAGTCCCCATCCCTGGAGGTATTTAAAAGCCGGGGAGATGGGGTGCTTAGGGACATGGTTTAGTGGTGGGCTTGGCAGTGCTGGGTTAACGGTTGAACCTGATGATCTTAAAGGTCTTTTCCATCCTAAACCATTCTATGATAACACCTAGCACTTGGAAATGTTAAACTGTACTGGGAATTGGACAGTCTCTGGAGACATGAAAAATAAGACTTTTGAAGCATGTCTCTTAGCAATTCAAGAGTATGCCAAAATGAAGGTGGGCAGAAGCTTGTTTCAGAAAGTAAAAGGTGCTGCTGAGGAGGAAAAGCATGCAAGGAGAAAGGAGTGAGAGGAGAAAGGCTTGTCACAAGGAAAAGGTGAGGTTTGCTAAGGAGGGCAATAGCTGCTGGACATGAGCTGTCTCATTCGTGCCCCGATTTGTGCCACTGCGTGAGGGCTGTGAGAAACCAGCCACAGGTCACACCAGGACGTCCCCTGCTTAGCCCATGTGCCGATCTGCAAATGCATCAGCACAACCCGACAGAAAACATTTGCCCAGTTTCTCATACAAGAAGAAAACCTTTAAGTTCATGACTACGAGATCCTGGTAACAATGGATGTGTGCAATATGTAATGAGTTCATGCTTTTAGGACTACTTTTAAGATTTATGGTGTGTACTGTATTCATTTCATCACTACAGAGATTACGTTAATGTGGTTTTCTACTACATTTAGCTCAGAAGCTGCGGTTGCGACTGATCGAGTATGCAGGCTGCTAACCAGGAAAGATGTTGCAAGAAAACACAGACAGCCAGAAAAAAAATCTTTGCATTGAAAGGGGCAGAGCACTTTGTTAGGTATCAGAGGAATCAGTAATTTTACAGAAACATGATTGCCCTTTGAGAGGAATTTGGAAACCCTCATAAAAAGGAAACGAAGAGGAAATAAATGAAGGAAAAAGCAGTGTGTGCCCCTGTGCTGTGCAGGAAGCCCATCTCCTGTGCTTGTAAATGGCCTCAGATAAATCACCTGCACTTACTGCACAGACTCTGGCCAGCTGTGGAAGGGACATAAATAAGTTGCTCTCCACCAGCGTCCTTTGGAACAAATTAGTCATTTCCACTTGAAAGAACAAGAACATAATGGGAAAACAAATGAAAACAAGGTTGTGGGGCCAGAGCCGGTGGCCTGTGGGACTGTGTGGTCTCTTCTGAGCCGTGCAGGAGGGACATGCATGGCCCACCTCCTACAGCTCCACGAGGCGAGGGGACAGCCCTCCTGGTGTCCCCATTACACCCCAGTGTTGCCTGCAAGGAGCTCCTTCGTGCTGCCAAACCTCCTCAGCTCCTGCAGGACAGATGGACAGAAACAGCTATTTCCGACTGAGGTTCCCTCTACGCATGCTAATCTACGTACCGGAGCATTCAATTGAAAAGCAGCCGTGGATCAGAGGACTTGTGTGTCTAATTACCCCATGGGCACACAACCCTCCAGACAACTCAAAACCTCAATTGCTGCTGAATTGTCCTCAGCTCATCATGGTGCTGAGCTCCTCCAAAGCAAGGAAAATTGGCGGTTCATTGCTGCATACTTCTCTGTTTTCTGTCATCATCAGCTGGAGATCAATTGGTCTGACAACCTAGGAAGCCAGCCCTCCACCCTCCTGAATATCTATTTGCTAAAGTGAAGGAAGCATAATATTTTATTCTTGGGATGGTGCTCTTGACCCCAGTGCTTGGCCATCGTAAAGAGCACTTGGAATTTATGAGAAAAGGGAAACAACAGCCTCGTAGTCGTGTGTGTCACTGATGGCAGCAGGAACTTCTGATGCTGAACTTTAGGTGTGGAATACACACCCGACTACTGTTTAATACATAGAAACACATCCCCACACTACTGAATTTGAAGCTGTGGACAGTGCAAAAATATATGATCCTCTATCAAGCTTGAAAATCTTTTCAGCATCTACTTGTTTTTAACATGTTTACCATAAACAAGCTGGCAAAGTCTTCTGCGTCAGCTTCAAAGCAGATAGGGCAGGTAGTTTGGGGGCAAGATGGAGGTAAAAATGCTGGTTGTCAAATATATAAATCAAGCAGCCTGCACTATTAGATGACCGGCAGCATGTGGAAGGAGTGATCAGCCCCAAGCACAGTGGCCACAGGGGGAGCTTGAAAACTGAGCAGAATTTCAGTTTTCGGATCATTCATGCAAGCTTTCCCTGTTGGGAGGGTTGTCGGATAAAAATATGGTGTGGTCACAAGAGAAAGCTTATGTGATTTTGTCATCTGATTTACATGCAATTTGAATCAATCAAAAAGAATGCAAAAGAATCAATGAAAGTGATTAGAAGAAGCATTTTGAGTTCAGGAACACATCCCTAGCTTTCCAGGGTGGTGGCAGAATAGAGACTCTCATGACCATCTGCAAAGAAACACTGGAACTAGACTTAGTGCAATGGGTCATGAAGTAGGACTAATTAGCAGCAGAGACACTGCAAAATTTTGATATATTCTTGCACAAATGATACTGACTGCTTTGTCTTTGATTTTGATTCCAGTCATGTTCGGAGGAGCTTTCACATTGTGTTTGACAGAGGTCATGAGCTGTAACCCAAACTGAACCATAAAATATAACCAAACCACTGAATCGCATATGCCCTTGTCAGATTATTTCCTCTGTATGAAGATGTTCTGCAAAATCAAGGAAAAGCCTTAGTTCAAGCTACCTGTTAAAGAGGGTTTTTTTGAGCAAAAGGAGGAGGTACGATAATGACAAACACTAAACACTTCTGTCGCTAATGTCAGTGAAAGTAATGCAGTTTATTAAATGGGTGATGGAGAACGTTATTGGTCCAGGGGCTTTATACAGATATTGGAGTGGAAACTATTGCAGAAAGATCATACTAATAATTTGGGGCTTAGAAAGCAAATAACATAGCAATTAGAGAATCTAATTAATGAGGATCTTTACATAATTAAATTAATGTCCTGATTGTGGTAAAATGTCACATTAACATTTCATTGACATTCATATTTACTAATAAAACAAGTGTTAACTAGTGATGCATTACATTTACAGGATACTTTTAGAAAAATGTAGTACACTGTATAGGAATTTGCTTTTTCATCATCACCAACCGCTCTCCCTGGGTAGGGCACACGATTACACATTTGAATACCCGCATCCTTTTCCTGAGAGTAGTTTTGATTTGATCTTTGACATTAGACAAGTCATTAAGCTCTCTGTGTACAGCTGAGCTATTCCGGCATATTACAATACCCAACTATCTCTTCAGCAGCAGTGCAATTTTTATATAGTCTTTTAGAAGGAGTTGGAGAAAAGGATAGTATGTGATTTATTAGAGCTGTATTTTTGTTGCTGTAAAGTTACTTAAATGCTCTGTTACCTCTTCTTTTTTTTTTTTTATATCAGGAATTTCACTGGTGATGAGTGTGGAGGAGAAATATTTTCACCATTTCAGTAATTTCTAAGTAACGTGCTACTATTGTATGGTGAGATTAAACCCTATGGTGAATAAAAACTAAACAAGCATTTCTAAATCCACCTGAAGGGAGCAGGAAAAAGACTCTGAAGTTACAGTAAATGTAATCCCTGCTTTGATATTGATATGTTTCATCACCGGGATCTTTCAGGATTAGATCCAACAGCCGGAACAATTGTAACAGGCTTTGAAAAAAAGCCTTTGACTTTTTCAGAGACAATATGACACATCTTTATCACACAACCCTGTCTCTGCACCCATTTTCCTCTGTACAAGTTGAATGCTATTGATTTGGAAACGGATGTTTTTCCTGTGCACCTATTTCAACATTCAAATAAGTAACAGGGATTCTTGTAGGCATCTCTGCAGGCCTATCTTCTTTCTGGGACAGAAAAGCTTAAGAACCTTCTGTCTCGTCTAATCCTATAGCACAATGTGTGAGAAATATGAGGTCCCAGCTATAGTGCCAGAGGCTAAAGGTACAGTTGCATCTGTCTGGCCTCCCTCCTGATAATGGGAAGAAAGGCAGGAGATTATGCAAAGAGTCTCACTGAGTCAAAATCTGATTTCAGCTTCATAGGAAACAGGTCCCAATTCTGAGCATTCATTATAGGCCTATGCCTAATCCAGAAACCGGGTCTTAGATCTAACATGGGACTTGTTTTATGCTGAATCAAAGCTATTATCAATTTTATTTATTTATTTTCTTAATATCCAGCTTCTGTATCAGATGGGACAGATACTTAAATACTTTAAAAAGGAAACCAGTTTATTATATCCAATTTAACGCACAGAGCGACAATATTTAAGCTCACCTGCTAGGTCGGGAACAGGCTTTTGGGGGGGCTGCAGCTCTCCCGTGTTTGGGGCTGGTGCGTGTGCATGCGTTGGGCCACGCTGGTGGCCACACAGACGGCGTGGTTTACAAATCTGATGTGCAAGGTGCGTCACAAATGTAGAAGCTTTTATTTTCCTGTTTTTTCTCCTACCTTGGGCTACACTTAGAAGGAATTCTGATTAAGAATAGTAAAAGTCACTTATCTAGTTAAAACCATTCCCTTCTTCTTTCAGTCTTCTTCCCTAGTCATCACTTAAGAAAAATAATAAACTGGCCTGTGATTTTATTGCTGGGTCTATTCAAAGAAGGTGGCTTCTGAGTAACATGGTAATTGCTAACTGGAGGCTAAAAATCCTGATAGAAATAAAATTTGTAAAGGAGTAACCCTATAGCCTAATTCAGGAAATATTAGTAAACTGAATTTAGCAGAAACCTTACAGAGCATGGATAACACACGATAGTGACTCTCCCACAAGCCTCTGCACTTCTGTGACAAAAATTTGGTGGGCACGTTGCTCCTGGCTAGCTGGGGCCATGCATTGGGGTAACAGTACTGTTACTAAGCAATGGACGTAGGGAAGATGGAGGGGGACTGATTCTGCCCACCGCTGCCCAGTGGTGTCCTGTTGTCTGACGTGCGTTTCCCAGTGCCTTCTCCACTTCATGCCTTTAGTGATAACTTTTCCATCACTTCTCTTAAGAAACCACTAGGAAAGACCTAAAGCACTCATCGTCAGGAAATTCCCCTTGATATTCAGCCTTAGCATTTCTCTCTGAAATCTCATCACATTATTTTTATTTATAACCTCTTGAAACACCTTGAATAATTCTTTTTCATCCTTTCTGTTTTCAGACAGATTTTCACATTCCTCTCAGCATTTACCTAGCCAGCCGATTCAGAAGTTTCCTTTAAACTTCCTTCAAAAGCCTCTGCTTCTGCAAGTCCTGTCTCCTTCGGTCTTTAGCAGGGTTTCAGGGGAGGAGGGAAGTCTGGGGGAGAAGCTGTGCCATAAAAAGAGAGTACAGCCAGTGTGTCTATTTGGGGAAAGGGGGAGAAGTAGAAGAAGGCAATCAGCAAGAACTAGCCTGTGCTATTTCTCTAATAAAAGCTTCTGGTGTTGGAAAGGACTTTCTTGGTTCTGTAGTGCTCTTGCTGCAGGAGCTCTGTGCCCTCAGCTCCTACTTGCCGGCGGGGACATTTTTTGACCCTGCTAAGCCACAGGGTCTGCACCCACTTCCCAGCACATACTTTATCCAGTATGAGATGACATTTCCTTACTGGCAGCTGGTTTTATCTGCTTCTTACAAATGGACCTTCCAAAAGCTCATTTAAGAAGATGCAGTGGAAAAGTGAAGGTTTCAGCCAAACGGCAGTTGGCTTTTGCGGCTGAACAAAGGAGCCGGCCAGGTTTTTGTTGTTTGAATGTCCTTGTCTGAGTTCACAACTTGTAAACCCATTTCCCTTTTCCAAGCTAATTCTTCCTGCAGGGGATCGCACTCAAAAGCTTTTGTTAGGACTGCTGGGGGTGGGTGGGAAGGCTTAGATACCACAGAGGTATCTAAATGCCTAATTGTCACCAATTTCAATAGGAGCTGCCCTAAATATACCTTGGAGGATACATATCAAAGACAGATACTTTTAAAGGCGATTGCTCTCTATCTGAGTTGATAATCTCCTTGGTTTCTGCCAGCGTTTTTTTTCGCAAAAGATTTAATTCCTTCATTTTTCTTGCCAGCTTGAGCAGCTGAGACGCAGAGTGGAGGAGGACGGCAAGGTTGGCAAAAGGCGGCTGCAATAACTTCTGAATCTGAGAAAGGTAAGAGTCTGTGCAAGGGGCGTTTGCTACAGCAGTTACGTTATCCACTGATTTAGCAAGGCCCTGCATATCTAACACGTGCTCAGCTTCCTCGGAAAGAATTTGCTCTTGGCCTTTGCTCTCAGCCCATATTGTTTCAGCCTTCACAACACATCAGCTAGTTTTTCAAAGTGTCTTGAATTAGTTTCTCCTGTCATAGTGGTATGAAAATAGCAATGAATTCCAGTCATCATCTTGCAGCATTTAGCAAGCAGTGTCACTACAGCTTGTTTCTTGAATTTCCCACATTGGATGCCAGGCAGTTTTTGAGCCCATATGTTACGACTATAAGGTAGTAGCTCATGACCTAGAGTTGTTCTCTTCTAGGTACAGCAAAAACAGAGAGAGAGCAGCAGAACTAATATAGTGTTGGTTAACACATATACGTAAGTAGGACATGCCAATGTTAGCCAAGCTGCGCTGACGGCACTGCAGATCCTTCAAGGTACCACGAGGAGATGTTTGCATGACAGCTCCTTTCCATGCTGCAACAGGAGATGTTGCTCCAAGTGGCATGTTATTAAAAAAACCACTCTCAAATATGAATCAGTTATGGCAAGTATCTGACATTCAGGGCTTATATCTATAATTACCCCAGAGTGATGACCCTCTTTGACTGCTAACATAAAATATCTTCCACCACTGATAATGCATCTGTACTTCAAATGGCCCAGAAGGCACCACCACGCTGAGAAATTGGTTTGCTGCTTTGTTTTGAGCTACTCCTACTTCAAATTCAAAGCTAAAACATCTATTTGGAAGCAAATGGAATGGTAGGCCTATTTTAAAATATCTGGCTGACATCCACTTTCTGGTAAGAATGCCAAACAATTGAAAATGCAGTTACCTAATCTGACTTGGGCTAGTATGTAATTAATTAGTCCAATAAAGTCAGACAGTCTACATCCATTTCTAATACAGAGTAAACCACATCTACACAAAAATTATTCCGTACCCCTCTTGCCCTCACTGAGCCTTGAGTAATGTTAGAGTTGGCTGAATTTTCAAAATAATCTTCCAACTTGTATTTTGGTAAACACTTGACAAAAATAACAATGTTCCACTTAAAAACAGTTTCCTTCTTCTTTCTACTTCAGTGAATGCTCCAATTTAGTGAAGTGTCTCCTTATTCCTAATATGCAGTGTCTGGGGAGAAAAGCATGGCCACAAAGGTAGTCCTGAGTTAATTTTTTATTGATGAATTTATTTTTAAAGACCACGTAAAAGAGGCTGGAGCTTTCCCGTCTCCTGCATGTTTCTGTCCTTTACAATCCTGCTGCTCTGAACTGTCCTTAATCTGCAAGAGGGGATGCCCTCGCCTACTGGTCCTCAGTAATGCCTGGTGGGATTTGCCGCAGGATTTTGCAGCTGCCCTGCTTCAGAAAGGAGGGGTTTCTGCACTTTCCTCATGTTCGCCCATCATGGAGGAGGTTCTGCCCTTATGCCAAGCGGCTTGAAGTCAGGTGGCCTGAGACTTTCATGACTTTGCATATTTTATTACACCTGCCAGTGTAATAGAAAAGCTAAAATAAAATGCAGCAGAAAAAAAAATGGAGGGCATGTTTGGGAGGCTCTTCTCCTGCTGGGCCACCTCTCGCAGCTCCGGCTGCTCTCCGTGCCCCATGCCTGCCAAAGGCCATGGCTGCTATGGAGAGATGCAGCAGGACATAAAGCTGCTGAAGGACATGGGCAGCCAAAACAGAGAAAAAAGGGAGAAAACACATTTTTTTGGAGCCGCTTGTTAACACGGACTCCTTCCCAGTGATCAATATTTGAACCCTGTAGAGTTATTTGTTGTTTCAATTTGCTCCTTGCAACCCAATGTTGTTTGCGTCTGCCTCCCTACGAAATGGCTGCCAGTGCCAGGGGCTGGTGGGTGCCACGGGGGTGCACCCCTTCTTGCTGAACCTCATGCCAGGGCCATTTACCCCAGCACAAATCATCAGCACTCGCCCTGCCAGAGTTTCTCGATACCTGGTCCTTCAGGAGCTGAAATGCAAGATGAGTCTGGTTGACTTCACTGGGAGAAGGACATGTCATGAGCTAAGGGATAAACTCCCTTTGTGGCAAACAGCATGAGGGTAGGAACCAGCATATGCAGCATAAAAAGAAATTAAAAAAAAGTCATTTTCAATCAAATGTTGAAGAGTCCCTTCCCATCTTGTGTTTTTCCAATAATTATGTGCAATTTTTTAGATGCCGGCCAAGGAAGGGTGGCAGAATCAGCTCCTCAAATAAATATGCTCACCTTGCCCACCGCTAAAATTTACAAAAATATGTGGAGGTTAAATAAATGTGTTTGCTGAACTAGCTTAACATTATTTTCACTGCAAGTTCCTGAGGAAGGCTCTGTTTTACCTGTTTTTTGTTGCTGTAATTTAGTCAGGGTTCTTCTGGATTTGATGAAAATGATTTTTGCAAGTTGGTCTTTACTAAGCTGGTCCAAGAAAAAAATAATGAAAAAGCTGCCACTGTTTACCAAATCCAAAATATTTTTCCCAGCTCTAGCTCCTAACATTTTTTGTCAGTCATGCCTAGAATAAAAAGTGCTCTTTTTTATGTACATGAATTTGAAAAAATTTTCCTAAGGAATTCCTGGAACCCTCCCACATACCCTTCATTATCATGAATTTTTTTACTTTTTCGGTTCGATGCAATTGTCATAATGCATTTGAATATATTGAATACTTTCAGGAGAAGAATAAAAATGAATGGGCTGGACTTGGCTTACTAAGGGCGGTTAAATCCAGAGAGCTGCTTTTGAGATAATTTGGACTTTTATGACTGGGAGTGGGATTACTTAAATGGGATAAAATATCATTAGTGCCTGGCTAAAATACCTGCTGAAGGATTTTTGTCTTAAGATAGTCAGTTTAGGGAAACAACAGACCAAAAGATCATATTTTATGACTGACCACGATTTGGCCCAGCCCTGTCTATGGGAGCCAGGCTACAAATACCTTTCATGAACAGGCAGTTTTGCAGATGATTATGTTCCAGCGGGACTCCTTGTGCTAACGACTTTCCAAGATGAGTATAGTATCATCACCTACCCCTATGAAATATAAATCAAAAAATCATCCCTTCCAGTGGCTGGGGAACAACAAGAGAGACTAAAACAGAAAATGATTTGTAAGGCACTGAAAACACACTGAAAATATATCCAGCTTTCAGTTAAGAAAATGTAGGGGTTTTGTAAGAGGAAGAGAATGTAGCAGGCCCTTTTCCCATGGGGACAAAAAAAACCCCCTTTTTAGAGAGTTTTCTGCTGGTCTTTTCAAATTGGTTGAGTTTCGCTGGGAGACGGGAATTCCTGGCAGGGAAAAAGCCCTTTGATTCTTCACCTCTTTGGAAACTGAGCTGATGTTTTTTTTTCCATGGTGCAGCCTGTCCCTGCTGTTGACCTGGCTATTGCTCCTTGTTTTGAGAAGTTTTGTCTTAGACTGGAAAAAGGAAAAATACGGGCTTTTGCTCATCTATCGTCAGGCTAAAATGAAAGACAAAAACAAGAAAGCCTGTGGGTTTCCAGAGAATTACAGGCATTTCTGATATGTTAAAATTATTAATAAATTCCAAGTCTGGCAACCGGCGTCACGCAAGTTCAGTCGATGTTTATTTCCTTTGGTCTTTTAAAAGCCTTCTCCTCCCTTGTATTTTTTTAAGATGGTGAAAAAATAATTCAGAAAACTACAATAGAAAAGGACCCTTTTTCTTTCTCTATCCCAGTATTTTGACTTTGAAACTCCTCACTGCCTGTGAAGGGAGTGTTGCAGCATGCGACGGTCTGCAGCGAAAGCACTCACATAGCAAAGCACTCATCGCCCCTGTTATGAAAGATAATGCAGTAATGGGAATAGCAGGAGGAGGTACGGTTTTATGGTGTCCTCCTTGTCCTAAGGGTGTTTCGAGTTTCATTTGTACCCCTACCACCAAGCCATGGGAAGGCAGTTGAACCTGCTCAGCATAGAGCGTTTCTATGGGAGGAGCAGGGCCAGAGGAAGAAGGGAAACAAACAGCAGGATGGGATAAAACAGCCTCCAAGTATTTCACTTGCTTGCTTTCCCTCTCTGTTCCTGGCTGCAACCACACCACTGCCCATAACAGGCTGTCCTCGCCCCATCCTGAACCCCCTCAGCAGCCCTGCCATCCTGAGGGCGATTGCCCCAGCCAAGCCCCTACCTCACTCGGGTGTCTGAAATTCAGATTATTTGCCCAAATTAACTCCAGTTAGTTTTGATTAATGCCGCTGACCTTCCTCCTCTGCAGCGTTGTGCAGCACCGGCGACTGGTCCTGCTGGCAAATCATAGAATCATGGAATCGTTAAGGTTGGAAAGGATCTCTGAGATCATCGAGTCCAACCATTAACCTAACTGCCTGGTCAACCTCTAAACCATGTCCCGAAGCACCATATCCATATGTTTTTTGAACACTTCCAGGGGCTGTGATTGCACCACTTCCCTGGGCAGCCTGTTCCAATGCCTGACCACTCTCTCTGTGAAGAAATTTTTCCTAATATCCAACCTAAACCTGCCCTGGCACCACTGGAGGCTGTTTCCTCTTGTCCCATTGTTTGTTACTTGGGAGGAGAGACCGACCCCCACCTGGCTCCAGCCTCCTTTCAGGCAGTTGTAGAGAGCGATGAGGGCTCCCCTCAGCCTCCTCTTCTCCAAACTAAACATAAATGTGTGATCCCTGCAAGGTGAGCGACAGCATCCCAGCACGGTGCCTTTTTAGTACTGTAAATTCATGAAAAACGCTGAACTCAGCATCACAGCAAAGTGTGGAAGGGGAAAAGGAGGACTTTGACAACTGGTCAGGAAATGAGTATTGATTAAAGAAATCCCTCTTATTAATCACACACCAGGAGTACGTACTCTGAGGTAGTTTGGGGTAATATTTAGCAAGACCCCATCTTTTTTGTTTGCCAGTGACAGAGTGCTCTCAGCATTTTTTTAAAGAGCAGCCAAGGGAAGGTGGAAGCGGGTAAGCAAACGGCAGCTCTCCTTCCTGGAGCCCATGCCGGAGGGACAACGTGCTGGCACGGTGACACCTGAAATCCGGCTCAAAAATCTACCAAAAGATAAAGAAATAATACAGAAAACACGATCTTATCTTTAATTCTTATGGAGTGTGTGGATTCAAGAAAACTGAGAAGAAACATGATCCAGGACAGTTAGGTGCTTGTAGTCAGCATCTATCTAGTGATTGCATTGCTTCCAGTGCTGAGCATTAAAATATTAAATGGACTGAATGTTTCAATCAAACTCTGACTTGATTCGGCTCCTGCTCAGGGATTAGTGAAGCCTTGATCATTACAGAAGAAGCTGAAACTGCAGCAAAGCAATTGACTGACATCCCTTGGGAGCACTGACATATGCCATGGTCAGAAGAAGCCTCAGCAGAAGGACCAAAAATGTCAAAATGTCAAAAGTGGATCTAGTGACGAGCTGAAATCGTTGTTGGATGGAGGGGCAGGGTGGGTTAAAGCAACCAAGAATGAAGCAGGCCTTTGACAAGCTACTGAACTGGCAGAGAGGAGCTGCTGGATCTCAGATGGCAGGCACGGAGTGGGGGAAGCTCGAAGGAGGTCCTGGGCGGTGTGGGTACGGAGGGGACACGTGCAGAGCATCCTTCCCTGCCCGCAGCTCGGCAGGAGCACTCGGCGCTGGGCACTGCAAGGTGCCGCCGAAGCAGAGACTCAGAAATCAGCTCAGTCTCAGAAATGAGACTTGGGCACAGGTTTGCAGATACACATGTGGAGGGAGAGAAAACCAGTGCTGTACATTTGGGAAGATGTAAAAAAATAAGGGAAATGCCAGCTACTGTGACAAATGGACAAGAGGGATGTTAATATTAAAAGGTGAAGAGCTGCAAAAGAAGTGTTAATTACATGCACGGCAATGCATACATTAACCTTTGGCTACGTTGAAAAATATTTCAGCAACAGGCATGCATTCCTGCACAGACTATAAAAAGTCTGCACCGTGCTCTTGTTGCTCTGGCCTTGCATTCACATGGTAAAAATGCAAATGCCTGCCAGTTGCCTCTTGTTTGATGGGACAATCTGTGCCACCGCTCTAAAACACAGCTGTCACAAAACGATGGCACAACAGCCTGTGTCCTGCACTGCAAGGAGGGTGGTCGGTGCCCCCGGCAAAGCCAGCCCTGAGCAGAATATGCTGTCAGCAGTATTGCAATACGATGCATTAATCGTGCTACTGTTAATTATGCATTTGCTGCATTAACTTCTCACTGCATCTCTAACACATATGACAATAAATTAGTCATATCCTGACCTGCTTACACAAGGCAGGAGCCCACTGCTGAGACAAGATAATTTCCTTGAGTGAGAACTTGAGGATTAACTCTTGATTACTTTATGCCTGGGATGAACAACATTACAAGCTTGATACTGGTTTCAGATCCAACACCCTTTTTTTATTAGGAGAGGAGGGTTGGAAATGATGGATCCCTGGGGCAGTGAGGTCCATTCAGGCAAAGGCATGCTCCATAGGCAGGTGAAGATCTTTTAAAAGGCTGGCATAGCACCACCCCTTAATTCCCACCGGAGAGGAATGACACGCTATACACTGCCTGCATTACAATTTCAGTCAGTACTGCCTGCCTGGATTTTTGTTTTAATTCTGACAAAGTGCATGGTGTTGCAATTGAACTCCCCAACAGCACAGGGATAAAAAAAATCAATCACGTTTTTGACACTTCCAGAAGGAAGGTGTTTAACATACAGGAGATCCATCACACACCGCTTGTCAGGTGAGCCACCCTCTGCTTGTAGTAACCTGATTATGTGGCATGCCTTAAATGAAATTAAGCTGTTATTAAAGGCTTCAAAACATCCAGGTCTCTACCAGACTTCTTGCAAAGCATCCTGCCAATTTCTGCTTGTCTTTTTAAAAGCGCACCAGTCCTATGACAGGGTACAAATGGATTTAACTTCTGCTGCGGTTGTTTGGTTCAAAACTAGCAAACTCACCATTAATTATTGATCTGGCTTGTCAAGCTATAGCATCAATTATTGCAGCCCTGGCACACGGGGCTTTGGAATTAAAAGCATCCATAACCTTTGTATGGAAAGGGCTTACTCTTTTTGGCTTAAGAATACCATTTTTCTTCCACGACACGTTCATGACTTCTATACACATGGTCTCCACTCACACGTGGCTGTTTCTCGGCACAGGTAAGCCTCTGAGTTGATTAAATAACAGCAGTAAATGGTACCCAGACGGACCCCCTGATAAGCATGAGGTGGTTCCTTTCTGGAGCTGATGCTCTGTTCCCTGGGGCGAGAGGAAACCACCGTGTCGCTATTTTTTCTCCTCAGTATGAACGTCTTTCAGTTTTAGGCTTGTAAGAATATCTTTGCTTTTCATCCATTCCAGCTGTGACATATATTTGATAGGTAGAAATGGAAGTTATGACTGTCAGGGGTGGAAGATGAATCGGTTGACATTTCCTTGGTGTAACAGGACTCAGGTTTAATTCTGGAGGATGGGAAAATGACTCTGACAGGGAATCCTAAAATCCTGGTCTGGGGAAATATGTTTTTGTAATTGTACTTGTTGATGAAGAAAGGATAAACAAAGGATAGAGCAGTATTTCTTTTCTGACTGGTTCAAGAAATATTAGCTTGTCAGTTTTAGAAATCTATGAAAAATCACCTTGTAGTTATTAGGGCTGGGAGCTACAATGAATTACAGAATCCTTAGAGCAATATTTCTGAGAGCTTTTATATAGACACATTTCTTAGCACTGAAAAACAGGGAAATAATACTTCACATGGGATTTGTGGGTTTGCAAATACAAGCAACACTTGCTCTTAGCAACATGAGTGCATAAAAGAGCTGAGTCTTCACTCTGACCTCAGTGGATGTTGTAAGCCACAAATTAATGCTCACATTCTACCTGTTTGTGGGCTGCTGCTCCAGAACGTGCCTTTCGGAGGGACCTTATCCTCCAGCAGTGTAGCTGGATCTCAGGCTTTGGCAAGCAGTTGCCAGGCTATTTTGTCCCCATTTCAGCTTGTGTTTTATGGTTGGATTGGAAAATCCTCTGCCTTCCGTGTTTTTTACGGTACCTATTTCAAGTCAACCTTCATCCTGCGGTGGCACCATATACTAAAATGAATGTGTTTATGAAGTATTAAGATTAAGAAGAAATTGTAAGGTATGAGCCTGGAGAGAAACTACTGAGCGTAACTCAGAATATCAATTTTTTCCCTTCAGGATCTCCCAGCTAAAGTAAATCAGCAAAGTCCTACTCTTTAAAGCCTCACATGTAGCTGCTATCCCTTGACAGAAAAGGAATTAAACAGCCTAAGGATGCTGCACAACTGATAAAGTCTTTGTATCAAATGCATCCAAGTGAATGAGGCTAAAATAAAAAGCTCCTCTATTTCAGAGAGAAAAAACATGGACATTTGCAGAAAAGATTTTGATGAGAATGTTTCCATTTCATTTATCTGCTTTATTAGACAGGAAAATTGGTCTCTGGACCTTACCAAAACACATACCATAAGCCAGCCCATGAAGCTAAGGACATTAAGCCAGTGAGCTCATCACACCCTTTCCTTTCATACCTGACCTACAAGCTAAATTAATAAACAGCTTTCTGCCTTAGCTGGCCGGTCAGGTGTGGGAGCAGCCGAGAAAGCATGCTGAAGGTTGCTCTTTGAGACGCGGTCAGCAACTGTGCCTGCTGGAGGGATGCCTTTGGAGAGGGCAGAGCGGCAGCAGACCAGTGCCCTGATGTCCCTCTGTGGCTTCAGCTCCGTATCAGCCAAGGGGAACCGCTTGGATAAACAGTGAGGTCACGGGAGCTGGGTTAACTGCAGTCCAGCATGATGGAAATTCATAACTAATGACTTCACCATGACCTATGAATAAGCATCTGACCTTCCTGGTGGAGCAACTGAGTCAATGGTTAGCAGACCAGCCCTTGACATCTTACAAACACAGAGCTGCTGAAATAGAGACCTCCCAGAAGCCAGCAGGCTATGCCTAGGATCCTGTACTTTGAAAACCAGAAGTAGGTTCTGATGCAATCCTCTGCCAAAAGGTACTCCTAGAGGCCGTTAGGCTGGAGATGCATGGTGCTAAGGTAGTGCATGGGGAAGGCTTTGTGTGCTTGGGTATTACCTTCCTCCTCCTGTCTCTTCACAGGAGCCAACAATCCCTCGGCCAGTTGAGTTTCTGGGGGAAAAATTACGCCCAAATGGTTCTCCCTTTGCTCTGGACAGCAGAGAGGGGAAGCTGAAGAGGTCAATGGGCCACAACTGCCCTTCTTCCGAAGGGAAATAGAGAAGCTGTTACTTCTTATTATTTGATTCAGAATTTAGGGGAAGTAAAATTAACATCAGTCATTGCACCTTTCTGGAACACTTCGAAAACCCAGATACTTAGCTGACCTAACCTTAAACAAGCTAGCTACTGGGTTTGGCACTTCTCTTGGCAGTGAAATAGAAGGGATAGAAGGTTTCAGTGGTTTGCCATTTTCCCTCCAAACAGACACACTCACTCCATGAAGGCTGAACAACATGGAAGAGCTTGGAGAGCTTGGAGATAGGCAACACAGGTGATCCCACCCATTTTTCTTGCACTTTCTGGCACCACAGATGTTTGGGTATGGAGAGTCTTCTACAAGGATATGCAGGAAAATGGAGTGCAAGTAAACATTTCCATGATTGACTTTGTCAGTCCACTCACCCTCAGCATCTCCACCTGGTTGCACAGGACCCTAAACTGATTAGCGCATTTATGGGTGACTTGAACAAGCGATGTGTCAGTCAGCCACACGACTGTCGGGGAGCCCTGTCCCAGGCACTATCAAGGCATCCTTGCTCCCTTCAGAAGAAGGGCTGTGTTTCGAAAAGGAAGCATGCCAAAGATGGATTAGTGAAAACACTTATGCCCTTTAGAAGCTGGATTAAAAATAATAAGCCTCATCAGGAGGCTCAGTTTAATTGCTGGGATGATGCCAGCAATGGAGACATAAGTAAGTGGAGGAAAGCTAACAGGAGATGTGTCCAGAAGAAACCTTTTGCCTCGACTTCCCTCACAAACTGGAGGAGAAAACTGGCCGATGATTCAGTTTTGCCTTTGATTCAACATAATGACTAAATCCTGCAAAGATAATTGGTGTTATGGCCATTTGTGCTGGCAGCTGTGCTCTAGTACATTTTAAAATCATTATCTGTTAAGACATTTGCAAATATACAGAGAGCCTGGCAATGCCTCATTAAAGCACTGAAGAAGAGAGTCATAAATTTTATTGCCTCAGCATTACATGTTGAAGTCATAATGGTACAGATCTGTTCTGAATGTATAAATTCCCTTATCGCTTCAGCAAAGTCTCACGTTTTTCTGGACAAGCTCTTGAGAAGGGCATAAAAATGAAAAATGCCATCACCATTCAAACAGAGAAGTCTGACTGGCTCCATTTTTTTTTCATTTAAGGAAAATGCTTGCTCTAACCATGCAGAGAATATTTTTTGAAATGTAACCATACCGAAACATCAGCCAAATACTATTCCTGCAGCAACTTTAGGCAATAGACTTATCTATGATGCTTCACTTCCAGCCTACTATTTCTCCTGATGCACATTAACTTTTATTTCAGGGTCTCTGTCCAAACTTATTGAGGTCAGTGGAAAGATTACCATAGGTTTCCTTCAGTTTTGCATCAAACCCTTGATCAGGACATCTTGATTTTTATTAGGAGAGAATAAACTTGCTAGTGGTTTAGAAAAACTATGTTGCCATTGGCTTAGAAAAATAGGTTGTTATTAAATGGAGCTAAAACACAGAAATTCATGTGATATCATCCTATATTCTAGGGACAGGCTGCTAGTTTGTATTCAAGAATTTGCTGTTTGCTGTTTGATGTTGTAAATTTGTACATAGAAAAAAGAAATATTAGTAACAGTTTAATTCTGTGAACTTTCCAGAAGTTTAATAGTCTTTGAGAGACAAACAAATCCCATTGAGCAAGTCACCAGTGTCTTATTTCACATGAACCTGGAATTGGGCTCTAGATAAATGAACATAGATAAATATTATTTAGCCTAATGAAATCCCCATGGGCTGGGATCAGTTTCCCACTGTTACTGCTGCTGTTCCTCTCTGCAGGTCTTTGGATGTATATTCTCCTTGATGTGCATGCAAGTCACCTCTTTGTGCGGCTGTGTATTTGTGTGCATATCCAGGGGAAAATAAATCGCCTTTGTATAGCTTCTCAGAGAAAGTTAATCTGTTTAGGATTGAGTCATCTATTCTATAAGACTGCAGACGGTTGCATTAAATGACTTGGAAGCTGGAACATCAGTGGCCTGAGTTTCACTGCCACGCTGTCATAGTGAAGGAGACACAGAGCAGGGACAATAAGATGGCACTATCAATATAAAGCCAGATTTACCATCATCGTCCCCAGTGATTTTATTCAAGGGTATGATATCATTCACTTTGAGTTAATGCAGAAATACAGTCTGCATTTCAAGGTCTGAACATTTCCATATAGATAAAAATACCACTCGCTCACAAATTGTACAAAGCCTTTACATGATTTTTGGAGCTGGATTGCTAAGCGGCATCCTGCGAGGCTCTTCTAACCCTGCAGGAGAAGGGCATTCCTGCTTTAAGCTATTAACTGGAGCTGGGATGACATAAACTGGGATGGAAGGAGCAGAAAGGGGATGGGCCGATATCCTTCAGCCTCCAAAAACTTTTCATCTGTGCCAGGAATGACGGAGCCAAACGTGAGCTGCAGGCTGATACATGGCCATCGGATACCCGGCATGGCCATGCAGCTTGACCTCCACACAGCCTCTTCCATCCTTCTGCATCTCTTTGCTACCCCAGTTGAGAATTGTTTTAAAAAGAGAGAAATAAAGCAAACACTTGCAGGGTTTGTCATTTTAAAGGCAAGACAAAATCTAAAAAAAGAAAACCAAACAAGGAATCATAGGAAAATCTTACAAATATATGAGGCCTCTGAGTGTTTTGATCACTGAAGCTGTCCAGAGGCGTTGCCAGATTTTTTCCCCAGCATGCTGGAAAAACTCTACCCTGGGATAGGTCTGCTTTGTCAAGTGTTAGGAGAATCGGTTTGGCCTTGCTGAAGCTGAGGGTGGAGTTGGGAATGACGCCTGGTTCATGGTCAAACTCTGGCTTTGATCTCAACTATGGAGAGACTAGCACCTCTCACCATAATTTAGGATCTGCCACAAATATTTAAGCTTCAGACTTTTTTTTCTCCCCTTCCTTTTTCCATACTTTACGTTTTTTCCTTCTCCTCTTGGACTGTCTCATGATTTCAGGAGCTTGACCTCTGAGCAATGTTGGCAGCTGTGTATGCCAATGTTGACATCCCAGCCATGTACAGCTGCACAGCCCGCAAACCTCTGCAATCATAAGGTCAAATCACCTCAGGAAAAAAATAAAATTAAGAACTAATAATTGGCCTATCCCCAATACCTTCAGCTTGAAAACCTTACTACATTTAAGAACACAACTGGCGCCTTTCTAAGGGTTGCCCAGCCCTTTGCTACACCCCTCATCTGGCATTGCTACTTCTCACCCTGACTGGGCAGATTAGGAGGCACAAAGTCTTGGCTTAGCTCCCCAAAGTACCAGTCAGCTTCATAAGAGACATCAAGGCAAGGGAGCTGGCTCAGAGTAATTCCTCTGTGGACCAACAAGTCATCAAATCAGGAGTCAGATCCTAGTTCTTACCCCGTCTAGGATGTTATACATCTGTGTACTTGGTGAGGGGACAGCCCAGCCCTCGGTGAGCCTCAGAGGTACGGTCAAGTACGTTCTTACCGAAACACCAAGCCCTCGAGGGCAGTAAGTACAATATACAGCATCTACAGGAAATTATTTTAGGATTAAAAACAAGAAAGAACTTTCTACCCTGTTTCAGTTTAGACTTGGAAATTAATGTATTGTCCCTAGCTGCATAGTTAAAGGATATTGATGCAGGAGAGAGTGATGTTTATTGAATCACAAGCATTGCTGGTGCAGCACCTTTATTTCTTGTAAGCTATTCCACCCAGAGAACAGGACACCAGAGAAATCTACAGCACGATATTGAAATAACTGGCTAATTTCACCAGCACCCTGTGCTGATCTTACAGTTTTCATTACATTCCTATTCCGGCACCACATTTCAGTGCCTCCTTTTTTTCATCTGGTGACGCTTTTCAACTCCAGGTCCCCCCGCCCCGAGACTTCTGTAAAACTTCCTCTACGTTCTCTTCCAGCTTCAGCATAATTTGAGTATAAGAAGCTGCCACAAGTAAAACCATGCGAGTGATGTACTTAACACAGCCAATGTACAGCATACATGTACGGTGATGGGCAGATGTATGAGGCTGGGATCTGTGGTACCACTGTGAGTTGACATTCTCTGAACTTCACAGTGGTGGGAACTGAGTAGCTCCAAATGTTTTGTAAATTGACCCTCCAGCCCAGAAAAGCCGAAGGCAAATTTAATTTAAGGTTAAGCAGAGAGGTCAAAATGTTCTGGTTGTAATATGAAGGACTGAAAAAAAGCCCAGGCTTTTCAAGGTTCGTACTGGGGTTGTTGTGATGTAAGACAGGCTTCAGCTCTTTGGATTCATACCAAGGAAGACTCTTCTTGTTTATGTTGGTGTAAATGATAGCAGCATCTGGCCAAAGACAAGAGGCTCATCCACTCAAGCTCCTTAACAACATCAGGCATAGTGCTTATCACTTTTCATTAACATAAACTGAAGCCAAAAAAGCGGAGCACAGTTTGTTCCATTTCCACTCTAATTAGATGCACTTTGTTATTTTCTGGATTATTCACCCTTGGTTCAATTTAAGTTTATTTTAAGGCAGGCTAATCAGCTTTTTAACTAGAGAATCCTTGGCCTCCCACTGCTCACTTGCAGTGACGCCTAATCAGGTAGAAGGAGCATTTCTGCTTGTATAAAGGCAAGACTGATGTTGACCTTAAGAAGTGGTCTGCCAATAAGTCACCACTGCAGGCTGCCACGATGCGCTCAGTGACGTGGCACAAATGCATTGTGCCACAATAAATGCTACATTATATGTCCACAGAAGAGGCAAAGGACCTGGAGATATGTAAATATAAGAGTGAACTAGATCCACATCCTCATTACCTTTTCCACATCTAATTCTTTTCAAGTAAGGACCAAAGGAAACTCAGGTTGTGACCAAATGTTGGCTGAAAATACATCTTGTGATGAACAATTCAATGTCTCCTCAATTTTTAAGCAGAGCCGAATACAAGTAGTACATACGGAAGAGGGAAGGCTAAGCATATGTGAATGTTCGTTCCCGTGCATGGGGTACTGTGATGAAACCCACTCTTGGCTTAAATTCACGAATCCCTCAGTACTGTCCTGGTGCTGTAGTGCTGCCGTAGACAAAGACCAAGGATCTGCCCTCAGCAGATCCTGCGTCGAGGTCTCAGCACCTGTTAATATCACTGCTCCATTTGCTTCCCTTCTGTACATGTACAGTATAGAGGAAAAGCAGCCAACGCTGATTAAGGAAAAAAATATGAAATGGGAACATGAGTAGTGAAATCAATAACTTGTCCAAAGCTGGAACATTAAAGAGGTCCCCTTAAAGAGGACTAGATAATAGACACCATTTTACTGTGAGTTATCATAGTACCTTTTGCACCACGAACACAGGAGCTCTCCAGGTAGCTAAAGCCTTTGCTTTTCATCTTTATTTCCCAGTCTTTATGAAATGGAGATGGAAATGGAGATGAGACAGAAACAATGGTTATTGGGATTCTGCACCCGAGCCTAAGGAGAGAGGCAAATTCTTTGCATGTTTAACTCTGCTAACTTCACCAGGGATATTGCTGGCCTTGCAGGGCTATTGTCTTGGTACAATATGTTTTTATACTTTTATGAATGGGCTATTTATGTAGCTTCTATGGAAGATCTTCATCTGGTGGAAAACAATAGGGAGTGATGAGGATCTGTTCCACAGGGTTACAATCTGACATTCGAGGGCCCCATGAGCCCATCGAAGATAAAGTCCATTGTATTTAGATTTGAATAGAAGGACCATTCAAATCTGAAATAAAAAAGCCGTTGTTTGATACCCTGAAGAAGTTTACCCACTGCTTTGTTTGTGGGTGAGGGGAAGACAGGTAACTTCAGTGTCTTCTTCCTGGGAGCTATGCACAATCAAATAACTAATTTGAGGAAAGCAAGCTATTAGCTTCTTTAGACATCTTCTTGCAGGGTTGTGCATGAGCTTGGCTCACGTTGCTCGTAGTGGGACTGCCTCTTTACTGCGGTAGGACCTCAGTTCTCATCATCATAAAGAATTAGGTGTCATTTCCACCTCTATATCGAAAAGTTTCCATGTAGGACAATGGCAGTTTGCTTCTGAGTGGAAACATTAATAGCATGAATATGTTTATATGCTCACTAGGAGATCTGGCATGGATTAAACTATGTGTAGTATTCTTCATAATTACTCTCAAATAAATCTTGCACTTGGAAAGCAGTCATTTTTTTCCCCTATTATTTCCCTTTTGTCTGTATGTTACTTTTTTACCATCCTTGTGCCTTCTTGGGTGGTAAACAATGGTTATTAATGTTGAATTTGTGTCATTGGCATTGGTCAGGTTCCTCGAAGATGATTATGAACACCTTCTTTGATCTCCTGCACAACACAGTCTAAAGAAACCAAGTCAATAATTCTGTCTTCAGCTCATAAAACACGCTTGAAGTATAGCCTATCTCTCAGGGTGTTATTGTCTTGACACATTGAAACACAGACCTCAAAAAATGGAGACTCCACCACATTTTCCTTTCTCATAGACTTCAAATAATAAAACTGGTGAGCCATCATCTCCTAAGCTCAATTTACTCTACTCACAGCACTGGTACTGGCACAGGCAACAAGTGGGAAAATAATGTCAATATGATACAAAAAGGATTACTTTTAAATTAAAATGTGACTGTCTGATGTGGCATGATAAACGGACCCTTTTACACTTTAACCATCCTCTTAACCAACCCTGAAACCCAGCAGTTACAAGAGTGTCCTTACACCAACTTTTGACTTGATGACATTTCTGGTTTCCTTTGGGCTTGACTGAAAGACCTCACAGTAGGAGAAAATCTGGCGGTCTTATACCATCGTCTGTGGTAACAGCATGTGACAAAACAACTTTGCATCACTTTCTGCAGTGGGACATGGGATAATGAGGAGAATAAAAATAAAGGAATTAAAGGTTGTGGGAAGGCAACCTTTTCCATTGTTGGGAAGAGCCATTTGTAACCAGCTTGCCCTCCTAACTATAGGCTTTTAGCTTGGGGCAGGAGGATTGAGTGCTCTCCTTCCCCTGGCAAGGGGAGGATGCAGCAGTGAAGCCTGTCCCTGAGATTTCTGCCCCTCAAAGGAGGTAAAAAAAGCAGTGTACCAATTACCAAGGGTGAAAAAATGCATTGTGGCTATGGCTCTTCTCTAACCAAACATGCTGGGCTCCATCTGCCCCAAGCATGCTCCCAGCACTACCTGCTCTGACTACGACGCCATATTCTTCTGTTGGTCCCACATTATTCTACTGACCCCAAGCAGGACACAGTGCTTTGCCCTCTTTGTTTGGGCTTGCAGACAGAAACAGGCCATGCCTGTGCTAAACCCTTCATCTGGCTGGCAGGTAAGAAGGCTGCCCAGAGGCAGGAGCACCTGCCCCCTTGCATGGTACCTGCCCCTTGGACATGGGGCTCTCTCCACAGCCTGCTCACTGGCCTGCTGGAAAAAGCATAAGGTCTCTCCAAGATTATTTATTCATGAATGCTGAGAGCAACAACAGGCAAAACTGTGATTCCTGAGTTATGAAATACCACCACATCTCCACGTGATGCAGCAGGAATCCTCTTGCTTCCGATAGATTCATGTCTCTCATATCAGCTCTGAGTATGGCATTGCTTTCTGACTTTTTTTTTCATAACCATAGAAGTTTAGCTGTCTGTTAAAATTAATGAGAATAATTAGACTGGTGGATCTGGGGGAACAAAATAAGACATACTGTTGGTTTAGCACCATGCAACTCCCTGGGGATAACATTCTGGTGGCTGAGAGACTGGAAGACATCATCTTTAACAATGAAAAAGGAGCTGAAGAGTCATTCCAGCTACAACAGGGATTAAAGTATTTTTAAAGAGTAGTTATTAATAAAGTGCAGGAAATGATAGGGAGTTATTGGACTTTGAGCAAAAAGACCAACACTACTTCCTCCCACATAGTACTTACTTTGATGATTCCCTCCCTCTTAAATCTTATTTTTATTCCCTCTCAAGTCTCTTTCAAAACTTGTTTACAAAAGTGGCCATGATGTTATCCTTTCTCTGGGTGGATACTCATTTGCAATAAATGGTTTCTACTTCTCAATCCTTGAAACTGGCCAAGGTTTGGAAAAACACCTCCACTCTTTGTTTCTTAGACACACCACTTCTTGGGAACACGGCCCAAAACGTCAGTACCCAGTGCAAATGCCCCAGTCCTTCTGAATCCTCCTGAGGCTCCTTTCTTCCCAAGTATCTTATTCATTTAGAACTTTTAACCTGTGCCATGTTTCTATACAAATAAAACAGACAGTGACTTTGGTCACAGCAGATAGGAAGGATGTGTAGCTGCAGAGTATGGCCCCAGTGTTTTTCTGACTGCAAAATTATCATTGGGGAAAGAACAGTGATAAACACGTATTCAAAACCCTCCACCAGCCAAACACTGTTCTCACGCCTGTGTAACCTACTGCTTTCAGAGAGGTCACTTGGCAGCAAGGCCGTGACTTTTCTCCATACTCTATTCTCACCTTTGACATTTTTTGGAAGATAAATTTAATGTATTAAATTATTTCAGAAGGCATTTTACATGCCTTTTTTTTTTTTTTTCTGTAAATATCACAATGCAACTTATTTTTTTCTTGCTAAGTTTATGAATTTACTTTAACTCCTTGAAGTATTTTGGCTGCTTTCCAAAGACATTCAAAACAATCCATCCGAGTTAAGCGAAGTACTGCTGAAGCGCAGCGTCTCGTTAGTTTGAGCGGTTTTGACAGGAAAGCATTTTCCCCAGAAACTTTGCATCAGTACTCTTTTTAACTCACTGGTGCTCCAAATCAAAAAGTTAAAACTGTCCCCACCTAATCTATAAGGTTTTGTACAGCTCTGGTTTTCTAGCTGCGTGGATAACTTTGTTCTAATTTACTCTGCTTCCTTCTTTTCACCGCCAGTAATAGGATCCTGCCACTGGAAACAAGCCCAAATCTCAAGTTTAATTTTAGTCCGTGATGCTTTACTTTTGTGATGGTCACTTTACAAATCAGAATTCCCCTCAGCTACCAGCTCATATTTATTGTTATAAAACCTATGAAGCACGAGAGCACAAGGGAAAAATGTCCTTCTTCATCTTCAAAACATAATGCTGAATGGCTGGAATGTGCCGAAATGGAAAAAACAATTATTTTATGATGCATTTGATCCACATCTAGTGCAGTACAGGGAAGACATTATCCAGAAAGTTATGAGCCACAGAATGGATGTTTCAGAGGAAATAAAACAAAATCAAATTCTTATTTTTCTCTTTTTTTAAACTGACGCTTGTGTTATCATAACACCTCAAGCCCTTTATAAGAAAAACACAAAATCAAGCTCCATACTGTTGCATTCTTTCTGATTTGAAAGATGAGGCTCTGGGGTTTAATATCCCTATTTAATATCCCTTTAGTCTATCCCTGCTTCCCTACTTTAAAGTTTGTAACCCAGGCTCATATTTCCTCTTTGGATTTCTTCTGAACAGTGAGTTGGATCTTTGTTTAATTTTGGCTTTTTTCCTCATGACTGAGATTGTTTTATTTCTTGATCAGCTGTTACAGCAATGATTTTCTGCAATGTTTCTCTTTCTTCTTTTGGAAACTGTACATCTGCTCTTGGCATCTGTTCCATATCCTTTATGAACATTGAAGCAGGGAATTTATTTAATTTTTTTTTTTCTTGCAGAGGCTGAATCTATTGTCTAGAAATTATCGTCTTTGCCTTAGAAAGCCCATGGTCTCCTTCACTGAAGCTTTACTCTTCTCATATCGGAAACACTTCCTCTTGCTCATTGTCTGGTGAAATCATATTTTATGCTGTATCATTACTTTCCTTGTAATTTCCTTGCAGTCTTTAATTGCATTCACTAACCATTCCAGCCCTTCTCTGTTATCTACCTCTTTATTGCTCCTTGTTACTTTTTGCACCTCATTGTTTTTGCACATCCGTATTTTCTTTTTTATGCCACTAATGTATATTTAATGACATCTGTCTCTAAGCCTAATAGAAATTGGCTTCAAAGCTATGGCTTTTCTACCCTGCGTCATTTCTATCTCTTTATTCAATAGAATTCCACTGCATTTCCTCTTCTTCAATGGAAACACCTCATTTTTGTCATTTATACTTCCCCACAGCATGGGGCAAAGCACTTCTTCTGAAGAGTTGCCGTCTCCATTGAAATATGTTGCTCTTCATAGCTCCAAATCAAGTGGAGAATCCCTCTCTCATTATAGTTTTTGCTTTAGATTTTGCATTAAAAAAATACCTTATGCACCTCAGCAAAGTGCTTGACTAATGTATTTATTGCTCCAACTTGTTTGTATCGGTAAAGTTAACATCTATCATCTCGAAGTATTATTACACACTGTTGGCCAGTAAAGTGAAAATGGACAAACACAGCGTCTGGTTTCCAATAGATCTTTAAACAGACGTTTTTATGCTTCACTGAAGAATTACCGACAGAGACTTTGCTCTCTGGAGAGTGCCAAGAACTTGTAAAGCTCAACAATTATAATACATGCACACAGGGAATGCTAACGCAAAGCAGACCGAGTGTTTATTAAACCTTCAAGGGTTGTCGGATGCACAGCTTCCCTGCAGCTGAACGCAGCGACCGTGCAAAGCTCAGAGTGAGAAAGGGGCGCCGAGTTTCTGATGTGCAATCTGATGAGCAATTCAACCCCTAGCAAAACATCGACCAGCCACCTGGAGACTCAAGCATCAAGAGGAGCACCAGCATATCTTGTGTCTCTTCTGGCCCTTCTGCAGAGTCTCAGAGAAAGGAAAGCTTCTCCCTCTTCCATCGTCCTCTCAAGAAAAAGTCAAGTGGAAGAAAGTTTATTTTACCTCCCATGAGTGACAAAGAGAAGCCCTGAAGCAGGAGATTAGTACAATGTAAGTATGATACAAACACTCATTATCAACCAATACATGAGGAATTTATCAACAGCTCAGACACACATGGATTTATCACAGCAACAAGTGTTAAACTCCAGGATTACTCTTACCCTATCATTTCTTGTCTACGAACTTATCAAACTATCTGTCTCAAAACACTTTAGTTTCCTTATTCCCACGAATACATTTGAGAGACTGCACCACAGTTTTAAGTTTTTAAAGAATAAAAGCTTCATAGAGATTTTAGCCTGGAGGTAATTCAAGACCTGCCCAAAAAAAGACACCCAACATATAAAAAAAAAATTTAGAAAAAGAAGCCAGCTCCTTAAAAGGACCTTCAAAGCTTTATTAGCTAAATGAAAGCAGGACTCAATTCTCTCTTTTTTTAATTTTCATGCAAAGAATTCTGTAGCCATTAAGAAATCCTTTCTCCTTAGATCACTCTGAAACTCAAGACCCCAGTCTACTCCACAAGTTCACTCTGTAGGCTACTTTCCGAGACCATCATTTAAGATCAAAATCAGTAGGATGTAGCTACATGCAAATGCTTGTAGAGCTGTGTGGATCTACGTTTTCCTGATTTGTACCAGAAGCGATTCACTTATTGCTCATGTTTTAGTAGATCGTATATTCTCCCTTTGGAATATATTGAAAAATTGGAACAGCATCAGAGAACTCATGTTACAGAGAAAACTTTGCAAATTTTCTACTAATGTTAGTTCCTCTGAATTTCACATTCCCTATTATCCTTCGGGATAATGGAACAGATCCAGCAAAGCTATCACACTGATGTTAAAAAGGTTTATTGTAATAAATGGAAAGAGTTGGCACTCCTTGTCCTACTGGTGTTTATGGCTGTTGGTGGAAAAGAAAAACCTCCTTTGGGGAAAAGGCAAGAAGAGAACTGTGAATGCCAGGAGGCTTGCGCTGGGAAATCAGCCACATATATGCAAAAGGATTTCCACTGATATTTTAATGCAAAAAATCTGAGAACACCATTCAAACATTCATTTGGATAACACAAATAATCAAAGAAAGTCAAAGCAAAAAGCAAAGTCAGTTTGTTGGCAGATGGAAAAAGACTGGAAAGCTAATGGTTTTGGGGGGGCTGCCCTACGCAGTAGTAGAGCACATCTGGTTGGACCTCTGTTGGAAAATGAACAATGTAGTAATTGTGAACTGAGCTGGCTTTAAATTCTGTTACTGAAAAATCTTCAAATAAAAGCTATCATCTAGATGAGATTAAACTGTGTGATTTCCTTAGAGTAAGGAAATCCACGTCAAGACAAGCTGTAGCCAAGCCTGACAATATGAAGTTGTATTTTATGAGCCATAGCAGGAAAAAAAGTTCATATCTTCCAGAAATTAGTAGAAAAAGGGTTTTCTGTTACGTAAAAGGCCATTGCAATGACCACAGCTCAGATCAGATCCCTCACTAAACTTCATCACTGTATTTTTAACTTTTATTTGGTGCAAATATAGATGTTTCATGCATCTATCATTTTAAACCTTTCACACTAGAATGCAGATTAATTAAACAGTACACTCACTACTACATAATTTTTGATATATTTGTCTGCTGACAAGTACAGTGGAATTTTATCAATTGTACTGATGAAAAATTGGTATTCAGAGCCTGGCTATTGAAAAGAAATTTGCTGTTTATAGTATGCATGGTGTTGTTAACTTGTTGAGGCAGCTGCAAGTGAAAATGAATGATTAATTTCAGCACATGATAAAGGAGACAAGAAGAAATTGTGTGTGTAGACAAATTATCGGTACAGCTTATAGAGGCCACGCGTTACACACCCTAATTAACACACTGCCATACCAGAAACAGAAAATCTCACAACTATACTGAGGATGAATAAGTGGCTAAACATTGTCGTTGGTGGTGCATAACTGAGGTTTCCAGGAACTGGCAGTTCCCTAAATCACCCAAATGAATGTGACACCCTACACGGGAACGCAGCAGCACCTGAGGCCGGGTCCGTGGGGCAGGTGGAACAGCTACCCCTCTGCCTCATTTACCAAGTGACACCCATGGGCAGCAAAAGCCACCTGTGATACGGAGAGATGGTGCTATCTAGCAACAAATCATCCAGACAGCATGAAGGCCTCAATTATGTCATTATTCTATTTTTTTTTTTTAAAGCTTCATAAGTGTTCTTCTTTAAATTAGCTAAGCTGTTATCATACCTGTGCCAGGTTGCTCCTTACAAGTCAGCCATTTATTCAGTGCAAACACAACCATCAGAAAAACATTAAATACACGTCTCTCAAGCCGCCCTCTTTGAACAGTGTTCTTAAATTTTTCATTAATAGGAGAATTTTCTCAAACTAGCAACATCACACACCACAGACCAGTTTTTTTCTAAAGCAATAAATGTTACATATAAGCATATAGACAATTGCTTCTTGAATGAAAGGTTTCACAAATTTCTCTGGTGCAGCAATGGAATGAAAAGGAGAGATTTATACACTGCCTTATATTCTGAGCATGCCTACATCGAAGCTAAGGCTATAGCTATGAACAGCACTGAAAGACTGCTTTTATTGATGGCGTGCTAGTCCACAGGCTGCAGCATTCTTTAGCCACCAGTAGGATGAAGACAGCTCTGCTGATATTTAACTTTATCACTTTGTATGCTTAATTAATATAAGTAAACTCCTTGTTTGCAGGGAGTAGGATAACATGGTAAAGAAGTTAGTAAAATCAATGATTCACAACAGCCGTGGAGGCAAAGCCATGAGCGTTGTGGAAAGCTGCTAGGAATCTCTGTTTCCTTTGAGTGTGCATTTTTGGAGCAGGTGTTTTCTGTGATTCTGATCTCTAAAGCAGTTCTGCACCTTTTAAGTATTTTCTGTCTTTAATGACTAAACCTCTTTTTTCATCTTAAGTACTGACGTTCTGAATATATACAATACTGAAATCATCAGCTGTTCAATCTGTATTTGGTGGCTGTCGAGAGGAGTAAAGTGATCTGCATATACAGGCCAAATCAGCAATAATTTAGCGTTCTGATGCACTCAAAGCACTTACAAAGCCATGAAAATCATGCAGTGTTGACTATACAATATGACACTTAGGGGACTTTTTAGATTTTTAGTTATGATTGAAACTACAAGTCACAGCCTATACTAGCAAAAAGGTTGGACTAAAGCCAGAGTTTTGAAGTTTTCAAAAGCGAGCCATTGCATTAAAAAGGTGTCAAATTATTATTATAGCCTTAGTTTTCATGAAGCAAAAAAGTGAGTGTCAAGAGTCCTCTCTCAATCCCTACACTATACTTTAAAACCTGCTCTCTCCTGAAGTTTTACAACTAAGTGTCTTTTAAAGTCAAGAGAATGCTTTCTTATAGACTGCACAGGTAGCAACCAGTTACTGAAGAGGTCTAATGCTTCTCACTGTAACACCCTGGTTTTAGCTGTATGAATGAAACAGAGACCTGGTGGAGAAAACCTAACAGCTGATCCTGTAATTAGTAGCTGCCCACAAAGAACAGTGTTAAATCCTGATATTTCTTAACTTTTCTACCTGAAATGCACCCTCTTCAGTTAGGGTTTTGCAATTTAGCTGTATTGCACTGCCTGAGCATCTCCATGTGTCCAGGGTAAGGGCTTTAAACTCAAGGTGAGCCCCTGGCTGACGGGGCCGTGGCTGTGGGGTGGGGAAGGAAGGGCACACGCGCCATAGCTGGGCATGCCACCTGGCAAAACCCAGCACCAGCGGTGGGACTTGAACAAGTTGCACATGCCTTGCTCCTTGCTCAGGCACACTGCGAGGGGCTGAGAGAAGGGCTCCATTAGCCAAGCCAGAGTTCAAGCTCCTTCAGGGAGATTCTTGGCTTCTGTTTGTTTTGGATGCCCTTTTCCTTGCAGGAATGGACTTGACCCCATCAAGCGATGCTGGGCTGCTCAGAGGACACAGGTGAGCAGCACTGGAAGGAGCTGGTAGGTTCCTCTGCAACAGAGGATTGAGGACAAGCCATAGCATCACTCTCTACTGCACACAGGGTAATTAAATATCAGTTCATTAGCAGAGGTGTGAACCTTAAAGCACAGTCCCACCAGCCTGCACTAGGATCCTCAGGACACCCTTCTGCGTGCAGGACAAGAGTCAGTTTTGTTTGTGGAAGGGGAGAAGGCAGAAGTTATTTCATGCTCCCAGCCAAAAGCACAAACAAGCTGCCTCTGTTAGCATGCGAAGCTTGCTGCGCCTGGGAGCGCGCCAGCAGCAGCACAGGGCAAGCTGCAAGACACGCTGCGGGCATCCCTTGCCCACCGGCAGTAGCGGTGGGGCAGGCAGCTAGCAGGCAACGCGCTTTCCCTGCCAGCCACTCCAGAAGCACAAGAGACAACCGATAAATCATGGATGAGGATGGAAATGGAGCTAGAAGGGACCTGGAGAGGCCGTTGAGCTCTGCAGCAAGGCCCCATGAACCCAGGCCACCCTTGTGCCCAGGCAGGAGCAGCTTTGCATTTCAGCTGATGCTCACTCACCTGCTTTTCAAGGATAAACTCATTCTAGTGATTAACTGTCCTTTTTATTGGACAACATTTCTTGATGCTCAGCTTGGTTCTTCTATTGTACCCTCTAGGTTTATTGTTCTTTCTCCTATAGTCATAAGTGTTTATTCCTTTCCTCTTTACCATTAGCTTTTACATATTTGCCAGTATATGTCATAGAATTGTTTAGGTTGGAAAAGACCTTTAAGATGATCAAGTCCAACTGTTAAACTAGCACTGCCAAGTCCACCACTAAACCGTGTCCCTAAGCACCACATCTCCCTGGCTTTTAAATACCTCCAGGGATGGGGACTCAACCACTTCCCTGGGCAGCCTGTTCCAATGCTTGACAACCCTTTCAGTGAAGAAGTTTTTCCTAATATCCAACCTAAACCTGCCCTGGTGAAGCTTGAGGCCCTTTCCTCTTGTCCTATCACTTGTTACTTGGGAGAAGAGACCGACCCCCACTTTGCTACAACCTCCTTTCAGGTAGTCCCCTCCTCCATTCCTACTGCAGCCAGCTCTTAGCAGCTGTAAGCCTTTCATCCAACTGGGCAATTACCTCACTATTAGCATGATTTCCCATAAGATCTAACCCTGCTTCAAGCTCCTGACAGAAAACAGTATTGTAATACTTTATAATTTTGTATATACTTTCCTTGACTAAAGAGACCAGAGACCCTTCCACTGTTCCCAGAGGGTTATTTTTTCTAGCTGTGTGATCATTCCCATTCCTCTCACCTGGACAGCCTGCAGTGCAAGGGCAGGATGGCACCAGTCACAGCACCCAAACCAGAAGTACCTGAAACTTATCTGGGCTTTGCCAGAGACAAGCAGAAAGGAAGAAGGACTTCATATCTGACAAGGACAACCAGATATGATCTCAGCTCACTCTAATTCACTGTACCTAAGGTCCTTCTGCTGTTCCTGTGTCAGGGCACAGGCACACCACCACCCATCAAAGCCCTGGGCTGGGAAGCGTGGGCAATCCCTGTCCCCATCCCACCTCAGCCACTAGGAAGGGAAGCCATCTCCCATCACTGGCACCACCAGTGAAGGTAAAGCCCATCCTTTCCTCTGGGAGATCCTAGCCCACAGCAGTGTAGAATAAGGGAGACACCCTCTCTTGAAAGATAAGACTCTCCTTCCTGAGTAACCTGCCGCTGCCCAGTTTCTCTCTCCTCCACCTTTCATGACAACAGTCATTTATCAACTTTCTCAAGCAAAACAGCTTAAGCTGGTCTGCTGCTGCTCATCTTAATGAGTCAAAGCTTCTTCATGTCTTTAATAGGATTTTGGAGGTGGGAAGGTCAGAAGTAAACCATCCACCATGTCAGGCTAGATTAGATTTCATTTTAAGGTATGATACCCTTTCGTTTCTATTATTAATGCTGCCAGGCACTAAGGAGCTTCATTAAGCTGCCTACAGCAATGCCAGCACACATTTTTTTTGTACAACAGAATAGCCAATAACATGCACTAAAAATTTGCATTATAAAAGGGGATTGCCTCGAACTCGTCAATGAATTTCATTTTGTCAGTTGTCTACTCACTCCCCTCAATTTTCTCTAAAGGTAGCCTACCTCACTTAGTGTCCTTCACAACTGTTGATGCCTTCTTCCTCTTGGGATGGCACACAGCATCAACGTGTAGCCTCAGTGTGCTGGAGCAGCTCTGCCAGCTTTCAGGAGAAGATGTAATTGCTGTTATTCTGTTCCTTATCTATTCTTTAGATCATTACAGCCCATGAACTTGCACCCTGTGCCTACTCCCTTTTACAAAAGCTTTTCATAAGTGGGTTTATCAATGGCTTTTAAAAGACTCCAATAAGCACCACCTGGTCCTATTTCATGGGTACTTAGCACAAAGAAGCAAAGTAACAGATATGGGCAAACATTGATTAGGTTAAATTAAAATGCATCTAGTAGGGAGTGATCTAGGAGCTTTGCACAAAATCTCCTGAAGGATCCCTTTCCTTGAGACAAGTGTTATAGGGAACAAAATTCTGGAGGATTTGGGAAGCTTGTATATGATCAAGCTTGGAACAGGAATTCAATCATTACTTAGCATAGCTAAAAAACATGGAAAAAATCACACAATAGCTCTTTCTTTTTTTGAAGAAAAACATTTATATGTAGAAGAGACAAATACCAAAACAAACAAGCAGCTACAGACTACCTAGAACTTCCTCTGCCCATTGCACTATAACAGCCACAGTAAGGATGAGCAAGAGAGAGCCACCAAGACAATTGCAGGTACTTATAGTCTAATACAAGCTATTTTCTTTCCAGTCATCCTAGCATAAGAAATCAAATTTAAAAAAAAAAAAAAAAAAAAAAAAAGAGGGTGGGGGAAGACCCTGTATCTTAAAGCACTAACTTAACCTACCTAGCTCTTCACAAAACATGAGCATGTGGTGGGAGCTTTTCTAAGAAAGTCTCCACCCCCATTTCCCACCATGCTTTAACCTCATAGCTACATACAAGCCAGGAAATCAGACCTGGTGGTGTATATTTTTCTACTTTTTCTAGCTGTGGGTAGGTTAACAGTATGGCTGTTGCTGCTAACTGGACATCAATATCTCAGGCCATTCCTAAGCAGAGTTTATGCTGCAGATTTGCACAGGTATGTTATAAAGGGGGCACTAAGCTTGCTCATGTTTTCTGAATCTTGCCAGGATCAATGGAGTGTGTCAAGCATTACCTGGAGTTGTGGATTATGACACTGAATTAGCACATATTGCAATGTTACTTCACTTGTTCTGAACAGCAAGTCTCATTATTCAATAATCTGATCTTTTAATAAGGAGCAGCTTTCTGTAAGCATTGCATCTGATTAAAGGAATTCTTATGAAAATAGCAGAAGTACCCATTATGTAATTAAAACTTTCCTGTTTACATGGAAAATTGCTATGAGACTAATGCTGTAAGATGAAGACTTTAAAGGGTAGAACCTTGACTTTCAAGTTCTGCTAAAGAACGTGAGTCATCTTTGGGAATGGGATTAAAGTAAATTTCTGCTTCTGTAGTAGGCTTATGTTGTGGCACTCCTTTTTCCCTTTTCTCTTGCTGCCTGATGTGTATGCTCTGAGGCAAGCTAGGAAGGGGAGTAAACTAATACTATCAAGGCATTCCTGCAGAAGCCTCTCTGTTGTAATTAAGGATGTGAGACCTCCGTTGCAAGGCAGCTCTGTTAGCAAACTGGTCAACTTCAATGAAACTGTCTTGACTTCTGCAAATTCTCCCTAGTTCTGTGTGCTGAGCTCATGTCCCTGAGAGCTTAGCTTGAAGTCCTGTAGCAGTCATCCCAAAAACATGGTCTGAGATAGTGTGTTCTTGGTCTGAACTTATTGGGTGGAGAGGGAAAAAGAACTTTCATGAAGAGTCTTGAAAAAGGAGACTCCACATAAAATTTTGTGGCAATCTGCTGAAAGTTTGTTGTGCTATTTTTCTGGTATTGCATTTTAATTAGCACCTATTTTCTAGATGGTGTATGAAGTACCTATTCTCTTAAAGGTCATAGGCAATATAATATGTAGTGCCAGCAGTTCACTATTTAGGATAAGATACTCTCAACCACACAGTTACAATAGAAAGGAAAGCTGAGTGATTTTATTGATCCCTTAGGAGGAAGCCAAGCCAAACTCTGAAAAAAAAAATTCTGCAGGATATAACCTCTATAATATATGTAGCAATAGAATAGGGACTTGAACATGTATCTGTAGATGAACTTCTACAATTCACGCCTCATTTAATGCATTAAAAATGATAGCTGACTCTTTAGCATTTTTAAAAACAGGCTGACCTTTGCTGTTCGGCAGTATGTGTAGTTTCCATCATCCCTGAAGACGGAGGAGGAAATTCTCATTTCAGCAGCAGGATTAGTTGGCACTTTCCCCCTTCTTCCATGATAGTGGAAGACAAGACATCTGAAAGAGCAAACTGAGGAACGAGTGCCTTATGATGCTTGGTGTCACTTGGTCCTCTCCTGGGATGTGTCTGAGGAGAGCCAGCCCCACGAGGAGCAGGGAGGGAGGTGTCTCTCTGCAGGCCAAGGCCTCCCCTGGGAGGGAGGTTTTCTTTCCAAGAAGAGGAAGATAACTAGAGCAGATGCTGGAAACCAGCAACCTGTGAAAGATCAGGGAAAAATTCCCAGGGAAAAGAGGAAACTATTTCAGAGAAAAGGGAAGGGATAGGAGTGAAAAGGGTGGGAACAGAAGATGCAGATGACTTCTTAGATGGTCCTTCTTCTGAACTCTGGTGGGTCACAATTATTCCACTGCCTCTAGGAAAAAGCTCAGTGCCAGGCTCCCTTGTGAAAGAGCTCTTGCTCAAGACATAAGCCTGTAAGTGATGCAGAAGTTAAGTGCAACATTCCTAAGAAGTTATTAGAACAGATTCTGCTTTTATATCTAGTGATTTCTGTCTCTCTCTGAAGGTAGCTTTGTCACAATGTGATGAGCTACTAAGAAAACACGGTAACATGTTCTGTAAATGGTATGTGGGGAAGGCTTGCACAACCTGCACCTGCACTACATCCATTTTGCCATATGTGCTAGCCCACTTGTTAGAACCTCACCGTGGCACATTGGAGTTGGGGATTCATCAGGATTTGGAAGAAATCAGGTGAGAAAATGAGAAGGCAGGAATCGGGGGAAAGAAATTCTTGGGCTATGTCCACGCAGAATGATTCTGTAGGAATATGGTGAATGAAAGAAACCTAAAAGTAAAATGTTTTGATGAGCATCGCTTTCAGAATAACTCAAGATGTTAAAAACAAGAAAAGGAGTTCTTGAAATCTGGTTTAGAGTGAAATAGGGACACTTGGTGGAGAAATTTAAACACTTAGCCAAGAATACCTTCCAGCAGAATGCATCTGTCAGGATACCACCTGAGCTTTGAAATGGCCTTACAGAAGGTGTATTCCCCCAAACAGGTGATATTGTTTTTAAAAAGGCTAAAGTCTAATGTCGGTTAAGTGGGAAGTTAAGGGGAAGTAAGTGGGAAGTTAATGTCAGTTAAGGGGAAGACCAATGAGGTATAGCAAACCCTCTGTGTAGGGTTACCGTTGAAGAATGTTATTGGAATCCATGGATTTGATTTGATAACTATTAAAGGAATAACTCAAATTCTCTTGTAGTTTTGTGTCATTCCACTGACATCTTGCTGGTGTTTATGGCACTTGCCTTCTTGTAGGGTAGGCTAACTTCTGCTCTATGTTGTAAATAGTAATTTATTATTTTTTCTTAGCCAGCTGGGCTGATCAGTTGACAAACAATAGATTTCAGGTTTCAGATTTTAAATATAGAACCAGTTATTTAGAAATGTCAGAGGACTTTCCTGTTCTTTCAGAGACTTGGAGTAGATGACCTTTGTTTTGGAGTATCTAAAACTATTCTTGTCAAGCCTAGATTTTCAGCCAAGCCCAGATTATGCATACATTTACTGGTGCTGAAGTTTATACCAGTTCTGAAGTGAGCAGGACTCCTTGTAGCATGGAAAGGTCAGGGCCTGTCCACGGTGCCCTGCCTGATGGAGGTCTCGGATGCGGTGGCCAGCTCTGATGGCCATGTTGGGGTGAGGGGCTGGTACTGTGAAACAGGCAGGCAAGGGATGCTTCACGAGGCAGGTTAAGAAGCAGTCAGTAACTGGGCTCAAATCCTCCTGCACTGCATGAAAGTGTAAAATAAACATGTAGAAGGTGCAGCAGTGTTAGGGTGACTCCATCTGCTCCATGGCAGCACCGCGGCTGCTCTGCCCTATTTCCCTGGCAGGCTTCCCACCTCTGCTGTGGCTTATAGCTCAGCTGGCTTGGCATAGGTCCTCCTCTGCCCCTGAGCAAGGTTGGAGACTGAAATCACTGCCCCTGAGTCTCCATGGAAAAAGGGCATCTTTATCTCAGGCTCAGCCATCAAATCTCATTTCCTCTCTTGGTGCTGGACCCATATCTACAGCCAACATGCAGCTGAGTATTTGGCTTTCCTGCTGCAAGCTGTGGGGTTTGTATTCTCTCCTAACCAGGTACAGCATTACCCAGGCAGGTATTTATGTGCTTCAGTGTCTTGCCTTCACCAGCTTTCAGTTCAAACAATTTCTGATGAAAACAAAGCCAAGCCTGTGGTGAGAGAAGGTGGCAAGGAATTGGTAAAGCTATTTTGTTGGAATAGATGAGGTCTGAGGGCAAAACACGACTAGGATTGTGGTGGTGTGAGCAAGAAAAAAAGACGTTATCGTTTTCTTAGAGGCTTCATCACTGGGTGTAGGGATGCTGGGATGCTTGGTGTGTTATTCACAGAGACAAATGCCAACTGGAGATGAGTTATGTTATACTCAGCCCTGAAACTATACTCTAGAATGAATCAATTCTGAGCTACAAAGTGAAAGAAAAGCGTATAATATTTATATGGTGTCAAGTTTATGCCCTTGAAAGTGCAGATCCCAGCACTGTGGACTGGTGGGCTCCACAGACTTCAGTGAAGATATATTGATGCAGACCAATTGAGAATAGGCAGCTTCACTGGCTACCAGAGAAAATGCTTGTTCCCCTGATGAAGTAAGCGCTATTTATCTTTCTCAAGTTACATTCACATATAGAGGCAACTGCCAAGGGACAATAGGAGGGCTTCATTTTTTTTCAGCCCATCTTAGATTTTGCTAATAAAATACAGTTTAAGTATGGTCTTGCATGGCTGCTAGGAAGTCTATTTATTTTTCTGAGAAATGATTTAATATTTTTGCATGAGCCCAAATTGCACATGGGTACTATAAATCTAAGCTCCTCTTTCCAGCACATTTGACCACCATCCTGATTATACATAATGGCAGAATTTGGGATAACCTTGCTGAAAAAAGGTCTCCATAGATAATTTTGCAATTTTTTTTTTCTCTTTTTCCCTAAATAGCCTGAAAACATAGCCTGACAGTCTTTACAAACTATATAGATCAAGCTTTCCCATAATTTTCAAAAGTTGGGTAGGTTTCTGAGGCTGGTTTTCAATGGAAATCAATAGAAATAATTCTGTTACTGTAAGTGCAATACATATACAAGTTTGTACATGACTGGGAATCTTAGGTTTTATTTTTGAGGTTTCAGTAACAGCTGGGGTTGGGTGCCCACAAAGAAACGACAGTGGGTCCTGCTGGCCTTAATTCCTGTCCCTGTCCCTGTCCCTCCCGCCCCCCCCCCCCCCAGTTGCCTTCATTTCTGTGGCTAAACTCTGCTTTGTACCTAAGTTTCTATGGCTAAGCCGTAGCACTGCTGAACAGACACGTGGGTGGCCGAAATCCTGGTGGGATTCGGAGAGCTGGTGTGGTCCCACCTGTTCCACCTGAAGAGTTCACCCAGACACAGGGGCTTAGAGCATCCCCATGGCTTATTTGTTTAGGGATCTTTCATGGGAGGTGGGAAATGAAGGCTTTATGCCATGTCTCAAGTAGAAAGGGCTTTTAAACCCACATCACTCATGTGCTAATTAACAGGTCAAGAAGACAAATCTGCTGCCTCTTCTTCCAGAAGCCCAACCATGCTTCTGCACCCAAACCTGGGAGTTGGTTCACAGCCATGGATGGTGGGGCAGGCAGGAGTCCAGCTGTTTGAAGGGTGTTTAATCCATGCTCCTCAGCTTTTACTGTTTAGCCAGCAAAGTTGAATCTGTGTCAGCACTCCTGTTTGCATTGTGTTTTTAGGCATTTAATTATTCCCATCTATTTCCGGAGTCATTGGTGCACTCTTGCATGTTTAGCCCCTGAAGCCTATGCGTAACTACCTCTTCTTTGGTGAATTTAAATAGATGCATTATCTGATGAAGTGCTTTTTGTGATTTAGAAGCAGCAGTGGGACTAAGCGCAGAGATCAATCAATATTGATTATCACAGTTTTTCCTGGGCTTAAGAGAAGTGTGCTGTAATAAGGGATTGCAGGGCTTCAGTGGTTCTGAAGCATGCCTGCCTTTTCCCTGCGAGATATCAAAGTGAGGGTAATTAATGCTGTTGGCATGAACATTAATTCTGGACCAGTGATGATATGGACATTAAAAGGAGGATGTAGCCTTTCCCATAATGTATTGCACTAAGTGTGTGTATGTATATTTGGCTGTAGTTGAGTTTGATGAATTATCTGCCTTGGTTCTGCCACTGATATTTTTCTAAAGCTCATTAAACACAAAGTGGTGGCAAAGACACTGGTGTGGTGCACTGGGTTTTGACTGCTGCTCATGGGCCACTCACAACACGTATTTGTGTGCCAATCTGTGTTTTTTCTCCAGCTGTGCAGTAGGAGCAATTGAGGCTCCTAAGTACTGCATGCAATAAAGAGCTGTATTAAAAAGGCAAGAAATACTGCTGCCTCAGTCTTCCCAGGGAAAACAGCACTCGATGGTTCCTGCAGTGCTTGGTGTTGGAGGGGGGAGTTAGCCCAGGCATGCTTTTTCTGTATTTGCACTTTGCTTCTGTTTGTCCTTGAAGTTTGTAACATCCCAGCCTCTCACTGCATTGAACTGGGGGAATAGTGGTGTGTTTTGTCACTGCTGGCCTGGGATGAACTCAGCCTTTCTGCTCTGCTTTGTGCAGGGTCTGGCCGCAGAGGCAGGTACAGATTTAATGCAAATTATCAGCTGAGCTCTGGTGGCTTTTGCATAAAAAAAGCTAGGAGCAGAACGGGTTACCATATCACGGTGACAGTCTTCCTCTTCTCCATGTCTCCCTTTTGAAACAGTAAAAGCTCATTTGTGTCCTTAAAAATAAAAAACCTCCATAGATTACAGCCTCATCTGCATGCCAGCTTGTGTGGCTGCAATAGTCTGAACACTTCTTTTATTCCAGAGACTTAATCTGAAACTCTTCTGATTTGTTGTGACTGCCCTGAAGAAAGCCCCCTTTGAGTGGGTATAAGGTGCCCCTCTTGCCTCTTTAAACCACTAAGCCTTGTACCTGCAGCTGCCCGGGCAAAGCCTCTGGGATGCTAAATAAATGCAACAAAATCCTGGCACATCCCGAGGCGGAGTACCAGCCTGGGTGGGGAAGCTGGCCTCGGCCTCCAGGATGAGTGCACAGAGAAGGTCCTAAGCCTGGAGAGCTGGCAGCTGCTTTGGGAAGCTGCTCTGCCTGGAGGGGTTGCAAAGTCACCAGTAACAGCAAGAGTGGGAGAGGGTTTTCAAATTGATGACTTCCCAGGTGGGTGTCCCTTTCTGGAGCTCTTCCAGAAGCTCATGTTGTTGTCTGGGAACTGTGCGATGTGGTGTTGTCTGGGGGTTCCCGCCTTTGGGGTGCAAACCCTACCAGTAGATGTGCAGTGACTTTGCACTTGGGAAGCAGCTCTGTAGGTCACCGTGACTGCGCTCCGGCTGTGCCATGGCAGTGCTTTGGATGGGAGGCCTTCAGAAGAAGGCATCCCTGGCACCAGCGGGCTGCAGTAAGTTTACTCGTATGAGTATTCAGACAATCTTGCTTTGGTCCATGGCCAATGTTAATATTCAAAAATGAAAAAGCATATTTTACTCAGAGCTCAAAGAAACTTTTATTCCCTCACTGACAGAGAAACTGAGGCAGAGATTTCCTTTTTCTCCTTACACACTGCAGCCATGGATCAGTCATTACATTTTTGTTTTTTGTACAAGAAATCATATTTTCTAAGTACCTAGATCAGCTGAGCTCATGGTATTCTGTAGATACCTTCCAAAAGGCTAACAGGTTAAAAAAAGGAAAGCTGATACATGCTGTCTAGACCACCTCAAAAACTTATCTCAAACCTTTCCGTCTGTTTAAGATGAAGCCAATGGAGTTGAGTGCTGTCCATCCACAAATATTAATAGTTCTGCAACTATAAAACTTGTTGCTGATATGAAAAATAATCTCATCAGGTTCACTTTTACTTGCACATTTTCCTAAAGTAATGTGTCTGGACAGAAAATACTGACAAACAAAATTGCTGAGACTTTCTGATCTGTGTTTGAATTAATTTCAAAGTTTTAAGTTGGGATTTATTTATCTTTTTAATGTTGCTTTATCAAAATGCTTGTCTCCAGCTATCTAGTGGTTGCTCAACTTGTATTGAAGCCTCTTACTAGCTTGATATTATCAAATTTATTTAATGATTCTTTGTTTGCATATCAAAGACAAAGACTACATTGCTTGCTTACAAAGTGAGATCTAATCTTGAATCTTGTGTTTAATTCTTTGATCTTGGTACTTCCAGTGCAGTGTAAAACAACAAACCACAGCATTTTCATTAAGATACGCAAGCGATACCATTTCCTGAGAAAATAAGATTTTATTGCTTGATCTTCTGAGGGGGTTAGTGAATGTGAGATCTATTAGCGTAGTACATAAAAAGGTCAGCAAATCTACAAGGCTGTTTATGAAAGGGCACATTCACCACTTGAGAAAACAAACTGGGAAGCAGAGCTACCTCTGTGTGCAACCCCAGCGTTAGCCTCTCTGATGGGGATGGACGTGACGCGGGGCAGTGACCACCCACAGCAGCACCTTGCAGGGAGCCTGGGGAGGGGGGGACAGGTAAAAGGAAGGGTGAGCGAAGCATTTCTTATCCCACAGGTCACACATAAAAGTGGTTAAACATGCTAAAGCGCCTCAAATCTGATTTGTTGCAGTACAGTGTTTCTTAAGCGCTAGGGTTTAAGTAAATACTCTGGCTTTGGTCCTCCTGATGAGGAGTTACACACAAGGAGGGAAGGAAAGAGTAAAAGCAACGCATGTGTACAATCCAAGTCATGCCTCACAGCACAAAGCTTGTAGACAAGACCTTTTCCCCCATCCTAAACTCAGGACTTTAGTAGGTATTGGATTTTTTCCAACCATTAGCCTAACTATGCGCAGTCATCCATAACACTGTTTTGAGGGAAGAAGTCTATAAATGCTTCCAGCATCTGAAGAAAGGCCTGTGATTACCCTGGAGCTGCCATAATTCCTTCTGCAATATTTGTACCACTGACCGAAGCCACAAATCCTCCATCTGCACTGTTGTGCTAGTCCAGTGCCTCACAGTACCCAAGCTGGTGATTAATGGTGTCGCAGTGATCGGCAATACAGTACAAAGGAAGCAAACCTTCAATTGCTGTTATCCTGCACCCCCCTGGGAGAGCAGCAGGGCAGGATGGTCAGGAGGAGCTTTTAAGAAGGATTTCTTTGAAGTTGTCTGTGAATGGCTGTAGACAAAGGGCAGGATATGCCAGTCAGCTGTGGGCTGGAGAGTGGGATGGGAGACTGGGAGGGACCTGATGTCTGCAATTAAAGACTGAACATTTCTTACTGATGGTTGAAAATCCTATGTAAATGTGATTACATTTTATTTTCTTGCAATAATGGTAGTGGATGGAGCCTGGAAGAGTAATAAACCCCCTGTCACTTGGGAGCCAGGCAGAGATGGGGCCAGCTGTGATGCATCTGGCTAATGACAGTAAATGTGGGCAGGGGCCTTACCCACAGCTGCCCAAGGCTTGGTATTCCCCTCACTTTCCTTTGCCTTTGGGCCTGATTCGGATGTTTTTAGGGATGATGGATCCTCCAAAGGAAATGGAGATCGACTGCATACACAGCCCAGGCTCCTTGCCCAGACCCTGGAGCATCATTAGGGAGCCTTTCTTCTTGAAGGCTGGGAATGGGCCAGCAATGGGTCTGGATGCTGAAGCCCTGACTTTTGGGAGCCAGATTCATGATCGGTTCTCTCGCTGTGCCATGGCTTGGCCAAAATTCTCCTTCCAAAACCTTCAAAAATATAAGTTAGATCTGAATTTTGGGGCTAAGCTGCATCTTTTCTTAGATATGCTGCAACTGTCTTCTGTTTTTGTTAGACTATCGAGTTTTGCTCCTGCAAAAAGCCTATTTTTGACATAAAGCTAGTATTTCATAAGCTTAAAGTGCATTTGGCAAGCATAAGGATGCTGCATTCATTGTTATTCTAAAGAGGCAGCAGATGAGAGAAGATGCCTGCATTAACAAGCAGAGTCGGACAGCTTGCCATTTGTAGCTTGCTTAAACTAATCAATGATATGGGATTATGAACAAGACTTGCCGAAAGGCTGAGGATTTTATTGGAACATTTGCAAATGATATTAAAGTGAGACCTATAACAATACTCTCAATGAAATTTAATCTTTCTTAACTACAGAGCTGTGATGCAGTTCATCACAGAAATCCACTGGATGCCTAGGAGCTGATTTCTATAACCTGAATAGGTGCTTCAGTCCCTGATGTACACCAACGTGGCTATGCCTACAGGCTCTAGTTACATGAACTGAGAATTTTCTTGTGTACTGCTCTGTTGACGTGATTTTGCTTGTAAATGTCTCTGGACACATTGCTCTGGGTACTGAAAATCCAGCCCTTCATTATTTTTTCACCAGTCAGCTTGGAGAAACATGAAAGCATTCCTGTGTTTCATTGATCAAAATACAGCAAGGATGTGACTAGAACGGGTGACTGTGGTCTGTTTATTGTCAGGATGTTGTTTCTGATGGTAAGGTGTGTTAGATGCTAATGAGAGGGGGGGAAAAAGGGAGCCATAGATAAGCAGGGGGAGGTTACTTGCAACTCCACCATCTCGTGCCAGCTTCACTTTCCATCAGTTCTGCTAAGTGTCATCACAGAATTGGGGAAATTGTATCTTGGCTAATCAAAGAAAAGCAAAGAGGGACATGTAGGCTGAGCGATCTCCCAGGGTTGTGTAGGAGGCCAATGTCAGAGATAGCAGCCAAGTCCAGAACTCCTGAGGACCATTCTGGAATATTTTTAGCATTTATTTTTCTGTTTTATTGTGTTGCAGTTGTCTTTCGGTTTTGGGGTGTTTTTTTCTTTTTAATCATCACCAGAGGAGAAAGGAGAGGTCTAACAAATCATTTGAATGCTCCCCGAGAGCCCTGGAAGAGCAGTTAGAGCACAGCACCTGCAGTCTCGGCCGCACGTCTTGGTGCAGGAGGAACCTTCCACCCCAGAGGGCAGCTGATTGTCCCATCTCTTTACTCCTGATCTAACCTGATCCGGCTGGAGAATCTGATGTTGCCTGGCAATGACGGTGAACATGGTCCTGTGTCTCTGTGTTGCTCAGGGATGGCCAAGCATTAGTGTTGTACAGCAGCAGAGAGCTGTGAATGGTTTCAGAAATGAGTTTTTGCCCCAGCATTTTTTGTGTCCTTTTTTCCTATGTTTAAACAGTTTAAAGCTGAGATTGCCTCTAATAGTTCTTCCTCCAGTGGGATTTGAAGTTTTTTGAGTATACTAAAAATATAAGATCTTTCTTTTTAGAGAAGGAAGCTCTTTTCCTGTTGTCTTTTTGCACTGAAATCCTGCTAAAATGATTGAAATGCCTCCCTCAGAGTGCTATTTCATCTTTGCTTCTCTTTTGTGCCTCCTGCTTATTTATGGAAGCAGCTTTGTTTCCTCAATAAACAAGAGCTACATTTTTTTTCTTGATTTCATCAGGCTAACAGCATGAGCTGTTCAGGACCAGGTCTGATTTGCTGCAGACGACCAGAAACAGTAATCATGTCAAAGGGACGAGGTATAGATATAATCATAATGTGGGCACAGATATCTGTGAAGAGAGTTGCTATCAAATATAAATAATTGTTCAAATATGATAAACTATCTGGGATTAAAAAAATCTCAGGAAGGATTTTTGACAAATACAGGTATTTTTTTTCCTTCCTTCTCCCTGAATCCAGCTCTGATTCTCAGGCACCAAATGTACTTCAAACTCAGAAGCATGGCAGACCTGAAAGCCCTTGGGATAACTCCTTCTGGCTTTATATCAATCAGGATTTAATCCAAAAGTGTGTAACCAAGTATTTTGCTTAAGAAATTTGCCCTTTCCCCATCAATGCCCATGCTGGAGGAGGTGCTGTGGCCTGAAACTAAGAATTAGCTGTGGAATAATTTTTGGTCCCGTTTGCAAGGACAGTATCAAACTCCTCAGTCTCAAATCAGGCTTAATCTCCACTGCATTTACCAAAAGTTCTGATAACATTGTTCTGCCAAAATGTCTTTGCTGTGTATTTTCCCAGTGTGGATAATATGCAAGCCTTTGACTCCTGATCTGTAGAGAATTAACCAACTACAGCCGTCAGGAGTGAGCCTCGATGCTCAGGTGCAGATGACCTCTAGTCCCTTTACCTGGAATTTACCTGTGGCTCATTCCCATTTGAAACCTAAACCCAGCAGAAAACACTGGAGGGATGTGGGAAAATTTTAGGGTACCAGAATTTGAGCCTTTTTTGCTGCATTTCATCTCCCAGAGCCCATAGTGATAGATTTTCAGAAAGGTCTAAGAAGGGGGTAAACTCCAGCAACCTGCGCCACTCTGGACTCTACCTTGTTGCCCAAGTGGGAATTTTTGGCAACACAGAGCAGAAAGCCCCATCTTTGCCCTGTAGAAACCAGGGAGCAACTAAGAGCTCTTTCCACATATGCACACACACTGCAAATTGATGTGAACATGCTAACTTTCAAATGCGAGAGATTGTATACTAACGCTGTCAGTTCTTTGCAAGCTTGCTCATGCCATTTATTTCACTCTGCTGAAGTAGTTCTATAAATAAGCAAAGATTCTCGTTTTTATCATGCATGTGTGCAAGCTCTGTCTTTCGCTGATGCTTTTGGAGTGGTTGCAAGGCAGGGTGGGCTGGGAGAGCTGGCCCGAGGGTGCCCGCAGCCCATTCAGGTGAGACGCACTGGTGTTCAGTGCCTCTGGTCCTGGCTGAGGACTTTGGCCAGGAGAGGACCTGGGAGGTCACGTACCTTCCCTGTGTCACAGCAACAGGGACAGTGATTCCCTTTGAACTACCCCATGAATCGTGCAAGGCTGAGAAACCCCAAACCCACAAATTCTTATACAACCTAACAGAATTTTTTCCCCATCCTTTCTAACAATGATATTTCACATCAGCTTGGCTGCTGGCAAGCCTCCCTAGATATGGAGCCAGATCAGTAGAACTCCATTTACTTCAGTGGAAGGATGCCAGGTGATGCAGCTGAGGACCTGGCTCTGTTATCTGAGCTGTAGCTATCAAGCTTATCTAAGCTTATCTGCAAATTTTGCCCGAAGATTTTGTGAGAATCAGTTTTCTCACATGATTCAGATATTTCTTGTTCCAGGATGGGCTGGAAATACCCCATAGCAGATGTTCTGGTGGCACAAGTTATGCTTGCATTCCAGGTCTGGCCTGACCTTGAAACAGCAGAGCATACATGGAGAAGAGGAGGAGCTGAGAAGCTTAATGGAAAATTCACTGTCTCCTTAATAGCTTTGTTCATAGAATCATAGAATGGTTTGGGTTGGAAGGGACCTTTAAAGGTCATCTGGTCCAACCAGCCCTACAATGAGCAGGGACATCTTCAACCAGATGAGGTTTCTCAGAGCCCCGTCCAACCTGACCTTGAATGTTTCCAGGGATGGGGCATCTACCACCTTTCTGGGCAACATCAGCTGGGTTGAGCATCGTCAGCATTAGCAGCAGCAAAATCTAAATTTTCAAAGGAAGGAAGAGAGCTTGTTTCTCTGCCTTAGTACCCCTACTCATTCATGTGATATTAACCCTTGAACTCTGCTGCTCTGGTTTATACCCCCCTGCCACCATGGATATTTACACTGTCCTGAGTTTGCAGAGCTCCACTGTCCTTGTTTTCCACCCAATGTTGTGCTTTCCTGTGCTTAGTGATATCCCACGTGGAAACCCTTATTAGCCTTGCTAATTACTATTGTACTACTTAAAATCAGTTTATCTTTTTTTTTTGACCAGTTAGTACAGGCATTTATCCTTAGGGCTGTCTAATTTACACCAAGTAGGTTATAGGATTGCAGTGCCGTAGGTTCTGCTTGGCTGTGCTTGCCAATGCTCTGAGGAGTTTTGTAATCACAAGTGAAAAACCAGCAACATTTGATCCCAGACTTTAATGTGTGTCCCATAACACATGTGAGGAGGGCTCCAAGCAATTGCTCTTTAGAATAGTCATTACTGGGGATTTGGAAAGTGGTGCTTGCTGTGGGAAGAGTTTCCTTGTGCAGATGTAAAGTAATGCACATGTACATTTGGGTCTGCTTATGTTTAACAACATATTAGCCAATAATGAAAAACACATACATTCAACATAGAGTTATGGTTAACTGCTAAAACCCACAGCCACACAACGTGGAAGGCCTGATTTGTTCTCTATGTGCAATTACTGTTTTATAAGATTTAAGGCTAAAACTTTTTTTAACCTGTACTAGCACAATGCTCAGCTATTTCAGGGAAGTTCGTTCTTTTAATGCTCAGGTGTTTCATAGTACTTTACTTATGGACCGACTTTTCATGGTTTTATGTTGGTTGTAATTACTTCTCTGTATAACACTTGTAGCGTGTAAATGGAACAGACTATCTGATATGATAAAAAGTAAATAGTTTATTACCATATTATCAGGTGTGTTTACTATTAGATATCAAAATATTTTATTAAAAAAAAAGTTACTTTTACTTTCAGTATAGCGAAACAAGCCAGAAAGTTTAAATTATTTATGCAAAATCCATTGCCAGGTCAGTGGCAGAATGGGAAACTAAAGCTAGTTTTTCTATGTTCCAGTCCCTGCCATGTTTGCCAGCCCTGTGCAATGTTCAGGCTATTTCAGTTAATGAAACATAATAAATAATAAACTATTAGTGAGTCCTAGGCCTGCCCTGGGATTTCAGGGAGAGGAGACTCAGGCTGTTATTGTGAATTCACTATAGCAGCTGCTTCAAAACCAGATGCTGTCATTGAATACCTAGCTGAAGTGTGGTGTCCTATCCTTATCACCAAAGCACAATTTATATAACAGAAGCCATCAAATGCCATTTGCAACTAGTCCTCAAACAGTTTTGCTTCGAAATTATTGCATTTTTCTACACTTTGATTGATGTTCTCCAGTTCTCCAAGTAGACTCATGGGTGATCAAATAAATGGCTGAAATCCCTTTTTCATTAACACCCTGTTATCTTGTTCTGCTGGATCTAAGCTAGCTCACTCTTCTCTGTTTTTACAGTTGGGTTTTCTTGGATGTCTCCTTTCTCTTCCATCCCAGAGTTGGGGTGGCTGGTGGACTGGTGACCGCCAGGGCGAGCCTTCCCTGGGGCGATGGGGATGCCTTGCAGAGCCATGCTGGTGCTGTGCAGGCAGGGAAGGTCAGGCAAAGCCAGGCCCACTCTCACTTGGCATCTTACGCTTGCCAGCATCATCCTTCTACTTAAGCTTTTATGGACTACGAGCCAAGAAATACTGTGATCAAGCTTCCCTTGCAATCTGCCAGTCTGGCAGGGAATGTATAATGGATTCAATCTTCATATCTGATCGGAAAAGCACATTATCCTATGCTCAAGCAGCAATGCAAATGCATACATGGCAGGCAAGGGTTGTGCCTGAGAGGGCATATGCTCGGAGAAATGTATGAGCATCTCTGCCTCAGTTAAAAGGCATTTTTTCCATTCCTGTCATCAGGAGGTTTTCTTTACATTGTATGCAGCAACTCTTAGCTCATAATTACAGGCAAGGAGTCATTTAAGGCAGTCCAGCCCATTTCTTGTTACCTAAAATAACTCCAAAGCGTGCATTTACCCCCTCAAAATGGGTGTGATTGTGTTACAAGTGTAGCTCTGAATAACTCCACTGAAACACGTGCTATAGCAGCGCAAAGCCACTGTAATCGAAGAATAAACTCTCTGTTACCCTCCCTAGTGCCACCTTCCATGGAAGCTGCTGAGAAAGGTCAAGCCTGCTCTTTGCTCCTAACCTCCCTGTAAAAGGAGGAGACTTTTTGTGGCAACTTCATGCAACTGCAGTTGTGAAAGGGCAGCAAATTCTGAATCTTGGTCATGGTTATTGCAACAAAGCATTTGTTTCCACCACACCCATGACTGATTTTATTTTTTAAGTCAAAATCCATTCCCTGGGTAATTCCAACCACATGCAAGACTTTTGCATAAGAATTTCTGCAAACATCCCTTGAAACACCCACAATAAGTTTCATACCCACTTCATACCCACCCAAATGCCATTTCCATTTGCTTTAATGCCTGGAATTTGATTTATGGCTAGAGCATGAATCGCACATATGCATCTTGGCCTGAAAATCATGCCATGTTCTTTCCTCATGTTGCCTTTCAGAGACCAACATGGGAGTGAAGAAAGGAAAAGCAGCTTCTCCGTGCTGCTCTCCCACTCATCCTAATTCCCCAGGACTCCCCACCACAACAATGTGGTGGTTGGCCTGTCTGCAACTCCTTATCTTCCACAAATCCACAAAAAATTCCCGTTATGGGCTGTGACATCTTCCCACAGAGAATGAATCGTGAAGGCTAAGAAAATTAACTTAGATGGAAGGAAGAAATCCATGGGGGCAGGATCAGTTTCAGCTTTCTGGGGCTGGGAGAAGATCTCACAAAGCGGAGACGCTGCTGTGCCTTGCGTGGATCATGCTGAGCTTCGTGGCTGAATGTCATCGTTTTTCCTGAGTTGCACCTTGCTTCATCTCGGGCTTCCCAAGTAAAGATTTTACAGCACTCCGCTGCTCTCCTGGCTCACCACCAACTCCCAAAGGCAAATGAGAAAGATGCCTTTCCTCCTTAGGATTTCACACCTTGCTGTAACGTAGGCAAGGAGGACAAATTGGCCATTTCATGCTGTGATGCACTACAAAGGCTGCTCAGCTGGGCGTTCAGGTGTGTCGAAATGACTTGCAATGCACCTCTAGCGTATTATCAGCCATGCTGTATATGTCCTGTGTGTGCTCAGTGCTGCTGCAGCGGTGAAAATCATGAGATGGAGTAGTTAAGGAATGGCAAGTTCCCCGAGGTGTCCTGTGAGTGCCGGAGTGCACAATATTCAAAAAACCCACCAACAAATGATTTTCGCCTTTTTACTATGCAGTAACTTGAGGCTACTTTTTAATCTCAATTAAGTCTTTCTAACAGAGGGTTGTTTTCTCCCCTAATTAATATTTTACACTTCTCTTTGGTATGGTCATAGACAGAAAGGAAACTTTGGGTATTGTTTTAGTTTCTTCAGTTGCAAAGGCAGGCATTAAAAGAAAGAATTACTTTCTCTTCTTAACTCATTTATGGCACATAACAAAATTTGGAAAGGAATAAGGAAACAATCAATTGTAAAACCTTTTCCAATAACACTTATAATTCTGGAGGGTTAAACAGGCTGGGACTCGAAGGATGTTTCTTTCCTTAGCCAGCAGAAAAGCACCAGAAAGGAAAACCAAACCCTTAGCAACTTTACTTTCATAACAGGGTAGTCTGACTACCATATGAACCATGCTTCTAAAACCAGCCTTTTAGATGACATAAGCTAATGTGACACTGGATCTGGTTTTAAGAATGCACAGTTTTAAAAATAATTTTTCTCCTCAGCAAAAGGAGATTTATGACTGAAGATGACATGTTCCCACAAAAACCGAAGGCTAGAGCTTGCTAAATCACAACTCTTTTGGGTTTAAATCACCTGCTTGGCCACAGAAGATAACATCATTCAGTTGAGCAATATTTTGCAAGAGCTGACCTTATAGACGGTATGGTCAGAAGATAAAGGTGTAGTGATGAAAAGCAGCTGGTAGGGTATTTTTATCCCTGTGAGTAAGTTTTCATGTGAATAGTCCCAGTGAACAATTTAAAAAGTAGGATTTGCAGGAGTGAGAACAGTATTTAGGATCCGGCCCCCCTCTGTCCGCCTTTTGGTCCTATTAACAGCGAAGTGGTGGTCTCGCTGGAGTGGCCTGTTTGCCCACTTCATTCCAGCAATATAGCTGTCATAGGGCTGGTCTTGACAAAGAACATCTCATTGGGATCACTTTATGCTTTTAAGTAGTTGAAGGAGTCTGTGCAGCCAGATAATTAATGAACTGTGTAAATGCCAATACTAAAATTAAATGGTTAATTAAGCTTACTTTCCCTGGGCTGCTGCTTCTGCATTGTCCCAGTGTGCTGCTACAGGACAGACAACCTGTCTTCTAGGAACGAAGCGGGTCTTCTAGATACAAAATGCCTCCAGTGGACTAGCATGAAACCCATTAAAATCACTGGGAGTCTTTCCATGCTATTTAAGAGGTTTAGCTCATCGCTTTTATGAGCGCTATGAAAGTGTTGTTGACCCTCTCCGGGGTCAGCATTGGCCAAGCCTGGCAGCTGATGGGGAGCAGCATCTCATCCCACGTGTCTTACACGTGGGTGGTGAGGCACCCTTGGAAAGAATTATGGCATAGGCATATAGCCAGAACATTTTTTTTCAGGTGATTTTATACCTCCCGAGAGGCATGTACTGGGGAACTCTGATTTATTGCAAAAGGAGTTGGCACCACATACAAAACACCCAACATTGTGTTAAAACAATTCTCACAGCTAGTCTCTCTTAGGCGGTGTTTCTGTTTGCTGGCAGCTCAGGGTAATTCAGATGAAAAATTATCGTGAATTTTTACATGCTGAAATCTCCCCATAATCTGGCACAACCTAGGAATAGCTCTGCAATATTAAAGTGGCCTGAGAGCAGAACCAGTGCCGTCAGGAGAAGTGATTTATTACAAATCATTGTAGATCTAGAGGTGAAGTAAACCTGCAGCATTAAGACTTCAGTTTCAGGATCCTGAGCCTGTGAGGCTTGTGCCAACACTTCCCAAGGGATGCTCGGCATCCCTTATCCAAAGGCTACCCCTGGAATTGGTGGCCTTGGGGACAGAGGTGGCCCTGACCCTGATGGGGTGACAGTGTGGGGGGGTTACAGCTCTAGACGCTGTGGTGTTAGTGCTGCTAGTTCATTTGAGGTTTGTTGGGCACAGACTTTGAAAGTTTTTGTCTCTTTTGGACTTCAGATTTTGGGTAGTGGAACCCCCCATCTGGCCAGAAGTAATGTGTTATCTTTCCCTCCCCTTGCCTCTTCCATGGCATCTTTGATGTGTTTGGGCAGACATCTCATTGCAAGAGCAGCAAGCCCTGTCTTCTTCTGCTTTCAGGTCCTCAGCTGCTTTTTGTGGGCTCTCTGGCGCATCATGGTCCCCCCACTGTTCCCAGTCACTTTGATAAGCCACATAACCCCACTTTCTCTCTGCCTCACTCACATGGTTGTACTCTCTCGCTTTTCCTTCCTCACCCCTCTCCAGCCTCACTGGATATCCATTGCCATCCCTTCTCTCCCCAGCAGTCAGGTTGCTCAGGGATTTACTGCTTTGGTTATCGTTTCTCTCCTCTCCAAGACTGGCTTTTTGAAACAGCCTATTGCATCAGGCTTACGGACAAAAAATCCACCATTGCTTCAGGATGACCTAGAGCTTTAAGGTCCATACAGACACATTCAGATCTAGATTTTGATGATTCCCTAGCCTATGAGTGCTGAAGCTTAAGGCTTTGCTGTGGTTCACTTCAAAGATCGGAGCACCATGCCAACTTCACCCTGAGGGATGGAGCACGCTGGGGGAGAATTGGGAGGTGGATTTTGGGGATGGGGTTCAGAACTAGCCTGAATATTTGGGCTTTGGGTTCCTCAGGCTGCAAGGTGAGTAGACATGAGCCCATCTGCAGACTTCTCACAGCCCTGGGGTGTCTTTGCTGTGCACAATGTCTCCCAGGAGCGCAGACCAATTCGTAGCGTGTCTTCACCTCCCTTCCAGGAGCTGTGCATATTCTTATAGTTCTCTGAAAAGACACATCATCTCCATCTCTACGGCTGCTACTGACAGCTCCTTCCAATTTATTTTCAGGCGCTATCACTGCAGGTTGCACCCGCTGGCTCCCCTTCCAGAAAGGGCGAGCTGTAATTGCTCCAGTTTGTTCTAAGAGTCTGTATCTCAAAAGGCTGAGCCACAACTTCTCCAGTCGCTGCAGCCGTGAGCTCCCTACAGCTATCATGTATGCAAAATGCATTTCCTCCTGCTGGAGGCTTGAAATCTCCTGTGCACCTGTTATAATATGACTCTGGTGCATCTTTCATGGTGCTTCATGTAAGATCAGAGCTTTTCTACCCTGTGATATAATTCTGCCTGAATTAGGAAGCTTAGTTCTCAGCTTTTTGTTATACAAAATTTAAGTTGATGACGTTTCATGCTTTGAAAAGCTTCTCTGAAGAAGCTAAGATGAAGTCTATTATTAGATGTTATCTGAAAAGCCTTTAAACTATCTCAGCTCCATTTTATCCCAGACGATTTGGATGAGAATATCTGGCATCAGTCTTTTGTGCTGAAATCTGAAATACCCAAGGTCCTGTCTGGAGAAGCGATGACCAGCAGTGGAGAGCGTCATTTCCAGGCTTTTGTGTCTGGGAGAAGCAGGCTGTGTGTCGAGGACTAATCAGAATTGTCTCGACATTGCCGTTCTACCGCCATCTTCTGGGTCTGACATCCAGCCCCCGATGAAACCACCACAGCCCATGCAGAGACCAGGACACGAAAGGCGGGACCATGGACTGCACGCACGCCTGCGCAGACACCAGGGCGCGAAAGGCAGAGGCCAGGACGCGGAAGGCGGGGCCATGGGCTGCACGCACGCCTGCGCAGAGACCAGGGCGCGAAAAGCAGAAGCGCAAACTGCATGTACGCAGACCTGCTCTGCGCATGTGCATGGCCCTATAAAAGGACCGCGTGCGCCTTTTGAGGTCCTCTTTTTCTCCTCGTCCTTCACCGTGCACCTCCTTGGAAGCTGCTCCTGCGGACACAGAGGCTGGACCGACTGGACCTTTGATCGACGGGACAACGCCGGACTCGGAGTGGCGGTAGCTAGTTCCCCTACGTGGCTCTTTTCTCACCCGCCTGAGCACGCTCTTTCTATTTTTCTCTCTTTTCCTCTCTCTCTTTTTTTTTTTTCTTTCTTTCCTTTTTCTTTTTTTTTTTTTCCCCCTATCTCCCTACCCGGTCCTCACCCCTTCGTTCGCCAAAATAAAGTCAAAAGGTTGTACGGCATTTGACCTCGTTTGCGTCTTAATCTCGTCCTTGGGATCGTATCGAAACCTCTCTCGACATTGGATCGGGACATTTAGCTTGGCCTGTTTTGAGGTGGAATTGTCAAAAAAAGTACAATTGCAGGGAGCATCATTTTTAAGGAAGCATTAAAAAGTAGCCTTTGCCTGTAGTGTGGAGGCATCTGCACTGCAGCTCCATTATGTCTGGATCCATCAATATGGCTCTTTCTAGCCTGAATCCTTTGGCAAATTTCATGCATTTCACCAGCTATTTTCTATTTCCACATTCATCTGATGAGGAGTACAGTGTAACCCGGTGCTTCATTTATGCTTTTCTACTCCTGTACAACGATCACATAGATCTTGAGAACTTACCATATTTTTAAACCCACCACTACCTCCTTTTTTCCCAAAACCTAACAAACTTCACAGGTGCAATTTTAGCTTTAACTTAAAGTCTTAGACTACAGAACCCTTTGGTAGCACTGTTTCCCAGAATAATATTTCTGCTTTACTGGTCTTTCTTTCCTAGTCAATTTTTAACAATATTTTCCGGTATGACACTTGCCTGAGTACCAACCCACAGTTTATGGCACACCCGAGTTGCATTGATCTCTAATGAAAGAGTTCATTCCTCTCTATCAGCTTTTGTGGACACGCTCTCAGTGTACAATTCCCTTCTCTATTGGTTTGCATTGCCTTTATTGGCATTCTCTTTCACTTCTGCTAATTTGGCTGCAGATACTTTGAAAAATGGTTGCATTTCTTGCAGCAGTTGCACTTCTTTTCCTCTGTCACTTGCAACAATCTCTGTGGAATTTGTTCTGGTTTTAATTCATGTTGCCGTGTTGGTTCCCAGCTTGCTTTCCTGCCTGGGTCGATTTCAGGTCCAGTGCCGGGATTAGCACTGACTTGTCTGCAAGTGATGTTTCCATTATCAGAGCTCCAGCAACTGAACTCTGCCAAAGTGCCTACACCAATCTGATCTAATCTGCTCCTACCACCATAGAATCATAGAATCGTTAAGGTTGGAAAGGATCTCTGAGATCATCGAGTCCAACCATTAACCTAACTGCCTGGTCCACCTCTAAACCATGTCCCGAAGCACCACATCCACACGTTTTTTGAACACTTGCAGGGACTGTGATCGCACCACTTCCCTGGGCAGCCTGTGCCAGGGCCTGACCACTCTCTCCGTGAAGAAATTTTTCCTACTATCTAATGTAAATCTCCCCTGGCACAACTTGAGCCCATTTCCTCTCATCCTATCGCTTGGTACTTGGGAGAAGAGACCGACCCCCACCTGGCTCCAGCCTCCTTTCAGGCAGTTGTAGAGAGCGATAAGGTCTCCCCTCAGCCTCCTCTTCTCCAGGCTGAGACCCCCAGCTCCCTCAGCCGCTCCTCACCAGCCTTGTGCTCCAGACCCTTCACCATGTGCACTGAGAGATGCTTGTTTCAGCTTTTGCCTAAATGACCTCAAAATAGACCATCACGAAGCCTCTGAAGTTAGAAGTACATGTTTGCTGTTCAGCCTGCAGTGAGAGGGGAGGGAAGATCTCCCCCCCATGTTAAGCAACCTTACCGTCACCAAGCATCCTTCACACATCAAAAGCACAGAGGAGCATGAAGGAAGCTAAAGAATGGGAAACCCCGCTTGTAGCTATTTTAAGTATTTAATAGTAAGCTTTTGTGCCTGGAAAAATGAATGATTTGCTCGCTTCTTGGCTTTCCAGGTTTCTTGCATCTCAAGAAGAGCATAAATGATGTCTAAGCACAGCTTTTGTTTGCTGGGGAATTTTATTTCGTCTACAACATTTTATACAAAGCGCTGTAGCCTCAGCCAGCCCGTTGCTCAACGCTGACTCTGGCTTTCAAGAACATACAGGATAAATCCTGCTCCCCGTAGCCCCTGGGGTGAATTAAAAGCCTTGCCGTCTCCTGGGGGGTTTGGTTGGGTCTGGCTGAGTTCTGCTGTCGTGGTCTCTTCCTGAACTAGGAAATGGCACTACGTCTTAAAAAAGGCAACAATAAACAGTCAGGGTCAATAAACTGTCAATAGGCTGACAAATGCTGGCTTAGAATTAGCCTGTTGTGTTCAAACAGCCTCATCTCACACGTCCTGCCGGGTCTCAAACCAGGCAGTCAAAGCTTTCTGCTTAAATTGCTGCTTATGGCTGAAAAGTCAGGCCAAGCTGCCTGGGCACATCGCAAGACCTAATCTGTTATCTTGTTGAGTGGCTGAGTCTTGTGACCAATTTTCTGTGTATTAACTTGTATTTCATTTCACGTCTTACAAAGAAAGTTCTCCATACATTTCATTTAAGAAAGAGCACTTTTCTCACTAAATTTTCTGTCTGGAGTCAGCTGGAAGTTACCATTCATTTCCCTGCTGAAATTAATTGAACTGTTTTCATGGAAAAGCTGTAGCGTGCAGGAGCTCTCGCTCTGTAACACATCACAGATTTCATGTGCCTGGTTTGAAAAACTGGTACGTAAACCCATGTGAATAATTAATGGTGCGTTATGTAGCTGGGTCTGCAGTGCCAGAGTGCGATGTGTTTAGTACTGAAATGCTTATATTCACTTGTTGCTCCTGTTTGTAATTTTTATGTTTTCTTATTTATAATATGAAAGCTACATTCTTCCACTGAGAGATGGATGCAACCGGAGTCAGTGGCGTTACTGGAGTGAAGGCAATATTCTCGCCTTTTTTGTTGATTCAAACTGCTAGTCTTTTCCACTTCGAAGGATTACTATTAGTTTGGTTTTCCAGTCTTGCTAGGAAACGTCTTGTATCCTTTGAAAATAGGAACATTCGAGTTGCAATTGGCATGGACTGAGAAAGCCTTTACTAATGCACCATTCTGCTTTTCTGGAGTAACCTTTATGCCCTAGGAGCAGGAGGTAGCACTCATGGGCATCGGCCAGTCACACACGCAGGGCTGAGGCGGAGCTCAGCTCCTCTAATAGATCAGCTCCAATTCAAACCATCTGGCCACAAATGAGATGACCATCATTCCTGGTTGTGACAAAACTGGGAATCAGGAGCTCCAACCAGTTTGTTTAGTGATAGGAGGAATTGCTGTAAATCTGCTTTGGGGCTCTTTTTTAAATAAAGGCGCATTTGTTCCAATAAGAAACACTTCATGCAGCTGAAGCCATAAGTAAAAGCAAAAAGGAATGGTGGAATTTGGTGCATGATGTTATTTATACAAATGTCTTTCACATTTCTGTGGTTTCTTCAACCTGGAAAAGCAAATTTGCCTATGTTTTCATTTCCTAAGAGGAGATAAGAACTCCACTCCCTGGAAAAAGCCCACTGAAATGCTCAGCCTTGATGTGTGCTAGCTTATAAAGCACGGCTATATGTAAACCGCATAAATGGAATGTAATTGCAAGCTTCTGCTCCATCCTATATATACAGTGACCAGACAGCCTGGTCAGCTCTGTCCAAAACAGGGGTTTCTCTTGAGTGAACTGTAGCTGTCTGGGTGCCTGCTCACCTCCCTCTGCCCCGGCTCTGCCCCTTCCCTGCCTCCTTCCTATGCCCCAGCCTCCCCTCTCATCCCTTCCCCACGGTTAGGGGAGGCCTGGCGCCTTGAAAGCAGATGAGAGCTGAGTGCAGGGATGGAAGGGAAGATGATTTAGTCGTTTTGCAAAACTGCACTAGTATTTTTAATGTAGCCCTCCTCAGTCTAGCAGAAACGCTGCCGTAAGCTGCAGGGGTATCTGCAGATCCTGGGATGTCGGCGCGGCTGCGTGGCAGCCCTGGATCTGTAGGGGGGTGTAGGACAACCCACCCTGCATCTTCCTTCCCCTCACCGCTAACACATGCTCCAGCTTTTCCATGTTTTCTCCACTCTGAATCTGAGTCCTCCTTACCCCATTAAATATTTGATGACCAAATAGGTGGTACAGTCCTCCTTTTCTGTCCTGGGCTTGCCCTGGATAGGTTAAATTGCCTCTTGCTGCTCCAGCCCCCAGAGCTGGCGTTTGGAAAGGGGCTGTCTGCTCTAGTCACGTTCTCCAGCTAAGAGGTCTTACCGTAGATCCTAATTCTTCCATCTCTCTTCCTGAGTATTTGAAGGTAAATTATACTGCACTCCCACAAACACTGGCCCCAGCGTCTAAGCCCATCTCATGTAATGCTTAATATTCTTCCCCCATACAGTGGCATTGGCTTGTGTCTTTCTGCATTGCTCAGCCTTGTCATGAGATTATTTGGCTCATGGTTACCAAGAGCTAAATGCTTCCTTTTTTTTTTTTTTTTTTTTTTTTTTTGTGGCCAAATACAGATTTAGCTTGCTCTTTTGTCTTTGCTTGCAGCTTGCCGAAACACTGATTTTAAAGAGCTGTGACCTCTGGAGGGTTGTGGTCTTCGCGGTGTTTTGGCTCGGCAGCGTGGAGGCTGCCTTGCACTAGCACGGCCACCGGCTTTGCACACCAGGCAGTGGCAATGCCAGGCGGGCCAGAGGACAGAGCCGTCGCTGACCCGTTCCTGTGTTAAACCACATCCTCAGGGCTGTGTTTATTTAAACTGTGCAAACAGCACCTTGAGCTAAAACCTCGAAGATGTTAGGTATGCTCAGTATTTCACGCTGTCTGCAGGGGCAGCTGCGGCCGGATTTGGTCACCCTGAAAGCATTGCACCTGGGGAGGACGGGCAGGGTTAAAAACCATCCCCTCTCCCAGTGATGTGATTTCTGGGGGAGGCTGTGCCCCCATCCCGCCGGCTGGGTTTGCCTCTTCCAGGCTTTCAGCCTGCAAAGTCCCGCGCTCCCTCCCTGCAAGCTCCTATCCGTGGTGGTGCTTTATGGGCCGGGAGCTTCTGCCTGCTCGCAGCCTTGGACCGAGTTCATGCAGACCGCAGGAAAAAAACCCCAGCTTTTAGCTACTGATGGCTTGAACTGGATTTGAACTGGAGCAGATCTATAAATAAAAGACCCTTCAGTCCATTACCAGTCCTCTGCAATCCAAGCCTGCCAGCCTAACTGTATTTACAAGGTAGCTATTTAAATAAACTCTATATTTTATGGACATATACACTTACACTTTCATGTCAACCATTTAGGATCATGTGAGCCTTTAAAAGCTTTCACAGGCTCAAATCGCCCGAGCTGATTATGTGCAAATCTGATTTGGGTGCTGGCTCCCATTCCTGTTATCATCCTATTGCATTTCAGCCACCCGTTCGATCTCTTTCAGTTTATGGAAACCAGATTAAAGGGGCTTTGCCAGGATGTCTGAGAAAACCTGTCTTGCTGAAGCTATTAGCCATCTCAATCTGAATCTGATTCGCAATAATAATTAATCTTTCCAGCAGAGCTTCTTTTGCAAAAGTTGTGCTTTCACTTCACCCAGCTATCAACATATATCCCAGTCACTTTATTCCTTTCCTGCTCTGTTTTATGTATGTTTTTCAACACTGAAAATAGCATCTGCTTCTATATGCGAAGGAATAACTATATTTTATTACACAAGAACATGCGGGTCTAGCTGTATTTCAGTAAAAGAGACAAATAGAAGTTAATTTACACTTGGCAAGCACAGAGATAAAGCAGGACTATGAAAATCAGGTACTGAATTTTAGGTTGTCAAGTAATGAACGTTTAATGGCAGAGGTTTTTTTAAGGGAAGAAAAATTACATATATTTCTCATATACACTGTTTACCTGCTAGAGCTGTCGAAGTTTGGGAAAAAGTGCTGTATAAGCATTTTTCCCTATGATGAACAAAAGACTGCGTACTCTTTCATTTTGTTTTAACTTTCGTTGAAAGCTACCATAATCCCCACCCCCTCCCTTTAGGATTATTTCTGAGTGGGATTTCTCTCTTCCTTTATTTTGCAGGACTAACTGGAGCCTCCCTTGTGCTCCTGTTTCGGGGGCCTCAGACAGGGTGCACTGGCTGGGACTGGTGCTGAGGTCCCAGACCTGAGGATGGGAGAGCTGCAGCTGCGGTTCCCCCACACAACAGCACTGTACAAGGTTGTCGTCTTAAATACCGTACGTAAAGGAGCGGTAAAGGATATAAACTTTTTTTTTTCTTTATAAACCTAGGGAGATTTAAAAGTCATTGGGAAAATGTCCAAAAAAGAAATGAAGTGTTTAATAGTGCTATTTTTGTCCTGGACTCTGATTTCCTCACATCTTCCCCTCCTCCCCTCTCTTCTCCTGATTTGCACTTTGGGATTAATAAACCAATTTAAGTGCAGATTTTGAACCTGAAAGGTTGCTTCGCTCTTCTGCTGAAGTATATTCCCCTCTTGGCCAAGCTGTGGCCTGACCTTGATTTCCAGCTTTGCGGCACCCAGGGAATTCGAGGGAGCGATGCTGGAGTTACCGCCCACCACAAACCAGGATGGTTTTTCTGAAGGTGGGTGCCTCACCCAGCTGCAGAAATGGCCAGCGGAGGTCGTGTTGTCTGAATGCAGCAAGAAGAGATGATCACAGCAATCGCTCCTTGTGCTGCTGCTCTGTGAGCTTCAGCCCAGAGATAAGCGATCGTGTCCGCAGACTCCACTAGATTCAAAGGGGGACCCCAGGAACCCCTATCCACAACATCTTTAGTTTCTCCTCAGCAAATTCAAGGTTCAAATATGGGTTTTAAAATGCATCGTGAAGTTCCTCCAGCCTCCCCACTAGCCAATGGCCTGGTGCAGCTGGTGTGAGCAGCAGTGTAGCATGGGGAGCACGGCATCTCCAGTATGCTTGAATCTCTGTGCTCCTCCGCCTTGGTGCTGACCCCTCCGTCTTTGTCTCCTGGCATCGGACTGTGGTGGCAGATTTAACTCACACTGAACTGCTGGTAGGAAACACTGCAGGAGAGGGGACAGTCCCCATTTACACGGGTGCGAGACTGAGACCGGGCTTCTCTAGTTCCCTTTGTCTCTCTCTTGCAGAGCTAACATGTCTTTGCCTATGGGCCTCCTAACAGCCTTGCCATGGCTGATGGAGAAAGAGCTTTCCTTCCTTCTTTTCTTCTCATCTGGGACAATTTGTTATTGTTTTCCTGCTTCACTGGTTCTTACATTTCAGATTTCAGCAGTATGCACGTTTTCTCCCTTGTGCGGATACAGTGCCCGTTAAATTCCCTCCCTTCCTCAGAGTATTCATTAAAAATATTAACATTTAAAATATGATTTATGATAATCCTACAAAATCAGTGAAGGTTTTTGTGATAATCTGCATGATTACATTTTAGAGAAAAAACAAATCTGCAGTTTGGTGCTGAAAGTTGCCCTGTCTGCTTTGCACTCGGGTGAATCCAGCCTGAGGTTCTGCCCTGGAAAAGACCAGTATGGGAAGGGCCCATTCCCATTTGCAAATGGTGTGTGCTCATCCCCCACTTTGGTGGGATGACAAGGAGGTTTCTCCTGTCTTTTAGCTCTCTGGAGACAGCCCAGCCCAGGCTGTAATCAGGTCCCTGCTTGTTTTATGCATTGTTCCAATTGTTCAGCAAGTTTCCATCAACGAAAGCAGCTCAGTCACAACAAGATGATGTGGAGGTCACGGTGATGGCTGGAAGGACTCCTCTCATCTGGTTTATAGGGTTTGGTTATGGTGAGAAAATAAAACAAGTTTATATGCAGATCTGGGCGAAGATAGCTGGAGCACCATGATGTGCAAATCGCTGCGGTATAATAAACATGGGAGAAGCCTGAGTGAGTGTGTTTTCATGGCAGAACTCCTCTATAACATATTCCTTGGAGGAATTACTAACCCCATGTCAGAGAGACAAAGAAAGAGTGTCACAGTCCAGGAAGAGAACATTTCTCTTGTTTAAATGACTCTAAATCGTTTCTGAGGATTTTCCTCTCCTTAGGTCCCTCTTGCCTAAGTGCCTAGTTTACGGCTGTGCTCCTTCGCAGGCTCTGCCAGCAAACACGTCAGCAGCCCGGGCCCTCAGGACAAATTACGGGCTTACAGCTGTTTACGTTAGCTCACGTGTGAGAGGTCTGTGTATCTGGAGGTGGATATACAGCTCCTGCTTCCCCCCAGACCAGCGTGGGAGCAGCATAAGGACGCATTATGCTACACGCTGCTCAGAGTAATCCTGCAGGAGCGTCTACAGATTTCGTCTGCCAAGAGTCCCAAAGCCCGTTGTTCATCAGCACAATGAAGCAATTATGGTAATATCAGCTGTTGCAGTTGGGAAAGCAATAGGACTCCTCTGCATTTGGGCAAGATGTTATAATGAGCTGGTAAAAACAAGGTGATGATGATCCATCAAAGATGAGCTCATGGACATGCCTTACGGGATCTGTCTGTCTTGGGGTCATCTGTAAGCTTAAAAGATGAAAATAGCCCTCGACGGGCTGCAGGAAGACTCTTGTTATGTTTTGTGTGGGGCTCATTTTGTGGTAGGGCTAGTCCTCAAAGGGAGCACAAGAAGATTGCCATGCGGGCTTTCAAGCTCTGAAGCCGTGTTTTGTTTGGACACAGAATCAGAACATCCCAGATCTGCTGGGTGGGATGGACTGAAATAAGGTCATCTGCAAACAAATCTCCCCCCTACTTGGTAGGCCATTTTTTTCCCCTCCAATCTTGTTCTTGGTCCATCAGTTTTTGGTGATTCCTGGTTTCTACCAGCCCCACGCAGTCACCTCCCTCTCTGCTCCTAGGAGAAATCTGATTTTCTGATGCCTCTGTGGCTTGGGTGGGTGTTTGGTGCTGGGAGCCTGCCAGCCCTCCCAGCTCCTTCTCCATCTCCTTGGCCCCTCATGCCCCGTTTCTTCTGGCCAAGAGTACTCAGCTGCTGCCATCTCCCCTTCTCTCCAGAGCATCAGTCCGGGGAATCGGCATTGGTTCCCTTCCTGCTGCCAGCCGCAGATTCTTAAACAAAACACACCGTGCCCACGCCATCAGCTGCAAACAAATAATGAGCCAGATACCCTCCCCAGTGGGTGCCGATTACGGGGCTTTCAATCTGTGTGCGTGCCTGCATGTTGGCTGTTAATATTCTGACCGTGTTACCATTTGAGTGTCGGTCTTTTTATTTTCTAAGAGAGAAAAAAGGAAGTAAATTGAGCAAGAACTCTGCTCACAACATGAAGTAAGGAGCTGGTTTTCTTTCCCTCTAAGCTTTATATCTTTTAAGGACTCTTCAAAATAAATGCTTACAAATCATATCACCTTTTGTCAGAAGGTTGATGCGAGAAAAAACAGCTAATTTGGAGTTTGCAGCCTGCTTTTGTTATAAGTTACACTATACTTGGCATAAATTTCAAAGTATTGCTGTAGCATTACAGCTTTTAGAGGACCTAGGTAGATGTCAAATATATTTATAGCCAAGTATACTTTGTAAATTTGAAGTTTTGGCCTTTGCTCTTTTTGGACTAGGCAAGAAGGCAATACAATAATTCCTTCAGTCCATTCTTCAGCAGATATAAGGGTATATAAGCTATTAGCAGAACTTGTACTTCATATTCTGCTTAAAGCTAATTTGGGTCAGATTAAGACTTAAATCTTCTGATTAAAGCTTAATGAAATGTGAGAAACTACAGAGTTAGGAGAAATGGGAATTAGTCTCTTGTCTTTGTGAAGGCACATGATCTAGAGTATACTTTATAAAATATTTCCATTACACTGCGTTAACTGATGGATTTTCCAGCATTTATACTTAGAGATAATTCTCTATTCTGGCACTGCGATTACCTGGATAGGTAGGTGTTTGGAAGAGAAATAAAGGTATTCTGGTTTCAGGGTAAAAACATCATCCTTAAGTAATGCAGATACTTTTTGCCAAACTTGTTCTAAATTGCCTCAGGAGCTGAAACTTCCTCTTTGAATATTGTTAGGAAACTAATTAAATCTCAAAGATGCAAGTAGAGGTATAAAATATACATGAAAATCATGTTGCGAGCCAAAGTTTTAACAGGAGTTGCACAGTGTATCACCATTCCAGTCCATCACGGTCCCAGAGAGCATTTTCTCTTGAATTATCTTCACTTGGCTTCAGTTTTGAACTAGAAAACCCAAACAAAATGATTTCATGTTTGTGTGATATTTTAAAACTTACCTATCTAAATGCCACAAAACCCAAATAATTCTTTCCCCTCATTTTTATAATGTGGTGAAGTAAAAAGTTACCAGAAGAAATACAAATGTTATTCCCTACAGTGACATCGAATAACATCTTTGCTACATTATTTATCCTCCTCTAAAATGCGCTTTGGAGATTGAATTGATTGAAACCATGCAACAGGTCATCATCTGCGATAGCAGCTGCACCCGGAGAGCCCAGAGGGATGGGTGACTTTTCTTTTCATCCTAGTGATGGTTGTATGGGGCTTCCAGCATCACGCCTTGACTGTCACAGCCTCAGAGGTCCTCCAAAATCCACCGCCTGCCATCCTGTGAGTCCTGCTAGCTGGGGCATCTCTGGGCTGACCTCATGGCTTCCCATATTGCCTGTGCTTTGATCTCACGCTCGCTGTGATACAGAGCCCAATGATGTAGTGAGAAATCCTGCAAAGCCCTTGGAGCTGAGAGAACAGCGGTGCACCGCGGGGGCTGCTAGTTTTATTTTCTGCGTAAATGCAACTGTTGAGCTTTGATTCCTCTGAAATGCAGTCTGTGTTGGATGAGGCAGGGCAAAGACTCCACACGAGGTGCTTTATTCTGCGTTTAAAGCAACATCTGATTGCCTGGGATCATGTCAGCTCAATAATCAGGATTTCTTCTATAGCTTGGGATCAAAGTCACTGGTGCTCTCCAGCTGCTTTGCACTGTGCTGGCAATGCAAAGCAGCCATAAACTTGGCTTAACGCAGAGACGTTAGGTTTGTGCGCTGCTTTGCATCACCAGCCAGAACATACCAATGAGTCCGGCGCTGTGGAGCACTGGGAGAGCTCTCGTTATCGCTGCCTTTCTGTTTCCAGATGAAGCGTTGCCAAAACCACGTAAAGGTTTTCATTACGCTGAGCAAAATTCAGTGCTGTTCAGGGACCCTGCTTCGAGACTCAGCAAAGGTGTCTGGGCATCCCTGCAAAGGCAGGTCGGGAGGATTTTTTACTTTCTGAGCTTTCTGAAACACTGCATGGGATACGAGACAGCAGTCTGAGGAGGTGGAAGCTCCTGTCGTAGGAGTCACGCAGTGGAAACTCACTTAAATTTAGTCACGAGCATTGTACTTAAAGTGTGACTCCAGCGTGCGTCGTTAAAACAACTCACAGTGGCTCAGGCGTGCACGTGAACTGCATACTGGATATTAATTCAGGAGGCAATAAGAGCATTTAGGTGGTCAGCATCCACTTAAAAAAAATCAATCGTAATGATACTTGATGCATTTTTCTAGATTAAATCATAAATTTGAATCAATTTATTTCCTCCCCTAAAGAAATAAAAAAATATAGCATATAGCACTTCTCAAGAAGTTGCAAGTGGAAATTTGTTACATTTCATTTCAGAAGATTTATGGCATGAACAAACTCGCTTCCAGTGAAAAATGAATCAATTCTTTTCAGGTCTCTACTGACAGCTTGAAAGCGTTTTTAATTATATAAATGAGATACAGAAAGAGAAAACTACATATGTGTTTTCGGTGCTTGAGCAATATTTTCTCTGAGTTCAACACACATGTATATGTGGGACTGGGACTCTAATGCACCGGCCTGTTGAGCATTTGCAACAGCACATGTTTGCACAAGTCTCAAGAAAACAGTTGCATAATTGTATTTATTGTGTTTTCTTGCAAAGAGCAGTTTTCCTGTCTGAGAGAAAGTTTTTCATTACAAAAGGTCTAAGTAAATACAGTCATGTTTTCAGAATTTATTACTTCTCAGGGAAAACATTTTATTAGGACTTTTATTCCATTACAAATGTTGAATAGGAATTCTGGAAGAGTTGTGTTTGCTTTCTGAAGCGTGCTTAATTTAAGCTTAACCATTGGCTACGACTTCTTCATTACCATTCTCAGTAATGGGCTTGCATACATTAACATTCATTTCTACATCCCAAAGAAGATTTTCAGAAAAATGAGTGTTGCGTTAAATACCCCATTTTCTACAAGAAGAAAAAGTTATGGCCAATTAAGGATGCAAGCTCCCGGTTCCCAGTGATGTCAGAGAGCTGAGAAAATGGGAAAATGCTTTGTATTTGACATATTCCCTCAAGTAACTTGCCATTTCTCAGTTTTGTTTCTTTCTATGAATAACCTGAAAGCGACTTAATTTTTTTAATTCAATTTGTAGTCAGCTAATTACTTCTGCTGAAGGATAGCTAATGAATGGAAAGGGGAAGGTTTTGAAGTCCCTTGTGGGAAAGTTCAAGTATTACTGATGAACTCAGAACTGTGGAGCCCTGCTCGGTGCTGCAGCTGGGGGTGAGCACAGCTCTCAGCCCTCCTGCCTCTAGAAAGCTTGGAGACCAAATTATAGTCAGTGCCAAGCCAGTATACGTGTATGCAGATCACGCAGGACCTCGGCAAGAGATTTTAGGGACTTTCCCTTTTAGGCAAGCGTGTGCTGGTGTAAGGTGTGCGCTGATGCCCACGCCCCGTGTGGAGGGTTAAGGTTAAAGGGGAGGAGAATGGAGGTGGCCTCATGGAGAGAGGCTGGAGGACCGATGTCAGCCATGGTGTGGTTTTGTGTTAGCTGCATGCAAGGTCCTGGGCCCTGGAGAACTGTTGACCAAGCCCCATCCTGTGTCTCAAGGACTTCTTTCCTTGGAAACGTGAACAGGGCTTTTCCTATGTAAAACTGGAGGCCCATGTCTGGTGTGAATCAGCATTACTTCCATGAATTTTAATGACACTCCTGATCTACCCTTGCTAGATGAGCAGCAGAATTTGGACACAGAAGTAGACCTTGGCTTCTCTGCAGAGGAAGCCAGGAAAGGAAGCCATAAGGCATGTAAAAACAGGGGATTTTTGATTCACCGTCTCCCCATGGGATTAGAGGCACAGAATTTCATGGCCTCCTCCAATGCTGAACCCAGATAAAAAACTCAGCTCTTTGCAGCATCAGCTTAGCTGGGGTGAGATCACCCTGATTTAACAGGAGACGTGTTCTTTGTTGTCATTATTGACTTGGAAATCATTCATTTTTGCCACAAATTAGATTTTCTGCCTCCCAGTTCAGGTAGCCTTTGCTAACAACAGTTAGTTAGACAGTATTTAAGTACAGAAAAAAGGTAACTTCTTGGCAGGCTCACTGTAACTATGGTCAAAATGACTGGATAGGGAACTAGGAACCGGAGAACAGTGTTTTATTTCCACTTTTGCCATTGATTCAATCTCTCAGCAAGCTCTCAGCATCTCATTTTCTTGACTTGTAAGATATGGGTTTGCTACTTTGCAGGGTGCTTTGAGTTATACAAGGGAAAAGCACGATTTCTGTTTGAAGCTGCATGGAGAAGCAGTCACGCACATCAGTAAAGAGATGTACCTCCTGTGTTAAGTCATCCGTATGCACATAAAGCTGTACCAAAGCCAATGGGGAGGGCTGAGGAGGTGAATTTCCTTCAGAATTGCGTTATTCACACACAGACTTCACAAAGTGTTTAATTCTTTTTGTTTGCTTGCTTTTTTTTTAGGACTGGGATTACTGTATCCCAAGTAGACTGAGTCAAATAATCTCATTTTCAAGGGCTGAAAAAGAGAGCTGGGGGAGTTCAGCTGAGGGAATCTGGTCTTGGGAGGCAAATTCAAAAGCATAATACTAAACACCAGAAAGTAGCGTTTCTTAGACTATGTACAAGTGCATAATGGACATATATAAAAATAATACCTGCTGAACAAGCTGGGGGATTCAGAAAGACTGAAAAAGAAAGAGACTTAGCAAAAGTCGGGTAAGATCCGACACCTGGGCTTTGTGATGAGCGAGAAGAATTAAGGTGAGGGATAGCGTGAGCTGAGATTGCCCAAGACAGGCTACGGCTAGACATGACGTGCTGCACAAAAAAAGGAGTGGCAGAAAAGACTATTTAGCACAAAAACCACTGAAGAGAGCACGAGCAAGAGAGCTGCTTTCCAGAGACATTCGGAACATTGTTCAGTCTGGTGAGAGAGTTACGAAAACTCTGTGTATAAGGAGAATGGAAGGAGAAAAATCATTTAATCTGATACAAACGGAGCAAGAGAGCATGCTTAAGCCTCTGTAAACTGCTCTCAATCTCTTTCTATACATAATGGCATAGCTGTGAAGCAGGGTGAACTCACCTGAGGAAGGTGGGACACATGGAAAGGTGAGAAAAGTAGTTGAATATAAGAAATACTCTTGTTGCCTTGTTTTGTAGCTGAAAGGAGGAAAAAGGTATGGATTATATGGATTCCTGCCTGGCTCTGTCGAGCTATGGAGCAATCTCTGGTCTGTGAAGCTGCTGTAATTTCCAGGATCATCTCCTATACCCAGCCTCCTCTTGTGTGATGCGGCAGAAAGTTGTCAGTCTATCATCTTAGCTTTTTCCCAGCAAAGACACCAGTAAGGATATTCTTGAATTAAAAGTTCTTCTGTTTGAATCCAGCGGTTTTCCAAAGAATTGAAAGGCACCTGCAGGACCAGCAGGGACCAGCTGCTTTTGGGTGCATTTGGAAGCATTGAAACACCCAAATGTGTCCTCTTAAGCTTCTGGCTCAGCCTTGCAGATGCAAGCTGTTTCTGGGCTGAGGCTTACGCATCAGTTCCAAAGGCGTTTACCTTTTCTAAGATTTCTTATTGTTGCTCTGAAAATATGAAGAATTGTTTTGTTTTGTTTTTTAATTTCAGATAAAGCACTTCTGTAACATGCCCAGCGAGAGACAACAAGCATCTGGCTCTCTTCAACGCCTCAGACTTTTCTGAAGGGGAATCGTACTCTGCAAAGCGGGTCTGCAAGGTGCTAAAGCAGGCAGATTTTGCTCTGAGCACACATAGGAATAAGATGGGTTGAGTATAAAAAAATATAATCTCTTTTTCTAATTGCTTTTCTGGACATAATTATAATCACTATACTAAGTAGTGTTCACAGATGCAGAAGTGCTGTGACTTCTTCTATTCCCTCTTTCTTATGTTTGGCTTTCAATTTAGCAGCTGCACAAGGAGATGGGTTTGTCAGCTGTGTTGGTTCAGGTCCTCTTTATCACGCCGGCACACACGGCATGAGTCTGAGCCATGCCAGGCTCCCTGCAAAAACCCCAGGAAAAGTCCTGATCCCGGTTTGTCTCCTCTCGGTGATGCCAGTTGTGCGTGTTACAGAGGGGGTGCCCTCTGCCCCAGGGACATTTATCTGCTAGGAAAGGGTGGGCACGACAAAACCACTGTACTTGGGCCATCAATCACTAATGCAATCATCATTTTCTCTCTGACTGCAAAAGCGGAAAGGAATGGACAAGCTGGGAAATGAGAAAGGCAATGCTTTGTCGCATGTGGGGGTCGGTCTCTCCTCCCAAGTAACAATAGGAGGAGAGGAAATGGGCTCAAGTTGTGCCAGGGGAGATTTACATTAGATAGTAGGAAAAATTTCTTCACAGAGAGTGGTCAGGCCCTGGCACAGGCTGCCCAGGGAAGTGGTGCAATCACAGTCCCTGGAAGTATTCAAAAAACGTGTGGATGTGGTGCTTCGGGACATGGTTTAGAGGTGGAGCAGGCAGTTAGGTTAATGGTTGAACTCGATGATCTCAGAGGTCCTTTCCAACCTTAATGATTCTATGATTCTATGATTCCACGTGTTTCTTACTGCCCTCCATAGCCTGGGAGCCACCTGCACCACCGCAAAGCCAACCAAAGGCACAGCATTGGTACGGCTGAGCTCAAGATGATGAAAAATTGCAGCAACAACCAGCTCAAAAAGTCAGCCCATGTTCGAGTTTCCTGTACAACAAGGCACAAATTTAAGCCTGAAGTCCTGATGCAAATTAATCTCTAAGTGTTGCTGTCATATCTGCTGTACACATCTGTTTATGACAAATGATTCTAGACCACTAGACAAGCAAAATAACTTGTCAGCTCTGTTTTCTTCTGGGACAGTCTGTATTTAAGAGACATAATTTTTCTGTAATTAAAGTTTTACAGAGAGTTTTAAAGTTGCATGCTCAAAATTTGCAAGAATAGCAGAGGGCATGATCCTGCGCAGGGAGACAAATCACACAGGGCTCCCACTGATGTGCTGGCAGGAGGGAAACTGCAGCCAGACATGGTGGGGAGCGTGGAAGGAGCGTGCAAGGCCATGGAGGCTGAGATATAACATTTATGCATCTGGAGATCCTGAGAACCCATCAAGGAAAAAAGACAAACACCAGTGGTGCCCGTGCAATATTTAGTTCGCCAGAACAGGAACATCAAAGCAGCTTTCTCCATCTGTTACGCTATATGAAAGTGCATTGCAATGTTCGAGGCTAGTCACCTACGAGGAGGGGCAGCCTAAGTAAGGGTCCACAATATGATAGCTGGCTTGGCTGGTGCTGGGGATGCTTCTCCAGCAACCCCAGAGAGCCCCTGGTGATTGTACAGCCTTGCTGGCTTTGAAAACAGCTCTTCTTCCAGAGCAAATGGAATGGATTAATCCTCCCCTGCCACAGGGATGGCATCTTAAAACAAACACCCATAACTGAGGCTGCTATAAACAGCAGCATAGCCAAGAAGAGGGTTTCAGCTTGCAATTACATTTTTTTTTTTGCTAACCACTTCTAGACGGGGAATCCCGGCCCTTGCTCTGAGCTTTCTAGATGTTTTCCCTCTTCCCTGAGCTCCATTTCAGCAGGTCCCATCCCCTAACCTGCTGCACGCATGCCCGTGGGCACGCTGGGCTTGCCTACCTGCCCCTGCAGCCGTCAGCACCAGCCGGTGCTTGTCTGGTTGGTACCCAGCCTTCCCCTATTTTTCTGAGATGCAGGAAGGGAAAGGCAAGAAGGCTGGAATGACTCACAGAGAAGACAAAAGGATTGTGCATGTTTTTCACACTCTCTTTGCATGGCAGTCGCTCACATCCTCCAGCTGCCCCAAAGCAAGCAACCCAGAAAGAGCTGGGAGTCTCTGCAAGCCAGATGAGCCAAGGGTGTGTTGTCTTGCAAAATAACAAAGAATCATGATTTATGTCATTTTTTTATACATCTGAAAAAGAAATATTCTAAGCAGGACCTAAAATCTGTTCTTTTTAAAGACAGCATGCAGCAACATTTCAACATTTAAATTTTGTCTAAACCATAGAGAAGCTACAGTGTGACTTAGATATAAGACCACAACCAATAAATTAGGGGTATTAAAATCAGGCAGAATAGAAAGGCTTCCAGCTTTACTTAACTGAAGTGGATTTATCTGAAGAGGAAGGTTTTCCACCTCAGTTGAAAAATGAGATTATATAAAAATCCACCACCAGAATGCAGAAGGTATCACAAAATTAGCCTTCCATCTTTAAATCAGTGTAGGCTCCCTTTTAGGTAGAGGAAGAAGCTCCTCAATCACCGACTCCCCACCCACACAGGCGCTGGGAGCCATCCAAATCTTATTGCTTAAGGCAGTTCCAACCACATAAATCACTGGCAACTCCTAGCCTGATCCTTGAAGTTATGATATCAAGCACTGAAATACCGACAGTGAAGCTGCATTAGCAATGGGGACTCTGCCCCTTTCACAAATGAATTACAGGAGTTGTTAATTCTGCAATCGCACAGTCTTCCCCAAATCATAACCCACAAACCATTTTGTAGCACCTTAAACCAAAATACCAAGAGCTTTTGGGATTTGGTCTGTGAAGACACCCAGCAGCTTTCATCTCTGAGTATCAGTTCCCCACCTTGTGTATCAGGCATTAATTCCAGCAAAAAGACACTGACAGGAATAAATGTCAGCAGAAAATCTGTAGCTCTGCAATATAAAACTTGGAAAAAATCAATGCATCTGATACCGTGGGGGAAAGAGAGGAATCTATTTGAATCTGAGCAAAACTCCAGACCTCAGCCAAAGGTTTTCATCCACTTTGTGCTGCTTCTTGTGGGTACAAAATGTCCTGGTCAGGGATGTGCCTAATATTTAGTGCATACCCACAAGCAAATCGAGCTGTGTAGGGTCCCCTCCAACGATACCCTGTGTTGCGGCATGTTTGAGAGCCCACCGTGCTCTGCTTTGGGCCCCCAGACAGAGCTCCCTACCCCCAACAGCAATAAAACTTCTTGAACCACCAAAAGGTGAGAAAAGGTTGCAGTTTAAGCACCAGTGTGTACAAGGCTTGAGCTGATTTGGCTCACCCCTGTGACTAGGTTGGGTTTTTACTGCCTATACAAGAGCAGACTTGAGGACAAATTCACTGCCTGTCTGTATGGCTTGCTCGCCCACACAAAAATATTTCTGATCAAAAAGAGAAGTTCATTGCTTGCTAATTTTAAGTCAAATTACCTACAAATTTGCTTGTTTGGAAACAAAGCTCAGCTGATTTCAAAACCAACAGAAATGTGTTAACATTTCAGCAAAAATGTTTTTTGGGTTTTGTTCTGGAAGAATTTCCTTTTTTAAAAAAAAGCTGCATTGTTACTGGAAGTAAACAAGACAAATGTTTACAAATGGTTGAAGTCCATATGCAGTTTTGGTTTGGACAGAACATTTTCATTCCATCCACCAAACAACTGCAAAATCCATTACTGTTCCACCCCTCTCTTTCAGTGGCGGGAGAATGAAGTCAGCAGAATCTAGCCCAGTAACTACAAAATAATACACAGAGTAAAATGAGATCCTCATATACATACACGTAACAGTACTTGACTCCATCAGCATCTTGGAATGTACATATAAATGAGAATATGGTGATTTAATATTCACTGATGTACGAGGGCAAGCTTTTACACACTGCAGGAGAAATAGAGAAATATTTCAAATACAGTTCACATATTTCATTTAACTCACAAGAACAACATATTTAGGGAGGCAAGGTCAATAGCTCCATCGCTGCCAGCCCTCTCCAGTGCAAACCGCGTAGCTACAGCTCTTTTCTCAATGAGAAAAGCTCGCTTCTGGAAAAACGGTGGCATGGTAATTGAACATTGCATAGCGATCACCCACGGCATTGCAATATTCCTCTGCGCATCAGTGCGTTTGTGGAGTTAGTCCAACATGAGCAACAGAGCAGGGCTTTTCAAGAGGGGCCAGCAGATCCAAGGTGGAAATTAATGCCAGGTTTCCCAATGAGTCCACGAGTTCACAGCTCCAACCACAGCCTGAATTTTGACCCTGTGATCTCCACCTCCACTGTCTGTGTGCACGCTGCGCTTAGAGGAAGCACAGTTTATTCCCAGCAGGGCTGACGTGCTCTCACTGGGTGATGCACATTCAGCTGCTGTTGGACTTGTTAGATGCTACGCATTCATCCGTGGCTGGACCCTCATGACGCCTTAAAACTCAGCCTTTGCAGTGGGTTAGCAGTCCCTGGAGCTGAGGAAGAAACAGGAGAGTGGTGATGAGAGTGGAAACTCTTCCATCTCTACCCTTCTTAGGCTGAATGGTACAATGGGAGGCTCTGTTACCTTTTACGTTTCCAATATTCCATTGCAGGCTAAGAGGCATTTATTTTTATGTCTGAGGTAAACGTAGTGGAAGGAAAAAGAGAAATTTTGCCAATGTTTGTTTAGCCTTACTGTGTGATATCCTGCAACTATCGCACAGGGATTTGCATTATGTGCCAAAACTTGATGAGAATGATGTTTCAAGATCAGCTCAGAGTGTGGGTGGATCCTGCCCCAAGACATATTTTTTTCTTACTTGAACTAGAATTTACTTACTGGAGAGTCTACTCGCACTGCTGGTAAATTTTGTGCAATAAGGACAAGGTTAAAATAGATTTTATGAGGACTAGAGCCCAGGCAATCAGTTTAGTAACAGTGACATTTCTGAGGCAACTTTGGAGCAGATCATACCAGAGCAGTAATTAACTTCCTATTATTTATGATAAAGTCGAGTATTTGATGTGAGTGAAAGATGTAGGAGAGTTATGACTGACAGCCTTCCATTAGCACAAGCTGCAAAAGCATTTGTAAAGTTGTCAAGCATGAGATACCCAGCATGTTGGATTTGTCAAGCAGATGTCATCAGATACCACTGGTGTCTGTTCATGTAGCTGGGATTGTGTGATTTACAACTGGGGAGGATTTTCACCATGGAGAAGCATTGGTGGCTCTTCTTCAACCTAGAAGACGAGCTGGCACAAAGAGCTGTTGTTGACTCCGTGCCTGGATGCACCACGGCAGCATGCCGGTCAGGTGAGCTCTGGTCAGCAGCCGATCCCAAACGGAGGATGGAGTAGCACAGGTAACAGCTAAGCTTTCTCCTGGAAAGGATTTGGGCCCACCAAACTGAAACTCACTTTAAGAAAGTGATTCATGCTATGAATGTCTCAGTGATATTTTAATTAAGTTGAGGATGTCCAGAGACCAGAAAACACCCTGCAAAATTCCCATCCTCCTGTCGCATCTGTGATGAGTTAATGCCATGTGGTATACGCATAATACATTCACTCACAGTTTATTTCTACTGAGGTCAACCCACGATACAGCAGCTTGGTTTTGAAGCACATTTGAATCATCTCAAATATTTGCTGAGGAGCTGCCGCAACCCCACCTACGTGGGTGAGCTCTGCAGCTGCACAGCAACATAAAGGGAGAACTTACGGCACTGGGACCCTAATGGGACTGGGAAGCCCCAGCTCCCAGTCATCCTACGCTGGTTGCTGTCTCTTCTAGGGTCAGGAAAAAAACCTCACAGGACTTTCTTTTTGGGTGCAAGATAGATATTGCACCGCGCACCTTCTCTGCACTTGACAAGTATGGGGAAGAGTGATGGGAAAGTGGGAACCTGCCCTGATAAACAGCTGTTCTGGCATGACTGGAAGTGATTGCTTTAAAAGCTGTGCACAATTAGTCTTTCCTTCTCAGGTAGGTCCCATGAGGTTACTTAGTGCAATACTTTTTGTTAATCTTGTGTCAAGGAGGAAGTTTGGAAGAAATAGTCACTAATGACCTCAAATTCAGAGGTTCTTAAACTTGAAGCAAATATATTTAAAACAAAGTGTATTTCTTTCTCCATCCTCTTTAGAGCAACGCTGTTTCCCCAGGTTGGAAAGTAACATTTGAAAACTGCTGATGGAGATGAGAAATCTTGGAAATAGTTTGTCATAAATAGCACATGGAAACTGAAAAAAGCTTTAGGATATCTATGCTAAAGCATTTACATGGGAGAAGTACATAGACCGAATAAAGTGATATTTTCCGTGATTCCAGGACTAATAAATAAGGAAAGCACAGTGCAGCACAATGCAGTATCTCCCCGCTAGCATCTGAGAAAAGCAGGCTAAAAATAAATGGCATGCAGATAAATACAGAGATGCTAAGCACAGGAGGCTGTTACTGGGCCTTTGTAGCTGTTGGTTGCAACAGTGAAAATCCCAACGCAGAGGGAATGTTTTATCACCATGCTGTTTCAGCCCAAGTACTGAAATTACCAAGTATTTTTAGAAGGTATTTTGCACCACAAGTAGCCCATTAGAAGTCAGGCATTTGCAATACGCCAGGAATGGTCGTCAAAGGAACCAGACTTGAGCCTATTCTTAGAGGGACAAGTTATCAGGTTTGCATCCAAGGGTTTGCCTCGTTTTTGGGGAATGTAAAGGGTCGGCACCACTGCCCTGGTTGAAGCTTGGGCCATGAGAATGGCTGCGGTACTGGGGAGCTGCACAGCAGTGAGCGCGCTACGCAGCCCTAGGCACGGGGTAAAAGCTAAAGCCATTATCACAGCGCACAGCTCTGTGCATCCCATTTTCAAAATGGGTTGTAGCAATTTTAGAGGCCTAAAAATGTCGATAAAGAATGCTTTTTGCCACCCTTCTGGAGCCATATGCCCTGTTTACCATGAAGCTCTCTGCAAGGGGCTTGGACGAGAGGAAACGGCCTCAAGTTGCAGCAGGGGAAGTTTAGGTTGGATATTAGGAAAAACTTCTCCACTGAACGGGTAGTCAGGCCCTGGCCCAGGCTGCCCAGGGAAGTGGTTGAGTCCCCATCCCTGGAGGTATTTAAAAGCCAGGTAGATGTGGTGCTTAGGGACATGCTTTAGTGGTGGGCTTGGCAGTGATAGGTTAATGGTTGGACTCGATGATCTTTAGGGTCTTTTCCAACCTAAACAATTCTATGATTCTATAAAAGCTATAGAAATGACCTTCAAAGCTTTTCTGTGTGTCAGAATTAAATAGTGAAGTGTAACATCTTGGACTCAACCACAATTGGATCTTTTGGGGCAGGCAATACATCTGGGGAGCAGAGGGAGAGACTGTGCAGGTGGTCAAAAATGATTTGTTAGCCCCACACATCTGGGATGTATGTGTGCACAAATCTGTGTTAAACCTCCATTTAAAAAATATCATTGAAGTGTCTCCCCAAACTGCCTCTCTTGAGCTCTATTCCCATACGATTTTCATACTTAGAGTGGGAGGCTGTTCTTGTTCAATCCTGGCGAGGATGGAGCTGTGAATGGGCAAGAGGCTGAAGCACCTTCCCCAGCATGAGCATCGCCGCTCCCCCTCCACCGGCCACTTTTCTGCCTCTGGGCTTGTCCTCTCCTCGTTCACAGCCTTGCTGGTCATTTAAAAGCTAATGCCCAAATTCACCACCTTTGTGTAATGAATTATACATGTAGTTATGCACAGACCACTGTAAAAATAGGATTGTGGGGTAACAGTTTTTCAATTTCAACTCGATTAGACAAAATCTATTGGCTTGCTAGGATCCTACCATAGACATCAGGGGCTGGGACCTGGTCACATGAAGCGTTAGGGATTAAAATCAGCAATTCTCTAGAAAATACTCTATAAGAAACAGTCCTTTGGGTACTACAGAGGCAAGGAACACCCCATTATTTCCGTCATTTCACAAAGATTTTTCTTTGTTACCAAAGCTGCAAGAATTTTTAAACAAATTGCTGTGGTTTACATTCACAACTCCAACTGATGAAGACACATGATTAGCCCAAAGATTTTGACTGAAAGCCCTGACTTCTCCAGTGCCCAGAAGATTATGGAGAGAGCACCAGAGTGCTTTAAGCATTGAGAAGGCCACGGGGGAATATTGAAAATATTTGTTTTCCTCCGTCGGTAATTACTGCCCTCAGAGTTACCATTAAAGAAAGCAATTTCAGACCGGAGGGTTTTGAGCAGCACGTGGAACCGTAACACTAGGTAATGTTATTTAATTGCAGAGCCGTAACAACACCCGGTGTTTCAGCAGCCTTAAAACATAAGTCTTAGTTCAGTAACCTTTAAGATTTGTTATTCTTTGCCTTATCATTGAGTTGTAACATCGTCTAGGTGGTTATCTCTAAGAGGTTTAAATTTCCAATATATTAAAGTAATTTTAGCAATCTATTATTTCTAGGCCATTGAGGAAAGGTTAAAATGAAAATTATACTGGAGGGAATAAGTTCTGTTCCAAGTACAGGTTGAAAACATCTCAATAGCAGAAAGCAGTAAGGTTTCAGGGGAAGAAGCACTTACCAAGGGAAATGAAATGACTGATAACTATTGATTAAAGCAGCTTGACTGAGGTAACGTGAAAGGATTTTTTCCCCCACTGATGTAACAGAGAATTTGCAATGCATGATTTAGACAGCTTCTACCTCCAAGCTGCTTTTGTAAGACTGAGTTAGACTTTTAGCACTATATTACAGGAATGGAAAATTTCATTTTCAGGAGTACACAAGAAGACCAACATCCATCTCTGCACAGCTATCCATCCAATTTAAATAAACCTACGTGGCGCAGGAGAAGCAGTGAATACAGATATTTGGGAACAGCAGTGAACCCAGCTGAAGAAAGATTCTTCGACTTTAAGACCTCATGGATCCCAGCTGGACAAATCATCTTCACAACTTAAATCCATGTAGCTGTGATGGGCAGAAATGTCAATGCTGTACGTTAGCCAAGCTGAGTGGCATTTAATCGTGACTTATGGACTGACTGATCAATGTATGCCTATTGCAGCACTGAGCTTTGGGTCATTCTCATGGCTTTGGGTCTCCTCCTGCCCCACGCCCCATGGCCATCCTCACTGCTGGGCTTTGGAGGGAGCCGAGCACGTACGGGCTGCAGCGCTGTTCCTGCGAGTGAGACCGATCCCAGGGAACAAAAATCATTTCTACTTGTTGGTACAGAAACAGCAGCAGCAACAAAACCTTGGAAAAAAAACCCAGCCCTTAATGCTAGGTCTGTTTATTTTTTAGTACAATAGCAACAGTTGATTTTATTAATTTTTATGGTGCTATTGGGGAATTTAATAGTCCTATAAAAGCTAGTTTAAAACCTCTCTAATTGTCTTATCTTTTCAAATAAATGCATACTCTGGGAATATTAAAAATGGAGACTATCAACTGGATAGACCCATTACTATGAATAATTTCCCTCTTACACAAATATAGAGTCCTGACACAATAGACAATAGCCTCCGTGGTTTGTTTGGGGGTGAATATGCCAAGGCTCACTAAAAGGGGTGTTTTGTTCATTGACCCCCATCTGCTAAGGGCTCCTTCAGAGCTGCCACGTGTGCAGAGCACATTGCAAGGCACCAAGGGTCCTTGTCAAATGAGCGATTGCACAGCGAGTTGTTTGAAAACAAATAATTCAGTCATTTAATGTATTTTCACATAGTAAAACTGTTTAGTTGCTGGTAGGGATGAATGGCACGTTCAGTGAAAGGAACAACCAGTCTGGGGCCACTGGAGGTAAGTCTCAAGGAGGTGGAGGTATGGTAAGTTTTATAGTAAGGCACAGACTTTTAAAGCTGAGTCCCATTTTAGGCAGAAGGAAGAGGAAAATGGATACTTCACAGCAGTGCAGGGCTGAGCAGTCTGCACCCTTGCGTACCCTGAAAAATTTCACTATGTGTTCATACAAAGGCTTGATTTTACATCGTGATTTGTAAAAAATTAATTAATATGTCAGATGTGCACAATGTAGGTATATCTACATCTAGAATATTTCTAAATAAGAAGAGCGTGCTTCATTTCCAACACGGCATACTCACACAGTGTGTGTTCCCTAAATCAGTTTTCTTCTTTTTTTTTTTAGCCACAGAGCTATACTATAGAGACAACCACTATGTGAAAATTACTGCCAGCTCTTTTTTGCTGTACTGCTATTTTTATGGCACTCTAATCGCTTCAAAAGACAGCCAAACCCTTCTAGCTTGCACCTTCCCATGGCTCCCAGCTGGCAGCATGGCCCAGCTTCACCCCAGCACGGGGTCCATGTGCCCAGCTTGCCCCGCCAGCCCATCACCCTGGCCTCCGGGCTTGCTGCCACCACGGTGCCCGACCTCCTGCAAATGGGGCTTGCCTTACGGCTCCTCAAGACAGTGTTTTTCCCATAGATTACACTCCCATTAAGTTATTCTTCCTTCTGATAATGCTTTTCACAGCTGCATTTTTTTTTCTGAGGCGAGTGAGACTTTTGAGGCAGTGACTATAATGAGGAGGCTTTGCCTTCGGGGATCATCTCTACTACTGACAGAAGTTCTAAGACGGATATGTTTTATGCTCTCCTGCATAAGGAAGAGAGAAAAAGAGAACGAGAGCAACAGATCTCGAACGAAGTTTCTGTCTTTCTTCATGCGATCAAACAGCCCCTCATGCTTCCCGCGAGCTGGCTGGTGCCAGGGCTGCTGTGCTACGGGCTGGAGCTGGAAGGACGTGCGAGGATGTGGGGCAAATAAGTGACAAACTGTGTTTTGAAAGAGGACATCTCAGGCTTGCTCCGTATCAACCAGATGTTCTTCTGAAGCTCTTGCAAAACACCTTCTCCGCATCTACCCCAAACCTACCCTGGAGGGGAATGGGTTGATTTTGACCCAATTCTGTGAATTGTGGGGGTGCTGTTTGCCCTTCTCCTTCCCCCTCCTCTGCATCCTGAGCATCCAACAGGCAGATACAAGCTAATTTTTTTTTTTTTCCCAGAATGAAAGATGCCATCTGTGCATATCCTCCTGTTTATGTCTGCTGCATCTCTGCAGACTGAAAACTGTTGTGTGTGTCAACACAGAGCCTCTCCAGTTGATGAACTTTTTTATTTTTTTACAGGCATGACTCACATAATAGTGCAGAGAGAAAGTAATTTCCAATTACAGGGCTATTTCTGAAAGTGTGCTTGGCACCTGTGTTGAAATCTTGTCTAAAAGAGAAAGTGGTAGGTTGCAGCGGCATCCACAATACCCAAAGGCAGACGTCCTGATGAATTCCTGACAGAGAAGGCTGGGTGGTAATTCATCCAGCAGCTTGAGGAGGACTCTGTACCTCTCTTCCAAATAATTGAACTTTAATTTATTTAAATTTAATGGAAAACCATATGGAGAGGAACAGAAAGCTAATTTAAAGTAATGCTCAAAGCAATCAATATGTTAACAGATTCCTTCAACTTTTCACACTTGGTTGCCAAAAAATGTTTAAAATGTATGGTTTTTTTAACTGGTATTATGAAAACACAGGGTTTCTGGCATGTTGTATTCAAAACTCAAGAGCCAAAATAAGCCTCTGTTGTGAAAATTAAAATGTACTTTGAAGCACAAATCATTTTATTAGAAGTGAAAATGACAACTAAGCTGTCTTTTATCAAACATTGCGCATCTCTGAATCCTTCTAGGAAGACATGTATAAATCCTAAAGGGTTCAAATCACTGGCCTTCATATGGCCCAGAAATAAAAGCAATAAAGTAGTTGTATGAATTGCATTAACAGATTGAAATTGGCAGTAAGAGTACACAAAGGAGCCCTTGAATGTAAATGGAATAAATACAGATTAGAGCAGGAGAATGCAAAATTACCAATTACGCACATCAAAGATGCGAGACTTTTATCAGTTTTCCTATTTTCCTTATTCCTTTGGTGCACCTCAAGGTCAATTCTTTCCATACTGAGTTTTGAAGACAGACTTTCAACAGATTTTCGATGGCAGGATATATAATATCATGCTTCTATTCTTAAATGTTGATCTTCCAACACTCATCCTCTTCTATCCCACATTCAAATGCTTATACTGCTTTGCTCGCAGCAAGGTACAATTTAATTTAGTTATATATTAAACAAACAAACTGCAGGCAACTTAAGATCCTAGAGAATAATAAATGTTCTAATTATATTTTATCTTACAAAAATATAACATTTTAGTGATGTCAGTGAGCTGTGAGCTTTATATATGCAGTTCGTAATTTACCTTATGGTTTCATCTTTGTCAAGCTTGAAGAGTGCAAACTATAAAAATAAATGAAAGCCTGTTTCTTCCAAAAGTTTAATAACTTGAGATTGTTAAGAAGGCTGGAAGCTGAAAGGAGCAGTGACTCCCTGCAATGAACTTTTAGCAACCCGAACAGTGTCTTATGGAAATTCTATAAATAGTCTTCAGTCTAACCTCATTGAGGGCAGGTCTGACTTCTCTGTGGCTTTTTTAAAAACAAATGATTCTAAGAAGCTTTTTTTTTAAAAGGTTTGGTGTTTTTTTTTTTTTTGTAAGCAAATGATCCTGCAGCCTTTTTCATTATCTGAGGCCTGGAATTCATTTCAGATTTGCCAAGTCCTCACCCAGAAACTTATTAGCACGGTGGTACAGCTCTGCAGAGATTAATAGCTCCAAAGGAAAAAGAGCAAATAATGGCTAAAGTAGCTTTTTTTTTTTTTTTTTTTTTTTTTTAATAATGTAATGTTTCTTCTCTTTCTTTGTATCTTTTCCCCCTGGATTTTTTCTGCCTTGGGGTAGTCTTGACTATAGACCAACAGATAATTAAAATTCTGATGTCCTGCAAACGCTGCTTATTTCTTGCAAGATCGATGTAATAGTAAAATTCATGGATGCCAAATGAAAATGAAAGACTCTTTTAAATAAAATGCATCATAAAATTGATATAATTAAAACATTTGTCTCTCAGTGGCTAGCCTGCTGCAAGCAATTTCACCTACAGTGGAATGTAGAGGAGCTGGAAATTACACTTTCTATGAGCTTTTTAAGGCCCTATGAAAAAAATCATTATGTTCAGTATAAAAAAACTTAAAGCCACTAAAATGCCAACATACCAAAGGAAGAGGACAAGGCCAATAACAGCGTTCCAGGATGCCCGCAATAACGGAGAAATGGTGGTGTGAGATGCCCATTTGATATTCAGCATGGACCTCCGGTCCCTGCCAGGCGGAGCTGAAGGGATGCTCCTTCCTGAGCTGATACCTGATGTCTGGGTAGCTTTGACCGTCGGCACTATCTGCATCCTGAAAATATTTCTGAATACAGATGGGAGTGGCATCCCACCTCTCCAAATATCCCAACTCAAAGTGTGACCAGTCTCTGTTGATTTGGAAGAAGGCAAGCAAAACCCCTCCAAATCCAAAAGTCCTTATGGTCTTTTAAGCAACCAGTGGTCAGAAGAACAGAATTAATTAATAGCCTAAATATGGTTCAATCAAAACTCATCAACAACTACTCAGCAAATCTCCTTTCAGCTCCTTGTGGGGAAAACGATCTTTAAAAGCCTTTAATTTCTAACTTGAGGGTTCCTTCTGTTCTGTTACCAAATCCCACCCAGAAAGCTGCCAAGATCCATCTTAAAACAGTTTAGGTTCCTTCTTCCACCACTGTGTTTGATGGAGGGTTTCTAAAATTCAGTGTGGTTATTACAGGGCTTCTAATTCCACACTTAAATGTATTCAAGACATCTTTCTCTCTCTCTCTCCCCCGCCAATTTGATTTTGTACTACCCTTCCACTCAGATACTACTTCTGGTTATGCTCAGATGATTTTTACAGAAAATGATCATATCCTTCTCGGTCTTTAATATCCTGGCTTTCTCTGTGGTACCTGAGCAGCCCAGTTGGTTAAGCCACTGGCTTTGGCTACAAGAGGTGAGCCACTCTGCTGCTTTTACTTTACACTCTTCCTGCAGTTCTGCTAGACCAGTGCCCACCTACACTACCCTCCTCGACTTTTTGTGGAAAATCAGGGGCAGTGGAAAGGGACAATCAGTGAGAGAGCATTGTTTTATTTGCTAAGCAGAAACCCTGTGACAATAACGGTGATGACTTTATGAAATTAGTGTTGTAAGTGGCTGAAATTATGAAAGGAGCAGGCAATAAGAGGATCTTAAACAATTAATTCACATAAGATTTCAAGGGCTTAGTCATGGGCTAAATTGGTATTTGTATTTTTATATAGGAAGTAGTGAAGTGGTTTCTTTTATTGATTTGAGTCCTTCTGTTAGATGCCTATACCCAAACATTGAGTGTCCTGTAACTTAAGACACCTGTCTTTGGAAATTGCTTCACAGCAGGAACCTCATTAAACATCATTTGGGATTGACATTGAAGTGTTTTGAAATACCATAGGTCTCCTGTCCGTTATTCTTAAGCCTCCTCTCAGCTTGGCTGTATAAACATGCACAGCAGAGTGCCGATGGCCATGATACTTGGCATGGAGAAGGTACCATGGAAAAGCAGATGTGGAGCCAGCACAGAGTCCTGATGGCTAAACTCCCCTGGAAGCTTCCCTCTTGCCTGTGAAGCAGCAGCTGTTGGGGGAGAGACAAGACTTGGCCAGAGATGGGTCATTTGCCACATCTCTGCTCTTCCCACCTCTGCTTGGAGCACTGCAAGTATTGGGGCTCATGCACCACTGCAGCTGGGGGATGAGTTCCCCTCATCCTCATCTTCATTCTCGTCCTCATACTCTGCAGATGTGGTTTGCTCACCTCCATTCTGTTACCCTGTAACTGAATTTTGTGAGGGGAGAGGTGGATCGGAGTCTCAAAGGCGTGGGGGTGGAGACAATACCATCAACGCTGAACACTGCACAAAGTCAGAATATGATGGAAGTACGGTCTGTTGCACAAATCGCCACTGACTAATGATCTGAAAACCGTATTGTTTGCTGTGCCTTGTACCAACAAATGATCCTTGGCAAGGCATGGGCCTTTGAGGGATCCAACACTTCAAAATCCCTGTAGCCCACCAGCAACCAAATGTGGCTTCCCCTGTATTTAGCATATGCCACTTTAATCCTATTTAGTATTAATTCCTCTGCACAAGCATTCCACAACTTGTCCTTCAAGAGGAAAAATAATTGATGAATTTTTCATTAAGGAAATACGCAGTAAGTTCATTTCCACGAAAATGACCTGAGTAAGGTAAGTGGAGAAGGGCTTTTGTGTTGGGGTTTGCTCTTTTAGTAACACCACTGTGGTTCCCTTCATCGCCTGTTTGATTCTCCCTGGTGCACAACTTCAGCTCCTGGGAACTGGTGTCACAGGCCTCAGCCTCTCCAGAGGGTCACAAACTTTAGCAAGTTGCTGAGCGAGGGGAGGTTGGGTGTGCTTCCAGTCACTGAATGCAGGTATCTACAAACTGATAGTAATACAGAGCTGGGCAACTGAAGTGTGCAATTCCTCCACGTGCTGACAGGATGGAGAGTATTCAAAGATTAAGAAAAAGCAGTTACAGTCTTCATGCTAAAGCCTTCTCGCTTACCTCTTACCAGCAGACCTCTGAGCTGATGTCCACTTGCAGCACCCGCCAGTGAAGCCACAGATGGCTACAGTGGAGAAAGCAGGATTTGATCTGCAAAGCGGGGTCACAAAATGACATGTGGACACACTTGTTTTGTACTTGAGACCTGCTGAAGACAGCCTCTGATTTAAAATTTGATTAAGAGATGTGTCCAGAGAAGGGCAACGAAGTTGGTGAAGGGTCTAGAGAACAAGTATTATGAGGAGCGGCTGAGGGAGCTGGGGTTGTTTAGCCTGGAGAAGAGGAGGCTGACGGGAGACCTTATTGCTCTCTACAATTCCCTGAAAGGAGGTTGTAGCAAGGTAGGGGTCGGTCTCTTCTCCCTAGTAACAAGCGATAGGATGAGAGGAAACGGCCTCAAGCTGCGCCAGGGCAGGTTTAGGTTGGATATTAGAAAAAACTTCTTCACCAAAAGGGTAGTCAGGCCCTGGCCCAGGCTGCCCAGGGCAGGGGTTGAGTCCCCATCCCTGGAGGGATTTAAAAGATGGGTAGACGTGGTGCTTAGGGACATGGTTTAGTGGTGGACTTGGCAGTGTTAGGTTAACGGTTGGACTCGATGATCTTAAGGGTCTTTTCCAACCTTAACGATTCTATGATTCTATAATTAACTTGTCTTTAAAGATGACCTAAAAGCCCATTGAAAGGAAAATCCCAAACCTCTTACCCAAAGTATCATGAGGCGTCCTATAATTGCACAGCTTAAATGAAAATGCCAAACATAGCAATGTTAAGCCACATAGAAGATGGGATCTCCTCTTCCCAAAATCACAACCAGAGCTGTGGTTAGCTCTCCAGGCAGTTGCTCACAGGCAGGGCTAGCGGGAGAGCCATATATGTTGTATGTGTGATTGTAAGGCTTTGATGTAAGCCCAAGGGAAGCATATTTGAGCCTGAAATGACGTGCTGTACAAACAAGAGGATGCATATGGAGGTTGGGGGAGCGTCTTGGTGAGAGGAAGGGATAAAGGAGCTTTGACTCCTGCTCACAGGTTTTGTGCACGGTGCCTGGGAACTGCACATCTCGACATGTGGAGCTGTGGCGAAGCAATCTGACCTTGCCTTAGCGGCTCCAGAGGGGCCCCAAAAATACTCCGAGTTTAGTAAAAACACGACAGTCTCTCCAGAGTCACTCAGAAGGTATGGATGACATCACATAACGCTGCTAATGACTTCCTTAAACTGCATGTGGGATTAAAAAAAGGTTATGTATATGTGTTACAGTGTCATCTATCAACAGTAGAGCATATATGCAAATTCCATGTACAAACTGAAGGCACCACCATGCCTTGATACGCCAGGTCCCACCGGGGCTGTGTCCTTTCGTTATGCTTGTGTCTGCATTCCTATAAAGTGCTTCTGACTCAGGATTTTTAATATCTTAAAGAGCAACGGTGAACATCAGTAAAATAGTGAAGATATAATAGTTTCTCCCGCAAGCCTGCATCTATGCCGTGGTGTCTGAGTGCATTTCCATAATTAAAGAATGCAGCATAACAAGCAGCACTAACGGATGACTCCCCTCACCCTTTACAACCAAGCACCATCTGTCATTTACAAAGAAAGCTGGCTTTTCAATTAACTTCATTCTTTATTAGAATTTATTATTTTTTATTTCCATGGCAGAAAGCCTTTTCTGGTTCCCAGGATACAATTTGGGATATATAAATCAAGTAGTGCAGAAAAATGTCAGATGTCTGTTGAGTTGAATAATGAGTGAGTGATGCTGGCATGTGCCTCTGCCCGAGAAATGCTCTTATCTCTGGAAAACTTTGCTGAAGTTGGGAAACCCCTGCCCTGACTGACCCTTCATCTACCACATTATTTGGATTGTCCACAGGGAGCAAATCCTTTTCTCCTTCAGGATCTCCTTCCCATCTTCTGAACCTTCACCCTCACCTGGTCCTCACCTTCACATCTGCACTCCTGTTTGAAAACTGAAATAACAGAAGTCTCTCCCTGGGTTTTTCCAAGCTGTATGGAAAGATTGGTTGGTTCACTGTGATTCATTGTTGTTGTTTTCCTTCTTTCTTTCCTCAGCGTGGGCGTATGTGTTAGACACTACCTGGCAGAGAGAGCGGCGAGGGAAGGAGGAGAGGTTGGGGTGTGGGTCTGAAGCTGGAGCAGGGTGGGACTCTGTACATGATAAAGGAACAGTCTCTGTTCCTGGGTCTCGCCCTTCAGCACTTCTGATCCTTTGGGGAAAAAAGGGAGAAAAGACAAAAAAAAAAAAGCCTGGTCTCTCCAAAGCTGACACATTTTCAATCCATTCTCTGAATTTTCTGGGGGCAATGCTGCCAAGCAGAGCATCTGTCCTCAAAACAGCCAGACAAAGTGAAGCGATGCTCCCCTAACGAAGATGGTGGGAGCGATGGTTTCATCAGCAGATGAAACTGGAGACCATGTTACCCTCCCCCTCAGCTTAATAAAGAAATTTGTTTCTACCTCCTCTTATACTTCACTTTCTATCCATAGCTCTCCTAACTGTGCTGCCTCAGTGTCACAGGCTTTTAATATACTTCTTGTCACGTAGCTCCTTGCCCTCATTTTATGGACAAGGAGCGAATCACAGAGAGACTGAGATCTTTCTTGTGATATCTGTGTCCACTGCCCTACAGATCTGGACTTGGGTGACATAAAGACAGTGAGCAGGGAATCAGACCTGGGCTTTCCAAGTCCCCCTGACCACCACGATGCAGCAGATCAGAAATGCTCCATCCAGCACGGGGCAGAGCTTTACAGCATAAACACTCAGCTGCTGTTTTCTGCAGCACCAGGAGGTTCACATCCCTGGGTTAATATCTATCCCTTGCCGGTGCAGACTGGCTCGATGGCAGTGTCCCCATGAGCGCAGCTTTTCCATCGCTGTTTGCAATACCCAAGCCCTCCACGGTCCCTGGTTTCTGCACAAAGCGGCCGGTTCTTGTAATACACAGCAAGAAATTCCTGTGGTGGTGTTTCAAAGTGCCAGCACATGTGGACTGCTCTCTGGGTACATATTTTTACTGTTTCCATTTCAGCATGATTTAAGGCTGTGGGGAAAATAGTTACAAAGAGGGAGAAAAAAACCCAAACCCCAAACTCTCCAAGACTGCTGAGGCTGGGCAGCTTAATTTCAAACTTAGCAATCACAATCTGCACTGAGATAATTAGACTCAAAAGTCGAAAGAAAAGAGCCAGATGTTTCCAAACCTGTTCAGCAGAGATTCTGCTTTTGATTGTGACAATTTAGCATATGAAATAAAACTGTCTATAGTTGGAACTGGAGTTTAATTTCTGAGGTAAAAAAAAAATCTGCCTCATAGGAGGAAGCTATCTCAGAAAGGAACAAATAGCTTGTGAAAACTAGCTAGATAAAAGGCATGGTTAAGTCAAAAATTAATGAGTTTTACCCTCTGTAGAGTTTAAGTCCCAGCTACAACAGAAAGGCCATTGGAGTATATGATAAACTATTCCTGCACACAAAGATAAAAATTAAAAAAAAGCCCTGTCCTTTTGATCTGTTTCTATAATAACAACAATTTTGGGAAACAAAAGAAGTGTACAGGCCATCCCTGCCCATCAAGGAATTTGAAAGAAAACATATGGAAAAATCATGATACTTGCAGTTTTTCAGCAGAATTTTTAGCATTTTTCATTTTATTTCAACATTGGATTGGAATGAAGTCAGCAATGACACCCTGAGTAACCCTGGCTGAAGATCTTATCCCATTTGATGTTTGGGTTTTTTTTTTTTGTGGACCTCAGCTACAGTCCTCAGGAAGCAACCCAAGAGACTGTAGGAGGACTGAGAAAGAAAAAACGTAATTATGGGAAAAGAAGCTAATTAAGATTCTAGACTATTGGAAAATCCCAATGCCACAGAATATGAAAGGTCAAGTAACTAAGAAACAGTCAAATTAAATTTACTTTCCCCTTTAGCTTTCCAAGAAAACCTCTGCAGCCACAGAACATTTCAGACCCAAAGGAAAATTGCATGGAAATATTAGATGCACTTTAGAGAAAGGGCTTATTTTAGTGCTTTCTCAAGAGCACTAGAATATTGCTCTAAGCTACACAGATCTCTTTTATCTACTAGAACAGAAATCAGTAGAAAACCAGCACACACAGCAATCATCTGATTATCCATCCTTATGTGGACAAACAACAAAAACAGAGTTGCTCGAGTCCACTCTGTGGCTGACCTTTCATACTGCAGTGCTGTAATCCAATAACTTCCAATACTTAATGTGAAATGTGTGGTCACAAACAAAATCTCTCTGGACGGCCCAGGAAGAGGAATGTCTGTAACTCTGCCAAAAGGAGAGAGATTACCATGTTCAGAAATGTTTATTATATTATCTAACTGACTACTGCCATGTCCTACCATACCTGATGTGACTGTCTCCTAGCCAGTGGCAGCTGGTATCAGAGCTCACCCTCTGGCCAGCCAGGCACTGATGTAGCTCATCTCCACATCTGTGAGCTGTATTAATCACTTCCCAGCTGGAATCATTGACTGGGGTAACATAATCCAAGGCTTCACTGCAATATCACATATTGTGATATGACTTCTTTTCTAATAACCTTTGTAATTCAGCCACAATTCATATTGAATATTTTTTTTTCCGATAAAATATCCTACTGAGAGGTTTCCATGTGTGGTCAAAGTTACCTAGAAGGATTTTTGTAATAAACTGTTGCACAATAACATAAAAATCTCTTGCAGCTACAATTAACTTGGACAGATCAGAGTCCTCAAGCAATTGTTCCCAAATTGTTCTTGTTCTCCAGCTTCCGTTTCGTATGACATGCACACCTAGATTTCTACAAACGTGCTAACAAAGTCCAGCTGAAGGTCAACTCATTCCCTAAACAAAACTGACCCAAAGCTAAATTTAGCTGCTCCTGGGTATGCAACAGTGCTGTTTGACTTTTTACATACATTTGCAGCATCAAGCCGCCTAGTTCCTCTCCCTCTCATCCTTCCGTTCCTCTCTTCTTTGCTCAGGGCTTCCTGCCAGCCTCTCTCATGACTGTTCACTGCACCCAGGGCCTTCTTTTCACTGTGCCGCTCAGTCTCACCACAGTCAATGCCTCTTCTCCGTAGCAGTCCATGAGACACAAGCGTCTTACCTTTGCCTCCGAGGCTCTTCATCAGCGAATTGCCCCCCAGAGCTCAGATGAGCTTCAATAATAAGCTTTTGCTCCCTCCCTCTCTGCCTGGTTGGCTGCAGAGATGTCAGCCTACTCCGTCTCCTTGTTCCCTCTGCCAGCCTTTGCCTTCCCCACCATGCCCATATTCATGGAGGCCCACCTTTGCTCTAACGCTGGTTTCTTCTGCTTAGCGAGTGGCAAACATTTCTTCTTTTAACTTTTGTACCAGTGTCCTGTTGCTGCTGTATTTTGGCTGGTCACTGTGCAGCCATCATGTCAGTCGACCCAAAGGGTCTGTGTTTTATTAGGTGACACCAGTGAAGATGGGTGAAGGAGCAATAGCCTTAAATACATTTAAAGTAATTTGCTAATATTATCTTCTCTAATGATGAAACCCCCAGATCCCTAGCAATGTTGAGCATTGAGTTGAGCATTGAGTTGAGCACTGAGTTGAGCATTGCTCCTACTACAGCAGAATGTAGGTGGCACACCCTCCGGAGCGCTGCAGCTCCCAGATCAAAGATAGCTGAGAAAGATTGATGGATGCAAATTCTTTCTTCATATATAGCTGAACGAAACAATGCAAGTAGAACCAAGTTGCTTTTCAATACTAGTGAACAAGCCTTTAAAAATATGATTTGTGGAACAAAAAACATTTGAAAGGATGTTCTCTTTAGATCCTTGAAGAAAAGTCAGCATTTTACCTTGCTGAAATTACATTGTCTACTGATGTGTATGCATTTCTCTGCTTTTGAAAACAGAAGTTTCCCTGCTGCATTTCTTAGATATTGAGGTCAATACTGAGTTTTGCCAGAGTCTGAAGAATGGAACTTGTTTGTTTATTGGTATTTCTCTGCTGTTCTTCAAACTGATATCTACTCACCCTGCTTGGTTAAAGCTCATAACTTCCCTGTGAGGTAGGAGAGAATTATCTTCATTTTTCAAGGAGGATATCTGCGTTTCAGAGACTGACTTATCTAAGGTCACACAGTATGACAGAAGCAGGTACAGAAGCAAATCCGGACCACTTGATGCCCAGACCTGTGTTGAAACTGTTAAATGTCTTTCCTGGGAGCAGGAACTGGACTTATAGCTATAGAACATCCTGTTTTACTATAGGCCAACGGACACAGAGAAATATTTTCAGAGAAAATTCATGTTTAATGAATTAGTAAAAAGAAAAGCTGCTTTTAAAATAGCTTCTGTCTCCAATTATAGTAGGAGAGGAAGAAGACACATTAGCTTCTTTTGCAAAATTCTGTTTTCCTTTAGTTTGAACCACAACAGAATTCAGATCCTGCAGGAATACAGCAAGACATTAGGCATGTCTTATTTATACAGTATTTATTATATTCTTTTAAAATATTTGTTAAGACTTGTCTTCATAACGATCCGCTTCCAAACAGAATCCACACAAAATGCAACTATAGTTATTTAGACAAATGTATATGCTTCCTAGCTTTCACTGGTCCTACAGGCAAAAAAATGATTGGATAAAAATGCCTCCCAATTTGATTAGTACGAAAATATAGTCTATTTGTATTCTGTTATTCAGAAGAATGCACTGAAATATGACTTACCATCAGACACAGATGATTGTAATTTCTGATAGTCCAAATCTTTTGGTGAAATATAATGTGTTTTTATTTCCTTTTTGTAAGGCTGTGTAGAAATATTATCAGTATGACTACTAGGATGCAATTCTGATATTCAGAACTCCAGGGGAGAAATTCTTCCTTAGTATATACTCTGAGGCTTTGGTGGGTGGGGAACAAAGCAAACACAACTGGTCACATTGAAAGCACATACTGTGAGAGCAACACATGTCTTATTTAACTTCAAGCATCTAAAATTTATTTACCTGTATTTAAGCTCACTCACTAAGCTCTCCATATAGTCCACAGAGAGAAAATTCCCTGAAGCAGTTTCTGCCACCCTTTTCTCCCCATTGACCTTAAAAAAAGCCTAAACCTAAAGTCTTGGATGAATGCTCATCACCTGCCATTGGCAAGATCATCCCCTTTGCCAGGGGCGGAGGTGGAAGTGCCATGGCAGCTCCTCTCTGCTGAGCATCAAGAGAGGTTGGACAGCCCGCACCAGGACCATTCGGCCCATTTTTCACTCTCCCAACCTTTGATGCCATGGGATAGTCACCGTGCTGTAGCAGGTGGCCTGAATGTGACCATAAGGATTCACTAAGGACAAAACCTGGCCCATCAGGGCGTTGTGTGTATTGCAAACCCAAAGAGCAGCAGTGCTGACAGCCTCGTGATCCATGGTACCTTCCTCCACGGGCTCTGTGCAGATGTAGTTAGAAAGCTGCAGGGAGGTCTTCCAGAGGTTTCCCATGTCCCACCTTGAGCGTGTCTTCACTTGATGGAGAAGGTGCTAGCACAGCCCTTGCTCCAAACATAGCCAGTGGCTTGGATGGCTCATCGGAGACAGGGGAGGAGGGCCGTGAGTCAGTGGGGCAGTGGAAGTTGAGTGAGTTCCCACAGGTCACATTTGCGACAGGAGTGAGCCAGCTGGACATGGTCTGCCTTTCCGTGGGCTGGAAAATAGGGGCTGGATTGTGCAATTGGTGTTCGTGATGATGAGAATTTGGCCACGACACAGGAAGGCACACGCAAAAGAGGACTCATCTCAGGAAGCTTATGCGGTCACCCGGGGGGTCATTTGTCACTGAATGTTGTTATCATGAGAGACAAAAAAATCTGGACATCCAAACCAAAGCTCCCTCACTGCCTGGGCGGAGGGAGCTGCTGGGGACTGTGATATGCTCTTCTCTTTGGAAAGCAGCAATACCAACATTTTGTTCCTCCAGCACTCACCACCTAGCAGGCAAAGGAAAGAAGGAGCCTCACAAAATATGAGCAGCCTTGCTCCTCTGCCCATCTGTGTCCTCTCCTTCTAACCTCTCTCGGTATCTCCATTTGGCTTTTTGCAAGCACCGATTTCTTGATTTCTCTTTCTCCTCTCTCAATCATAGTAACATCTAGCATCTCTGACTTTTAAGTCTCTCGGTATCTTCTTCCCCAACCCAGATTTGGCCTCTTCCTGCAAGACAACAGTTTGTTCATAAAACGTTTTCTTCCTAAGCCAGTTCCTTATTTAGGCAGCTGCTTTTCTCTTTCTGCCTGTTTCCCACGCTAAAAAAGAAAAAAAAGTCGCAGACTTTGGGTAATGGCAGAAACCTTCACAGTTCTGCTTTTTACTTTCAAGCCTATCAGTGCCTTCTCCAGCAAAGGGAGAAACTCCAGAGCCTCCCACCCCCATGGGATCACCCAGCTTATCCAATAGATCTTTCCAGTCTTTTTATTTGGGATGAAAATTGGACTCCCATCTTGAGAAACTTTGATTCCTTCCCCCCAAAAATGATCCCCAGGTGGGTCCGCAGCTTTGGGTCCTACATTGTAAGGACACCTCAGAGCAGTGCTATGAAGCTATGATTTCCAGCTGAGATGGGGTGATGCTTCAGGCAAGCAGGAAAGAGAACAGAAAACCAGTTAAAAATAAAAAGTCCCTGGAAAACAGCTCAGATTTTTAGGCATCCTTAATTTGATTCCTTAATCTCTTTTTCCAGGCTGAAAAATCCTCCAAGTGAGAACCGTACCTCAGACATCAAATAGTTCCCCACAACTCTGTCTTACTGAAAGTCTCGGAGAAAGCTGAACACTGCAGAAATGGGAGCTGTAGGGTGGCCAGAAATTACATTCAGTCTCCTTCTGCATACCCTTTGCCACACTACAGACACCACGGCCCGTGTTTTGGCAAAAATAGAATAATTCCTGCAAAACAGACACTAAATATACTCCTCAGCTAACAAAGGAGTGCTATCAGCATGTGTCAAAGCAATGAAGAGGGAAGACATAAGGAAATGGCACTGAGCTCTACAGCATTCTTCGCGGTTAATTGGATAGCCGGAGCCCAGACTTGGGGCTGTATCCTTAATTTTTAAAGCAGTGCATGGAGAATTAAGCATTAAGAGGAATGGGAGTCATCATGAAACAAAACAAAAAGTCTGGCATACCGCTATGAAAATGTAAGTTTAAGTACAGTAGCTGCCAGCAGAGAGATAATTATGTGCACTTCTGGCCTTATCTGCAAACTCTACTGTACGCTGTGTCGTTAAAAGCCACCTCCCGGTGAAAAAGAATGCCTGCCTCATATTAAGCCGTTTAAATGGTGTACTGTAATTATGCTTACAGATGTTTTAAGAATACATATGTAGGAAACTGCAGGTCTTTAATTATAGGTAGGCCTGCATATGGTGCACTTTGCTCCACTGCAAACGAGCCCGTGCTGACCCGGGAGCAACCTTCAAAAGTCTGGGGAAGACACAAGCTGCTTTCCTTCTACAATCTGAAATCAATCGCAATGGCAATGACCCTCTTTAAAAGCATTTCCTTGCTCCAGCGCAATAGTAAACCTCTGGCTTTCTGCGCAAGAGCTGATCTCCTCCCGGGAATGTCACTCCGGCAGGATGGAGACACATTTGGCTCTTGGTGCTTCTCACTGCATGGCCGAGCAGTCACCCCGGGGGCCCCGACAGCTGCTCACCCCAGACTGCTCCCACAGGGAGAGGTAACAAAATAGGGCTGAATTTTCCCATCCCACTCCCAGTCCAGCCCCACAGCTCTCTGAACCTGCTGTCCCCTTCTTTTTGCCATCTTCTCAGATGCAGTTACCTCATGGGCTTCCTGCCGATGGGGAAAATTGGCAGTTGTCAGAGCAGGTATCGCCCTTTCCTTCCCCCCTTCTCTTCTCTTGCTTTTCTACCTGGTGAATGAATCCAGCAGAGACAACAAGTGCAAAGTGGTAATTACACGGTATGTGACATTATTATTGTGTACTTGATTCTACAAGGAAAAGCGTGCTCCCCCTCCTGTTGTCGGTTCGGCTTCTTGCACCCTTTCCCAGTGAATAACTCTTCAGGGCAATGTCCCTGGCTATGCATGAGCGTGCAAAAACTTTAAGAGTGGAATTAAAATGCATTAACAAGAGTAACAGCATCAGCATGCTTAAAAAGCTGGTTAACTAAGAGCAGGGGCCGTGTAAGCGATGGCATCTCATTCTCAAAAGTGATGTGCCTCTTGTACATCCAGCTACAACTCAGCACTCAAATATCGTGCCACTTTTTAACGAATTTTTACTTCTGTTAGCCTGGCAAAGCACACTTACCCGATAAGGAAAATCAAAATTTATTCCATTTTCTGTATTGTTCGGCATCTTGTTTCCTGTGCTCAGACCAGTTACTGGCTCAGGTGGTGCCGGGGGATGGAGATGGGCGAGAGCCGCTGCACCAGCCCAGCCATTTCTCCGTGGCTGCTGTACCCTCCTCGTTCACTAGGACCACAAGAAAGGACAAGACCAAATTTTACTCTTCATTTTCTTCTAGTTTTCTAATTGTAAACCAAGGGACTCAGCACGTAATGAGTTGATTTAAGAGGATTAAGCACTTTTTTATTAAAATTAAATAATTGGAGACAGCAAATACCATTCAAGTGTCAAGAACGTATTGCTCATATTAAAATTTTTTTTTCACTTGGACAACACTCTGAAATGATAACATTCCGCTCTCCCGTGTTAGCTGTGTAACCCACAGATGTGGCAGATACCCCTTTATGTTGCAGAGAAAGAGTCCCACACCCGGGTACCATTTTTGACCTTACCATTGATTTCCCTGTTACCTGAGCAGCCCTGCAGGGAGAGAATCTTTTAGGCTGTAAAATTGTACAACTCCCCATTGTTGTGATGCTGCAAAGCAAGAGAGAAGAAAAACATTTCAGTGGATTTCAGAGAGATGGGCAAACTGAAGCAGATAGCTTAAAGAAGGTGTTGGCCGGACGGCTGGATGCACAGAGATGCGCAGCCAAAGTGACAGCATGGGAACCACGGTTTTGTGCTTTTTGTGATTTTATTTTTTCTGAGGCAATAAAAGCCCTGTCTGAGGACCGGTTAGCCAGGCTGAACTAGTGAAGAGGAGGCCAAATCAGTATTCTGCTCACCGGGCAGCAGGTATAGGCAATAAGCCTGACACAAGAGGATTTCATACCTATTGAGAAATCATCAAGCAGGTCGCCATGTCAACACGAAGAGTAATAGTGGCAGCTCACAGCGATGTGCTCCTGCCTGTAGCAAACCCATCACAAAGAGACCGAGGCTGGGGGAAGTTACCACGGCGGTCTCCCCTTCTTTTATTAAAAGAAAGTAAACTAATAAACAGGAAGGAGGCGCATGTGGAGAGACCACAGCAGATGGAAAGAAAAGGGAGAAAAGGTTAAAGGATGGTTAACAAATTTTAATGGGAGTGTTTCCAGACTCTCTTGGAACTGGATGAAAGGCGCTGATCTCCTCCAGGCTACTCTCAGTGTTTTTAGTTGATGGCTGAGAGCAGCATTATGTAAAATATGCTTTCCTGCAACAGTTTCACTGTTCCACTGTTTCCTGGGCTTAAAAACCAGAATAATTTAACTATTTCAATTGGTTGGCCATAGTGATGTCTACTGATAACTTGGAGCTAAGGCCTTGCCCACACTTAAAGCTTGTCAGCATAGCTTTCTCACTAAAATTGTACTAGGTTTTCCTAGCAAATGCTTTCAATGGCAAAGGGAGATGTAGAACACATAGTAGTCCATTGAACCACCTGGGTGAACAGAACTACTATCTACTGAGATGGGGAGGGGTTTGCAGAGGAAACTCATAAATGAAGTTTTGAAAAGGGCCCTAAAAGTAATGCATAATCAGAGGGGCCATGTCTTTCACTAGATCGGGTTGTCTCCCGTGCCAGAAGACACTTCTCAGTGTGAAACGTGTACTTTGTGCCACCTCAGTCCACAATGAGCGTTACGCTTTACTGATCAGTGATGGAGGAGGTGTCCACAGAGGATGGTGAGGGGCAAGCCTAAATAATGAAGCCAGTGCTGGGACACAGAAATGCTTAGATTAGACAGATGACTCAGATCTCACACTGGTTTTTTATATTTGGATATATGCAGTACTTGTCCTGGTCTACTGTACATGGATAAAAACTTTTTAATTCATAGGAAGACATTCCCTACATTTCGCTTTAACTTGAGAAAAGTTAACTTGGTTATCCTGACAATTTTACTTCTCTCATTTCCCTGAACTACAGTTGACATGTGAAAATTATACATGCGAATCATGGAAGCGATTGCGGGATGGAGACCTGCGTTTGCTCTCTTGCTTCTGCAGAAAAAGACAACTACTATGGAAAATCAGTTAAAGGACAATAGCAATGAAATCTTCTGTCTTTGTGGCATTTGGGAAGTTATTCTTTGAGATATCGCAGCCCTCATGAGTGAGACTGGGTTGCATATGAAAACAAAGAAATAATTGGGCATTTTAACTACCATACCTTGTCTTTTAAGATAGGATTCTTTTTTCTTTTAAGTTCAGATTTCCTGTGGTTTTCCATTATAAATAAATCTCCCTCTGTCTCTCTTTCTCTGTCTGTTGTAGTTCTGACTACCAGAATTTGTAAACAACTCAGGAGTTTTACATCTAGTGTTACAGTGGACCATAGCTAGATTTTTTCCTGCACCTGGATGACAATAGAGATTTGGGAAAAAAAACCCCACATCATCATATATCTTTTCTATGCAGGAAGATGCTGTAATGCCAGCTCTGCTCATTAAAATGTCTATTGATTTATTTAACAGATACACTAAAAGCATTGGCTATAACAAGAACTAAAAATTCCTTGGCAGACAGTGCTCCCCAGCATTTACCTTCCTTGGCACCAGAAGGCATGTTCAGAAACTTTCGATGTTCAAGACTTTATAATCACAAAATAATCTGCAGATATTTATAAGAGTAATGAACCACTTGTACATACCTGCTGTACAAAGGCATCTTTTTTAAAGCTGTGATGAGATGGAGAATGGTCCAAGTCATACTTTCAGTGCGGACTCAGGAGCACAATTTAGAAGATTTTTATGCTTTATTGGGGGTTTCTCCTTGGCCTGCTTATGCGTAAGAGGAGGTGATTCTTCTACCCAGGAAAATAGTAGGTAGTTCTTCAGGAGTTCACCCTGCATGTGGCTTTCTGAATTTTAGACTGGAATGTAACTGAGCACTATCTTGGAATGAACAGCCTAGTCTGGGTCAACACCTCATCAAAATCAAGCAGCTAGTCCTATGGGATTTTTAAATTCAGCTCCATCTGTAATTTTATCTCCAAATCTGCAAGCTCACGGGTTATGAAATAGCAGAATCATAAAATGCCTGCAGGTTTTCAAGCTTCAGCGTGTGTTTTCCAGAACCACATAATTTCTGTTTATTCTCACATCACTTTTCACGCAGGTTAATTGAACCCTCACTTAAAAAGTTTCCAAAGGCACTGGGAAAAGCCTCGTGCCTAACAGTTAGGATTTGCTATCAAATGAGATACAGGAGCTAGAGATTCAATGGAAACTTCAGAGCTGAGACACATCCTACAGATACCACCTCCGCCTGGATTTTCCCTGGAGTTTCTCTGCCTTTCCCACTTGAATGCGGGCTGCGACCAACTGGAGAAGCTGAAATGAGGACTACAGCCAGATTATGCAAGAGAGCTGTTACATTTCTGTTCATTCTGTATGAAGTTATTCCCTCTTTAGTTAAACAGATTCCATTCTTCTTGTCTCCCTCCTCGTCTCTGTAGTTAGCCACGGTATTTTAGCCATGATGGCCTAGGGTTTAAGTGAGCTAATGGCTTTTAGGGGGAGAGAGTTTATCTTGTATTGGATTACTGTAAAAGAACAGAGAAGCACTCAGGCACGCAAGTCCAAATGTTCAGAAAGGAATTGCTTATTTGAAAGCTTGCCCTTTCTGTCCAGCTTTGTCAGTTTGTCTAATAAAAGTATTTTTCCTTGCAAACTATGCCATGGCCACCCCTGAAATGCTACACAGAAATCAGGGAACGGCAGTCTGGATTCCCAGTCAGGAGGTGCTCATAGACAATTTTTGAAGAGCTGGAATACCAACCACAAACATCAATTATATGTAGGTCTCATGGACTCGGATGGGAGCAGGTCTGGGTTTTTTGGCTGCAGATGCTCAAGGCCATTCCTTGGCAGTGTTACAGGAGCAATATTTATACAAGGATGAAGCACAACTTTGTCAAAGCGTTTGCACAAATTAAAAACTTTGTTTTTTCTTGCTATTATTTATAATAGCAGTCTGAAAAAAAAACAACCCAAAGTTGGTTTCTCTATGAAAGAATTTTAATTGGTTTTCATGGCAGGACTGAGTGACACTGTGGGTTCTTTCTCAGGACATGGGTCCTGGGTTTCTTCCTCAGACACAAGGAAAATAGCTTGTTACAAGTTTTATCAGAGGAAAAGCAACAGTAGATAGGGTCAATTCTGAGACCTTGCATACTTTGCTGTCTTGCTCTAGCTAGTTAAACAGTATCCTTGCCATCTCCAGGTTAGTGCAGTCCCTCATACATTTTTCCAGACCCATGACCGAAGATACTCCTTGGATAGATGTAAGACAAGCTGCTTGATATCACCCTTCTCAGTGGGTACATCAGCTCCCTGAAGATCTTACTCAAATATTTAAGCAGCTCTCTCCTGGGCAGGATGGACTTGAAGGTGACTGTGAATTTGCCCCAATATCCCAATATCATTATGTAGAGTGGTTTCAGTCCAGCCCTTTTCACCACTACAGGAGCCTGCTGCAATATCTATCCACTTAAGCTTTGCTTTTTGAATATTGAAATAGAAATGCTTTTAAATGCACAGGCTACACCTCATGTGGACTGTGAGAATGAGGAGGAAAAGGAAAGTATGTTTTTTTCTTATTGGGAATTCTGCATTGGTTGAGAGAAGCAGGGGCTTTAATATGAGGGATTTATGCTGAGTGATCTGTCTTTGGTGAGCTGGAGAACAAGCCATTTTTCACCCCTAACATGAAACAAATTTATTTTGACTTCAGGCTGATCCTTGAATACATGATAATGTAGATAAAGATTTCTTGAATTGAATTTCAGCTTCAAAAGAAAAAGGACATATCTGTATTTAAAATCTTTGGTCACATATGGACCCTGGTAAGGTCTGTTGATGTTGAACACTTTGCTGGCAGCTGCTCAATACGCAGGAGATGCACTCTATGCACCAAAGAACAGAAAAATAACAACGAACTACTAAGTTACCTCTCCTGATTGCTCCAGAAATGAACACAAGAGAGAGACATTACATAGCTTTCTGAAATGAATGATCCCATAGACCACTCACTCTGAGAAATAAATTTGTATACCTGCGTAGGCTCATAAGGGATGAAAATAGGATATTATTTTCAGATGTCTTGGTAGCTGATTAGAGCTATTTAGAAAATAGCAGCTTCATTTTGTAGGCAAATGCTGGAATTTCTTCATTTCTTCTCATTTCAAACTGGAATAAAATGTTAACATTTGCTGATACAATAATCATCGAGAAACAATACGTAGTGCTATAGTAAAAAAAAACAAAAAACAAAGAATAAATGAAGCTAACATCTTACTGAAGCAAAATCTTGACAGTTTCATTAGGAAACTAGAAAACGTAGTCAAAATTGATATGTCACCTCAAACACTTTGCTGCTGCAGAACTGCACTTCTCCAGGTCCTGCTCCATGTCTGTCTTAGCAAGGGCTGTGACAGTGTGCACGGTCGTGACTGTGTCCTGTAGCTTGCTTTTCTCATGCATTAACAGTGTTTTCAGAGAATTTTCCATGAATACTGTTGAACAGGCTGGCACCTGAAGCCCTTGTGTCATGACACCCCGGGCACGAACAGGCTGTTTGATACAGCAGGCAGATGTTCCTTGTTTCTGCCCCAGCAGCACCTGGCAGGGGTATGATACACAGTGAGCTTTATCCTGACATGTTCTGGGGGTGAAAAACCACATTTTTGGGAATCTACAATGTCTATCTTTCTAATCCCAGCCTCATTTCCTCTGTTCAAAAGGCAAATTGGTCTGGATTTGATCTTGGCACTTAAATTGTACCTCACCCTTGCAATGAAGCAGCAATGGAAAGGGTGGGAAATGTTAGGGCATAAAGTCTGGTACAGACAAGGGTGAAACAGGTCCCAGAAAGTCCATTTTGTTCCAGAGCTCTTTAAAATGAAAAGCTTCATACACTTATTCTTGCTGACAGAGTTAGAAATGTATGAGGCTGTCAAAAACAAACTCAGATGCAATGTTGCGTCTGTCACCATGTTGGTGGAGTTTAGATACGATTGAGAAAAAGAATTTGTTTCCTTGGTAGCAGAAAATTGCTTATTTTACAAGGTGCCATGGAGAGTGTTATCTACTTGGGATTTATAGGGTAGAGGCTTTAATAATGCATTTCAGCAGGAAAGGAATATTTGTTTTATGATATACTTCCCAGGGTGGTGGTTGGCTTTTAGATGCACTGTGTCTTGAAAATTAATAATGCACCTATCAGAAAGCTGTAATATCACTTGCCCCAAGGGCAGGTAGGATTTGCAAAGGACTTGGAGCTCAAACTGGTCCCAAGACGTGGGGCAGCTGGGCTGCAGAGGCACCCTGGCTGCCAGGCGTCCTGGCGGGACAGTGGCAGGAACAGAGCATCCATGCATTAAATGCAGCTTATTATTTTGGACAGCACCTCTTTATGTGGAAATGCCACTAGCAGCAGCAGTGGTGTTGAAGCCATAAAAAGCTATTCCTGTAGGATAGTATCGGGATCTGGCCCTGTGAAATACAACTTGCTGACATCTGATAGCAACGGTGAGACAGTATGAGCCTTTGAACCAAATTCAGCGAGGATAAAAACGGTGCTGTTGCTTTTATATTAAAGTCAGAGGATCAGAAAACACCATATAACGTGCAGTTATTTGGCAAGCAGCAGCTCTGCCGGCTGAGTGGAACTGACACAGCAGGCTGAGGCGGGAGGAAGGCACGTCGCGTGACAAACAGCTAACAGGAGGATAATATCAAGTAGGTGCAAAGAATTATTTGTGGCTTAATGAAGAGCCTCTCGAGGTCGAAAATTTACAGTTCCTTTCACGGTTCAATTTTGTCGGAGTGCGGAATAAAAATAACCATTGAGTAGAGTGCAGCGACGTTGCGATGCACGGAGGAAGTAGCACAGACCTTGCAGACCTACGAGACAAAATTATATTGGCAAGGGAAGGCAGACTGAGAACACGAGCCAGCAAAGGTCAGCTAGGGCATAGTATGGGGGTGGTAATTAGGCCACTAATTAGATTCTTAAGGGCAGGCTGGGGAAGGAAGAACGCTTTACAGTAGAAAAAGGAAGAAAAATTTCCCAGCACAGTGTCAGACAGGCATCGCCATTTCCCTTCAGACCAATCTGCCTCATGATTGCTACGACGAGCCAAGTCCTAGTCGAGATGAGAAGAGGTCTGAGCAGCTGGCGGTGAGATACGAGGACCTTGTGCCAGAGATAGGCACGTTTTCTTCACCGCAGAAAAAGTGAAGTTCAGAGAAGAACCTGCTTCAAGTCCTTCTCCACCCTCCCCAGGGGAAAGACCCTCGGTCAAACAAGCGGGATCAAAGCTGGATTTTGGTGAATGAGGGGTAGGAACGGAGGTGTTCAAGAGAGGAATCATCCCTTGCAAGACAGAACGCACTGCCGTCTCTCGCAGCGTGTAGGTAATGGGAGTAAAGTAAATTAAAAAGGCTGAAAATGTTCCCTGGAGAAAACCAGTTCCCCAGTGAGTTCAAGAAGCTGAATTTATGTCATACAAACACTGCAACTTGATTTTCTGAGGTGGTTGGAATCCCTGCAGAATCACACTCCGCACTGACCTGTGCTTGGCTTCATCCTGACCCCCTCCTCCCAGTCAAATTTAAAAATCACACTCATTTCATCTTATTTTTCATTTCCTGGGCTGTGAGATCAATAGTCTAGTCACACACAAACAGAACCCAAACCTTCTTTCAATACTGTTTTAGTTGGTATCACAAAAAGGGCTCAGACTGAAAAGAACTTTTACAAAAGACTGTTGATTCTGCCAGGATGGATCAAAGCTAAATCTGTAATATGGAGAGGAGAGAGAATTCAAACAGTAAGGAAAAGTGAAGGCATCTGGGACATAAAATAAATGTGTTGCTTTAGCTGTGGTTCTTTGACCTCTATGTTTTATCGCGTTCATGTTTTTATTATTTGAAGTAACATCTCCGATACATAAATTAAGCATAGCACCTGAAACAGGAAAAAACTGCTCAGAACCTTAAAAGTGAAGTTAGTATACTTTAGAAAGTATTTAGTGGAGCAATGTTTTCAAGGTACATATAAGAATGGTATCGACAGCGGTGCTACAACTGATGGAAGTTGGGATTTAAAAGGGCAGCGTCCCTCCCCGTGGGCTGACTCTGTCCCTGAGTCTGACTGTGCCCACGTCGTGTCCCATCGCAAGCGCAGCCTGTGGAGCATTTGCAGTCCCTCCTCCCCCCAGCTCTATACCCCAACCAGTGTTTGCCAGGATACCCGACCCTCTCTTCATCTTCCAGAGCAGAAGTGCGAGTGAGCACAGGCATCATATTTTTCTACAAGCACGGGACAGAGCCTGATGCCCATCTCCGGTGGGGACCGTCGGCTCTCTGAGCACAGAAGCTCCCATGACTCCAAACTTTGTTTATATGTTTTTGCAAGCCCAGGCACCAAAATGGCCTTTGTGATCTGAAAGAGCTGGAACGGAGGGTCTCTTTGCTAAAAAGATAAAGTGAAATTTCAGCAGTTTCTACAGGACCAGCAGCTATGCAGGGGGTGCCTCAGGCAGGGTGAATAGAGCTGAAAACCTTGAGAGAGCATGGGAATGGCTCTGGGCAATAACACAGCTCTGGAAAAGAGGAGGTTGGGACATCAGTTGGGACATCAGATCTCCTCTTGTAATGAGAGCATCACGAAAATTACTGAAAATAAAGATTTATGGGTATGTGGGATGAGCAGGTATTCAAGTAAATACTTGAACATTGGTCCAATCTATCCACAAACAAAATCAGGGAACTGTGCTGGGCCAACCAGACAGGAAGAAAACTGAACCTAATTAACATTACATTCTACCGTAATGGTATTTTGTATCTCTGTACACCTTGAAAACAGAGCTGGGAGGCCATGTACATACTATCTTGACTGTACAGCCCACATACATCATGGAAAATCTTACCCCAGAGCTGATTATCCTCAACATCCAAAGCTGATGGGGAACAACCGTTTTATGGATGGCCATCGGAAAGAGCGCAATGCCTTCAACTCCACTGAAAGGACTTCCCTACAGAAAAATTACACTCCAAAAAAGAAAAAGACTTGACAGTGGAGCTTCTCTGGTTGTATCGTTCTGAGAATTCAGCTGCTTTGGTCAGAGATTGCATTCAATTCAATTAAGACCATGTATGTCACTAACACTTGTCCTCACACTTTTTTTTTTTGTTAGCTTTGAGCTGAAAAAGGGGAGACTTGGAATAAGGGAGAGAACTCCTGGAGCAGCTAATAACCAAGCTGCAGTCCTCAGCTACAGTGCACAGTTGCAGCGTGTGTAAGAGGGTGCTGGCCCAGAAGGTTTATCAGAGGTCACCTTTTCAGCTCTCCAACAGCAGAAAGCACCAGGAGCCATCGCCTCAGCTGGTGACCAGTTTAAAAGAAAAAATAGATTGTCATTTTTCACGCAGCAACGCTTGCCAGACTCAGCTGCAGCCTGGCGGTGGGACTTCTTGTTGCCTGAGGAAGTCTCCAGCCGAGCTGCAGGGAACACAGCGTACGGGCGGAAAGGACGGCGCTTTGTTTTCCTGTGCTTTGGGACCGCTCTACCTTCGTGTAGCTGCTGGCCCTAGAGCCTGGGTAAATAGCTGAGCATCAAGCTAACCACTTTTTCTCCTGGGGAAAAAAAAAAAAAAAGGAAAAAAGCAGGAATAAAACCTTGATTACAGAATTAGAAATAGAGGGACGTGCCAGTAGCGAGAGGAAGAGGAGGGTGGGAGCCACCGGCCAGGCTGCCCGCAGAGGAGCGGAGCGGAGCGGGCAGCATCCTGCTGCAGCCCCCCGGGAGGAAGCCCTCGCCAGGACAACAGGAAAGGCTCGACAAACACGGAGCGTTTGGGACTAAAGCAAATATTGCAACTGGGGATGGAAATGCTGATGTTTTAATCAGTGGTGCCACAGCAATTATGGATCATTTTTATTTCCTTGAAGGAAATGGGAAACGGCGAGAAATGGGGAATTTTATCTCGCAACAGACCTCCCGCCTTCAATAAATGTGCAGGGAGTGCAAAGGGAGTTCACAACGCCATGGTGACTGCCGAGTGCCTTCCAAGGTTCACCATTCAATACTTTTATGTTATTTGCAGGTAGTAATTGACAGCGGCAGTTTAATTAAACAAAAACAGCAAGACAGTTTCTTGCTAAAAGGGCAGACCATAATCATTTTCTAGAAATGGATCCCTCCAGCTCTCACTGAGGATAAACACTCGGAGCACTTGCAAATTCTGATAAGCAACTTCAAGCCTGCGTTGTTATCTTGCCTTTTTTTATACTGTGAAGTTGTTGGGAGGAATAAAAAGAGCCAGAAATCTTTATTATTCTTCCTAAGGGATTCATTGCATTTTACTTTGCAATGCTTCATCATATTACCGATTTTCACTGTACATGCTTTTAATAAATACTTATTGTTATAAAGATAATAACACTCTTATCACATTAATGACTTTGCAGTAGTGCAAATGAAAATGAATATTAATAAAGTTAACAGTAACCTTGATACCAGTAGAGAGCTGGTAAGTGAGAAATTTTCTCAGTGTTTTATAGTACAAGAAAGCTTTCTTTTCTGTTTTTTCTCTGCCAGCATTGGAAGGGAAAGTATATGAGATAGAAATTTAGGTATTTGTGAAAAAGGCTCAATGATTATTTCCTATTATAGATCACTGCAGTCTGTTTTATTAAAAATATCCTCTCAGCCCCAATTCTTCCCTGAGGTATTTCTGCTGCCTACCAGCACTGCAATGAATGAATGAAGACACCATATGGGCACTTGTTTTCCAGCTTGTATATAGGTCTTGTGGGGTTCTGCATGGATCCCAGCATATGGGTCAGACTGGCATTTCTTTTTTGATCCAGAAGGGAAAAAAAAAAAAAAGCAACGGTGCTACAGCAGCCTTTCTAGGCAGTTCTGCATTTTCTCATCTAAACAGCTTTCCTTTTCCATCGTTTTCCCCCACGGTTTGTACGCCACCTGAGCTTGTAGCTGCCTGAGCTGCAGCCAGGACATTGGCAGGGCTGACTGCACTAGCACGTGATTTTGTTCCCGCATCCTAAAATGAAGCAAACCCAGGGGTCATGGCCGAGGACAGTCCCACGGCCAGGGAGCTGAGAGCTTCCAGGAAGGCGCAGACGTCCTGTCTGCGGGTGATCTGCAAGTGCACGGTCAGTTCAGGCGGCTCAAGGCACATCAGACCTCCTGCACGTCTCCAGCCCATCTGTGCAAGGCAAGAGCAGTTGGCCTGGCACGGCCCAGAAACACTGGACTGGCCGCGAACAATCTGTACGTTTGATCTCCATTACTGTGGGAGACACATCAAACATTTCCAGAGGTCTTGCAGCTTGGTATGAACCACTGGAAATCCTGGACAAGTGGACAAAATCAAGCAAATTCATTGTAGAAGTCATTTAATAAATGAGTCAACCACACAGAAGTTTGCTCCCTCTTATATTGCATCACTTTGCATTTTTAAAAGAAAGAGTCACCCCCAAGTAAATCATCAAATACGGGGATTTTTGCATCCCTGTGTATTTCCCCAGCATTTTTTTTTGTTCATATGTAGGCTGAATTTGGGATTGGGAGCACATGGAACTGAGCACCAAAGCTTTTTGCATGATTTTACTACAGCATGCACTGTGTTGACCTAAAAACTCCTACAGGAGCAATTGGTACCAGTAGTCGTATGTTGTACAAGAGAGTAACCTATTCTGAACAAAGAGCTCTCAAACATATGGCACTTTGTTCGTTTAACATGAGAGGTATGCCAATGTGCTGAAAGTGCAGTCAGAGGGAATAAGGATATTGCAAGATTTCGAATACTAAGCACAGAGATATTAAATTTAAAAACCAAGGGTTTACGTAAGGTTAAGCCTTGAGATTTTTAAGTCTACAAAATCTGATAACTTTAAAAGTATTGTCTTTACTGTGCTGAACCCTGTCACATTGCTCATTTGCTTTTATAGTTTGTAGACATTTTTACACACTAAGGCATAAATTTAACAGAATAAACAGTAATGTAAAAAACTACAGATGGCAACTGCAGAATGGCCAAACATTGGTTCTGATAGTGAATTTATCTTTAAGGTTTCCTGGTTTAGCAGATGGCAGATCTCAAGCCTGACATTGCATTAATGTAACTTTCTTGAGTGCAGTCTTTTGGTGGAGGGAAGCATGTGGTCAAATTCACAGCGAATCTGCGTTAGCTGATGCTGCTACGTTATCTGAAACATTCACTGATAATAGCGTCTCGACAAAAAGGATATACGTACGGATATGTAACTCATCTCATCTCAGATATTTGGGTTTGGCTTTCCAGTTTGGGGAAGGTAGCTGGTTTTTACAGTGGGATGAAGAGTATCAGCAAACACCTGGAGACAGGAGTTACAAGACATTCGAAATGAAGAAGAATTTATTATACATGATAGCCTAGAGTAATGCATTTCTCTGTTTCTGACTGGGAGATGTAAAGAAGGTGGTAAATGTAAATAAGAAAATGTGGCTGTATCGCTGTGGGAACCCGTACTAACTCAGTCAATGACCCCTGGAGAGCTTAAGGAACTGTGCAAGAGCTTGACCTTGCTATCAACATCGCCTTTTTTTCCTACACCGATATGACAGTGTTACTAGCATTGGGTATAAATGAAATGTAGATGCATTTTACAGGAATATGTAGTTTCCAGCGTGCACATTCACCTCTCTACATTGGCATTGCTAATCTGTCTTTCTCCACCACTGATTTACAACGGTCCTTAAAATGCAGACTAAGACCTTTCGGTAGCGTTTATGTCACTGCCATTTTTTCATTTTGTCTTGCTATTATACTTTCAAGCAGTTAGAGGCTGGCAGCCACTGCCTTAAGCATAAAAGTGAATTGAATAAATTAATAATAGCCAAAGGGTATCGTGGCAACCAGAGGTGTGAAGGAAGGTGGCCAGGTTTCCAAACAGCATGATTAAATATGGCAATATAACCTTGGCGAGTTAATACAGCATCAATTGCCCAAAACTAACACGATAATTTTACCATCCAGAAATACCCCAGGGAAATAAACGTTTCTCATCATTGCCAGGAAAGCCGAATCATTAACGAACAGAATGATGATGAAATGCAGAAAGTCTTGGTTCTTGAGCAAAGCACATTATTTTCTGGGACATGAGGCTCATTTGTAATAGGGATCTAATTCATATAATCAACACAAAGACTAAACACCGATGAGGAGATTTTCTGAAATAAAGATTGATTTCTATCCCAGTCCTTCTATGTGAAACACACTCACAAATTGTATTTTTTGTGTCCAGGAACGGATATTTAGATGCCTAAATATCCATTTATGTATACCAATGGGCAGTTTGCCTGTGCAACTAGACGAAAAGCAGTGGAGAGATGGGTTTTCCAAATCTGAATGCCCCAGTGGTGCTTTTTGGCTCTCACTTTGAGGAGAACTGGCTTGGCGTGCTTCTCTGTCCTCAGTATTTCTGGGTAGAATTCACAAGCCATTGAAGTGCTCCATGGCACCAGTCCGAGCTCTTTGAATAGAGGCGAGACTATCACTCTCTCATCTGCTGGATGGTAATGCTTGACATTAATATTTCACTTTTCACCAGAAGTTCCCAAAGCTCTTTTCAAGCCTAATTAAGGTTCACATCACACTTAAGAATGAGGCAGATATCCTAATGACAGGAAAAATGAGGCCAAGAGAAGCGAAAGGACTTGCTCAATATCACACAGTTGCAGCCCTGAGACTGAAATGCAAAGATCTTGAATCTCAGTAGTTTGCTCTAACCACTAATGAATAATAACGACTGACCATATTGATCATTAATAGCACTTTCACCGGGCTTAATAAATGTAAAGTGCTGTTGAAATACTAATTCATTCACCTTCGCTGATCACTGAGGGTCTTCATCCTGCAACCCACTCTACTTTGCATATGTGGAAAACCACTGAGTGAATCAGATATCGCTCCAGAGTGGAAAGCTGAGCATGGAAATGGTTGCAGGATGAGGTATGAAAGAGGATGCTCACAGTGTCTGGCTTTCGGCTTGTAACTGAAGTGCGTGATGTAGGGGTGCTTGAGCTGAGAACTTGGTCTCCCTTACTGCCAGCAGAGAGAAGCAGGCTCCATTAGAAGCTCATTCAAAGCATCTGAATTAGAAGCTATTTCTCTCTGCTGAGCCTCTGGAGAGCCTAACATTAGAGGTCTCAAGCTAGACATGTGAATACTCTCCCTTAAGTGCTTATTATTATTCCCATTTTGCAGGTGGGTGAACTGGAAAGGACAGGACTGCGCTAAATTAAGTGAGCTGCCTGCAATGGTTAGGCTCCCTCTTTGCTTCCCCATAAAACCCCTGGAAACGTGTATGAGAAAAAAGAATGCAAAGCTGAATAAATCTCCAGGGAATATGTTTAGGTTGTAAAAATACAGAGACAGTATCGAAATATCTGAGAGTGCTCTTGGAATATATGGTGAGTCATGAGCACCGTATATTAAATGGTCAACGCTTATTCAACAAAAGTCGTTTCTCATGCGAGACCACAGGAGTCACAGGAATTGGCTTTGCACCAAACTGCCTGATTCAGCAAGATATTACCAGTGTGCAGAAGCTCTGCTGTTATGGTTCAGCTTTTAGGCACTGGGAGAGAGGCAGTAACCAGCACGAGGAGAAACTAAGCGATTCCTTACAGATTCCAGTATGGCAGTGTTTTAACTATGTGCGTAGAAACTTATCAGAAAAAAATATGCGTTAAGAAGAGATAATATATGTATGAAATTCATCCCTCCCATGCTTGTATGATGGAGACTGAGTTTTATCTCTCTGTTTTCTGCCATCTCTGGAATTCTTCCTAAAGCCAAAATTCTGTTGCAACTACGGTAGTCATTAAAAATTATAACATAAGAAAGTGCTTATCAGTTCTGTCATTGCAGGTGGACTGGAAGAATGATTGCAAATTGAAAAGACTTTGTAAGGAAGCCTGAGTTAGCAAAAAAAAAAAAAGAAAAAAAAAAAAAGGCAGAAAAAAGGAATATTAATTTTTCCTGAAATTAGCAGAAAGAATAACACTTGGAGAAAACATTTATCATTATGTCAGCAAGGAGGTATGTGATTTATCTTTGTAATAATGGTCTTCATAACTTTGAAGGTAAAGACAGTTGGTCTATCTTGATATTTTTCATACAAGAGCTAGCAAGTTAAATGACTTTACTGTTATATCTAAAATGAAAGCTAATCTAGCATAGGCATGCTTGGAAATTCACCTCTTGGCAGCTGTACAGGGTCAGGGTCCATCCTCTGGTCCAGAGGGAAAGGAGCATGGCATGGGCCATCTCTGCACAAGTAAACGCTCTTCTTTTCAAAGCAGGCTGACCTCGTGCCTGGGGTCTCTGGGCTAAAATGGGGCGTGCAAAAGCATGGCAGAGTGGGACCTCATAGCTGGCTCCGTATTTTGTCCCTCCTTACCCTAATACTGGCCAGGTGGCAACTTCTCATCAGGCGTGAGGGATGCCCATGTCCCCCTTTGATCCCCTCTCATACAGGTACAGGGTTTGCTCTTCATACATGAATTTCTCTTGCAACAAATGGCAAGTCCATATGGTAAGCACTCATCCCATGAACTCAACAAAAACAAATCAGCCCTGGTACTTGAAATATTTATACATTATGGCTAAAAGAGAAAGTCATTTTTTTGTCCAGCAATATGAGGTGTTTATCCAGAATGTAAATAATTCTTAAGGAAAGATTCATATGTGCATGCACATCCACGCACACATATTATATGTATATTTGCTTCATGCCACAATCTGGTTTTTTTCAACTCTGAAGCCCCTCCTGAAGGCTGGGGTTTGCAGGGAACTTCAGGTTTAGGCATGAACGAGAAGCAACAGATGGGAAAGAGGAAAGATGGGAGTATGCAGGGAAAAGAGCTTATAAAATACAGTTAAGCTCTTTTTTCTTGAGGTAGCTAGAATGGTCAAAATTAGTTAAGGAAATAAGGCACACATATAATCCAAGCGCTTGTTAAAACACATCCCTGATCAAATTTTAAATGCTTCATTTTGAATGCAGGAGCTGGAGGAGGAGTAATAAACGACGTGAAAGTAAAAACTTCGGGCAATGGAGTGCATATAAAATGGCCCAGTGACCTACAATTCTCTACCAGTGTCTCAGAGATGAAATATATTACCATACATAATAGATCTGGAGAGCGACAGTTTAAATATATGACACAGAAGGGAAAAGATTATTCTGTAACAGAAACTAAATGCCTCCAAGAGTAACACTCTTCCCTCCTTATTCACAAGAGCAATAGGAAACAACGGGGTTGTTCATATGGGAAAGGAGAAGCCAGGAGCAGAGCTCCCGTTGACTCCGGTGGCAGCAATGCGTGCCTTTAATCAGGAGCCACGCGCAAGGGTGACAGAGAAGCCACCTGATCATTTTAGCAGAGATCTGAGAGGTCTTAGAGCATCTTTCCCCATTTAGTCTGCTTCTTAGCTATCTCAAGCTCTTCTTTAATCAAAGCTCATGCTGTGTTGCAGATTTCTAAAGACTTTTTTTTTTTTTTTTTTTTGCATTAAAGCAAACAATTTAAATAAGAGCCAGAACCAACCTAATGTCAAGCTCCTTGGCTGCTGGCTCACCTAGCTTTGCCATTGCTGTGATGAGCCCTTGGTTGGTGTCACATATCTAAGAGTTACAGGAGGAGCAGTGTGAAACCCTCGGGCCATCAGCACGCGTGAGCTATTTCTGGTGCCAATTTGCACCCGTCTCCATTTGTCTTCTAAATCGTAACTCCTTGTTCATATTCCTTTAGAGAATCCCAGAGCTGTGCATGCAGCAGGTTTAAAAGCTTTGCCTGCCCTAGAAGTCACACACATGTATTTCCAAAAGCAGCAGGCTTCAACCGGCTTGAAGCCTTCTCATTGCTTGCGGTGCCACAAAAGCATTACGGTAATTCTGAGCGCTGAACCATTTAAAATCTATTTTAATTGATTCCCGGCTACTTCATGATTCCAGCATATTGTTAAATCAGTGGTAGATAAAAGTAGCAGGAGGTAACATCTTTTGTATTGCTGCAGGGAGATCACACCTAAAATAAGGCATTAAATTCTGGGTACCTCATTGCCAGAGAGATGCAGACAAATTGGAAGAAAGTCATAGAAGAGCAATAAAAATGATTAAGGGTCTGAAGAGACTGAGTTATGAGTGAAGATTAAAGGAACTTAATATGTATTGCTGCGCTAAAAGATGACTAAAAGGGAAACGATACCCTTCAACAAGTAATTGGAGGGCATAAATATCACAAATAAAAAGGAATTCTTTAGGGTGCTGAAGGACATACGACTTGGGATAAAAGGATGGCATTAGGCAAAAGGAAACTGGCTCTCGACATACATCATTAAAATCTAACAGACCATTTGTGGGAAACCAAATTCTGACACATTTATCTAATCATGTTTCAGAATTAATTTTTGCCCATTCTAGGGAAAACAGCACTGTCTCCAATTAAAGACTGAGCAAGAAGTCCCAGATGCACGCCAGGGACGTGCATGCCGAGAAGAGTAATTCCCAGTCCAAGTTGGGAAAACAGCAAAAAAGCATTCCGAGTGTTTGAAGGTTGATATACTCTTTACTGAGAGCCGAAGGATGTATAAGATATGAAACTAGTGATCTGCATTTTAGGAATGTGTCTGTTGCCAGGATACCATGGGGAAAATAAAAGTAATAATGCATTTCTTTAAAACATACACATTCCATTAATTCCAGTGAAAATTATACCAATGTTTTAACGGGAGAACGGACCGCTAAGAAGAATACATCTTTCTGCAATTTTCTTATAGCACCACCTTACAGCTCTGAGCCCAGCCTCAGAGTTGGAAGAAGAGCTGAAATCATCTCCACGGGGGTCGGGGTGCCAGGGCTGCACGTCCCGACCCCAGCCTGTGTTAGAAAGCAGCCGCGCATTCAACAGGATTGAATGCCTGCGTGAAACTGGGCTTTGCTGTGCCTCTGCTCAGCAGAGCGGCTCAGCACCATAGCAGTGTTAAGTCCTAAAGCTGCTAAGTACAACATATCTATCACCTTGTGGTTTTTCAGACTTACTGCATGGAAACTCCCCGGCTGAATTGAGAGGTCCCCACCCAGTAAATTATTTGCTTCCAGCTCCAGCTCCCCCTTTGCCCAGAAAAGCAAAGGGGGAATCCTGAACCTTCTCGCTCAGGCAGCTCTCTTGGGCAACTCGTTTGCTCCTCGCAGCTCACGGCAGAAGGCGGGACAGAGACGTTTTCGGGAAGTTTTTGCCTTTTCCTGTCACAACCCACATCCGCTGCTGGTGAGATTACAATTTGACATATGGGTATCGGTTTATGCCAGTACCCTGCAGCAACATCCCTTGAGAAAAGTTATGGAAAGCAGTACCTGGTGATGGGAGGTCATGGGAAAACAGCTCCCCAAAAGCAGCCGGAGTGGGAAGCAAAAGTCTCCCGGGTACTTGCAGGCGATGAACTTTTCTAGTTTTTGAGTCTAGGAGAGAGGAAGCACAAAGCAGAAGCATCTGCATTTCTAACCCCTCTTTGTGAGAATGACCTAAAGACGCTGATGCCGTAATGGGCACGCAGAGGAAGGGCAGTCCGTTTCCCCGGATTAGCATCCCACTACAGCGGTGCTCTGAGGACACGATCAGATTTGTTTATCCCAGAGTTAAATCTGGCTATAAATGCACAATTCTGCTGCTGTCAAAGCCAGCCACTGGACCTCTTTGCCAGATTTGTGCCCCAAACCATGGTCAGCAGCAGCAAGGAAGGACTCCCCTGCGTAAAAAAATCACCTTTAAAATTCACACACTTGCACTACTAGTTGCGGGCCTGCTTTTCAACGCTACTAACGGGCTCTCCCATCTCTTTTACCAGATAAACCCGCTCAGAGCTAAGAAATACATACAAACTTGCTTTAAAAGAGAGATGATCCTTTATATGTTGCAGAGTAAGCATGGCAACCAGCAGAAATCATATTCACAGAGGTGGAGGTCAAGAGTTTTCATTTTATGAAAACCAATCTAGTCAGAGAAAGTTTTACTATAATTTCTATATTGAAATTTCTTCATTTCCTCCCTCTTTGAACATCTTGAATAATGAGAATTAAAGTCCAGTCTTAGTTTTTAGGGTTTTTTTATACTATTTATTCTGACTGTTCTTCTTCTGACTATCATTGTTCATGGTAACACGATTAGTTTGTGGACAGTGATTTATTACGCCATAAAATTTTGTATTTTCTGCCTCATCTCTCACCAGGTAATGTTGAAGATAGTTTGTAAGTGTCCATGAGGTGGGTAGACACAACCTCTATGGGGTGCCTGGAAGTTGGAGCTACCAGATTTAGATACCACCACCGAGATGACGGACTCCAGCTGATGGTTGGTGAGGAATGGTGTGAACAGAGACTTCCCCAGGAAATGAAGACCTTGTTTTCATGACAGCTTCTTTAATTTAAAGAAAAAAAAAAAAAAAAACCAACATAAAAAGGAAGGGAGTATAATTAGGCAGAAATCTGGCTAAGCATAATTGCTATTTAGAGCATCCCAGGAGGCCTAAAAAGGCCTTGGAGGGCAGCATATTTAACCCAGACCAGAAACGCTGAATATGCATGAATATTCTATAAATTACAGGTTTCACCTAGTCAGGTATTTTATTCTGTGAGGTTTTCTTAGCTAAGAATTAGGTGACAATCAGATGTGACCTGAACAGAGATACATACACTTGCTGTAGGAAACTTGTGCATGTGTGATTTTTAAGTCAGTCTCAGTTATTTATATATGGTCTTACAGGTGTATAATCACCCGTTTGAAATCCTTAAACTGTTTGGCTCCCAATCACGGCTGTGTAATTTGGAAGCTTCTGTTTTGCATGTTACTATTAAGTTACGTATGGTTTCACTTCAAAACAGATTCCCGCAAATTGGTGTAAGCTTTAGATGCTTCTGAAAGTTCAAACCAAAGATGGACTTGATTGCGAAAGGAAATACTAAAATTCACTGTTCTTTTCTATTTTGCTCATGCTTCATCACCTCAGCTTCTTCGAAATAATGTTGCTGAATATTAAACATGCGGCTTTAAGCCCAACAGTGGCCTCAGTTAGTTTTAGGAGGGAAATAGGAAGAGCTTTACTCCTCCGGCGTGCCCCACAAACCTCGGCCAGCCGCGCACAGCCATAGCCGCACAACAACTGATACCATCAGCTTTGCAAGCGTTGCATTAAACCTTCATGTGAAACTGCGCGCGCTACATCACAGAAGGTACGCGCACGTATCACAAGGATGATTTAATAAACAGACTATACTTTTAGATAGTCATGTATTTATGTATACGTGGTAGGATCCTCTTGGTTGAGAATGAACCTTGCACTGAGTAGAAAATTTTGGCTTCTTAGCCAATGTTTGTGCTGTTGCCATTTCAAAACTGGGCTGTGGCAGTACGTGCTGCATGCGGTCTGCAAGGTAGGCGGCATGAAAGCCTGACCTGCTCAAGCGCTGGAGACCTGGCAGCGTAGGAGCAACGCATCTCCTCGGGCTGAGCTCTGACTGCCCCACCGCGATTTCGGGATGCTGGTGCCACCTAAACGCCCGCTTAGGACAGCTCCACTTTCCTACAGGATCGCTCAGGAGGGGCCCATCTCCTTCTAAAACCCTTCCCGCAGCCCAGCCGGCCGCCGGGGCTGCCGCTGGCGGTGCTGCGGGCACCGGCCGGCCCCCGGGGCACGGCTGGGGACCCCCCCGCCGGGGCCGGGCCGGGCCGAGCCGAGCCGAGCGGCAGCACGCCGCCTCCCGGGCTGCGCGGCGCGGCCGGGGAGCGGCGCGGGGCTGCTCCCTCCCCCTTCCTCCTCCTCCTCCTCCTCCTTCTCCTCCTCCTCCTCCGCCCCCCCCCCCGCAGGGCAGAGCCGGCGGAGGCGGCGGGCGCGACGCGGGGCAGAGCCGGCGGAGGTAGGTGCGCCCGGCGGGGCTGGGTTGGGGGGCTCCCCGGGCCGCCGTGCCCCAAGTTTGGAGGCGGCGGGGACTTTGCGGGAAGTTGGGCGGCCAGCCGGCACCGCCGGCTCGGCTCCCCACACGGCGGAGCGGAGCCCCGGGGGGGCGGCCCCGGGGACGCGGGGCTCCGGCCGCGGCAGCGCGGCTCTGGAGGTGCGGGGGCAGCTCCGGCTGCCCCCCGAGCCTCGCTCCAGGGTGAAGCCTGGCGGTGCCTCCCCAGCAAACGGGGGGCCGGGAGCGATTCTCCCCCCGCTCCTCCGCGGGCGGGTGCGGGGGGTGCGGGCAGGGGCACCCCCGGGGTGCAGCATCCCCGGGTGCAGCAGCATCCCCCGGTGCTTCGCAGCAGGGTGAGCGGAGAAGAAGGGGGACCACTTCTTTAAAACGTGCCCGTGGACAGGTTAGTGCTGCGGGGAGGGCGGAACGATGACAAAGATCATGCAATTTGCTGTCATCTCGGCGGGCTGCCGGCGCTGGGCAGGTCCCCGCTGCCTGCCGGGGAGCCGCTCAGTCGCCAATCGCGCCGGTGTTACGGTGGTTTGGGAGAGAAGGCACTTGTAAAGCGGCTTTCTCTGAAAGATTCATTTAATTCCGGCAGCGCATCCTACCTAGAATTAAGCCGTGGATGGATGTTGCCGTTCACTGATGCATATTTTTAGGTGGAGAGGGGTATTTCTTAAATGCAAGCTGTTGGCTGTTAAAAATAGCTTCATAGCATGCTTTTGCTGAGAATGCAGTCAAGGTTCAGTGACGGGTTATTATGGTTAGAGTCTGTTAAGCAACAATTCACCAGCTGAACTTTGGTGGTGTCCTATACGGGTTTGGGTTTTTTCTTTTTTCTGTGCTGCTTCACTGTAATACTACAGCCGTACTCTGCAGTGAATTGGCTTTCTCAGATACAGCTAGATTTGTAGGTTAACAGGATAGGTGATAGTACTTCTAGGATGGTGCGTCTAAACACTTACCAAACTTTGAGATACGGAAATGTATTTGTCTTTTTTTTATTATATGGTTCTATGGTCTAAAGTTCTCTTCATATTGACTTGCTTGCGTATGATGTAAGGATGGTTTCACTTCTTGAATTGTTAGCCAGACAAAAAATCATTGTCATCTCCTGTGGAACAAACACGTGCCTTTTGTATTTTGTGACTAAAACAAGCAGAGCCGTCAGCTGAGCAGATTAGAGATCAAAACTCAAAAGTTTGCTGGAACTGTTCATGAGGAGGAAATGTTTTTAAGGTTTAACTGAAAATCATATGCACTCGTTTGTGCAAACAAACGCCCAATGGAACAGCACTGCACTTGGTACTCGCTGGGGACTGCTTGAGCTTTGGCAAAAAGCGAATTTTCCGTCAATAAGAGGTCGTGACATAGATATGAACTATACATATGTACTTATATCTATGCTATTTATACCCATTGATATATGTATTTTCTATACAGACACACAGGTGTATATATATACACTCACTTATAAACAGTAAATACTAATGGAGTAGTTGTCTTGAAGCTTTTTTTTTTGTCAGTGTTTAAAATGTTGTCACACGTTTCTTGCCCTGAGAGCTTCTCTGCTGCTGCTGGTGCCATTTCGCTCTTGGGCATTGAGTCAAAGGATTCATCTGGCTCTTCACATGCCAAAAGAAAGAAAATCAATTGGAATGCAGAAAAGAGGAAACTACTTGTATGAAGATTTAGTAGTGAAACTACCTTCTTTGTTTCTTTAATGGCACTTAGATCCTGTGTCTGTAAGTGCAGTCACCGTGCAGTTCTGAAATCAATAACAGAATAGTTTTATGGTTCAGATTTTGTAATAGGAGGACTAATCTCAAATTCAGAGTGTTTTATTTGGTGGTTTGTAACAGGAACATGATGAAACAGTGGAGACTTACAGGACAAAACACTTAATTCCACTAATGCAGTGGAAGACAGTAATGTATTTTATCTTCTTTGCTAAACGAAAAGTAGATATCTGGAAACTGTATAAATGAGAAGGCCGAAGCAGACTCTCGTGTGTGGATTATTTCAGGTTGTTGAAGTGGAAGGATGAAGGTATGTCATCCCCTAGCAGCATTAGCAAGGATGGGATTATGTAGGCATAACCATAGAGATGCAAATAAGATACTGCTTATATTTTAGCATTATTTTAAGCAACCTGCGGCAGGAGCTGTGTGAGAACCAGGAGTTTCAATGGGCAAAGATTATGTTTGTAGCCCAGGTGATTTCAGTGTTATCGCCCATGTTTTTAAAGATGGACTCTGTCCCAATCCTAAAGTATCTCTCAAAGTATTTGTTTATATTTAAGATCAAGTTGTTAAGCGGATGACAGCAAACTCTTCCAAAGTTCATGAGGTATTACTAACCATGATACTACCATCCCTCCACCCCCAATACGGATTTCTTACCAAATTCCTCTGCTGCCTAGGAAGGGAATCCTTATTATTACCTACTTTTCCTATGCTGAGTGCTTCCTCATACGTTCATAGGAGCAAAATTTTAAGAAGCTGTAACTCAGCGTTGTGTTACCATTACGTTCTGTGTTTTTAACTTTGCTCCGATACACTTTCTCTAGAGAGAAGCTCACAGCAGCGGCCTGATCTTGCCTAAATGGCATATTGATTTAGGAAGTTAGAACATCCAACTGTGTTTCTCTTTTGGTACAGACACATCACTCAGGTGAAGAGAGCCATGACTTACACAGGTGCCAATATGCTCCCTCTCCCTCCCAAATCTTAATTACCCTTACAGTTACTGTGTCCTTAAAGGCTGTATATCCACAGTCAGAAACTCCAAGGAAATGTGCCAATAAATCATTCAGTGCTACTCTGGATACTTGGATGATGTGAATCACCCAGTTTCCAACACTCTATAGAATTTGCAGGAGCTGTACCATGGTTTGAACTGGGCTCCTTAATTGCTGTCTTCAGGCTTCAATTCCTCCCTTAACCCACCTATTTTCCTCTGTACCTTGCACAGTGAGGGAGAACTCTGAATTCCCACCGTACTCCTTGGCTGGAGTTACGGTGCTCAGCTGGAAGAATCCAAAGTGCTGGAAAAACAAGGTAGATTTCCAATAAGAGAGCGTTTTTTTTCCGCTGCTTTCCCCCACAAATTAGTATTTCTTATTTATTTATGCTTTTTAGTGAAGTGCCCTGTTTTTCTTACTGACGAAGTGTCGTGCCAGATTTTGAGTCTTAATACAGCTATTCACGCGAGGGGAAAGGATCTGTAAGCTTCTACAAGTTCTTATCTCAAAGCAGCGTGAATTACACTGATCTCTCCACTAATACCGCAGTTTCGCTAAAATTAACTAATTACATGTAATATTGTTGACCCATTCCCTTAAAAATATGTATGTCCACGTATCTAACAGAAAGCATGTTGTACAGTCACACTGGCTGTTTGTCCCTACGACCTTTTCATTTGTGTTTCCCGGGCTGAAAGGCACGATTACAATTCTGTCCCGATTGCTCGATTTGGTTTTTACATGCGAGGGAGACAGGAAAGCTACCGAGGAGCTGGAGTGTGGCAGGCACGTTGCAATGGGAGCACTGAAATCCTTTGATTACACAGCTGTGCCTGACATGCCACTAAACAGCACTTCAGGGGCAAGCAGTTAATGTAGCTTTGCCATGGAATATTTATTAATTTATGTTACACCTGGTTTCCAACAGCTGTTGAACGTGGCTTGTAAGGACTAGTTTTAAGGAGCGTGGCATCCTCTGGAAGAAGAGATAACCAGGTGATGGGCCTGATACCTAGCGAGAAGAAACAGAAAGAAAAATGATGTCCAGTTGGGTACCGGTGGCTGATGGCAAGGACAAGGCAGCTGTGGTGGTGGTGGGAGACCAGATGTGATGATGACTGTGAATAGGAGAGAGTGGTCCATGGCAGGCTCTGTCCCAGTGCTCTACCTCTGGCCCCCTGTGGCAGCATGACAGAGGTCATGGACTCACCAGCCCCAACCCATTGCCCTGCCTCTTCCCATTCCCAGATCCAGCTTCTTAAAATCCCCGCAATAGTTTGGCCTTGCTGAAATGCATGTTTTCCAAAGCTCTAAAGTGGCGAGCTTGCTGGTTTCCTTATGAACTTGCCAGAAATGAGGTAGTACACATAAGCTAACCCAGCTCCAGAAACCTTTTTGGAGCTCCTAGTGCAGCAAGCCTTCTTCCCTTGGTTTGCAGAAAGCTAAAGCCCCTGCAGCATTAGGGATGGTGAAAGGCACTTGGCTGCCAAGGTGCTGCCTCCTGTGTAATGGGTTTCCTTTGAGATGAGCACAGTCATGTCAAGAAATGTGGTGATGGAGAGGTAGGGAAGTGACACAGGCCTTTATTCTTTTATATCCCAAGCACTACTAAATACACGCTTTTTATTCTAAAACTTAATGTGCTGTCATTTAGACTCATCAAATACGCACACCATTTTATAAATAAGCGTGGGTTTTTTTGCCAGCTTTGTATCTTAGGTAGGTCGTTCCTCACTGCACAAAGTGCAGATCTGTACCTAAATAGCAAAATACTAAAACTGACATTTTTCATTTGCTTCACGCCTTCTAGTAGGGAAAAATATGTTTCACAAGGAGATATTTTTCCTGTAAAAAACCTTGATGTTCAGTGTGGGTGAATGTACCCTGCTATCTTACCATAAAATTAGAAAAACTGATGAGATTGAAAAAGACTTTTGTATTATTATTTTTTGCGTATATTGGTGCATGGCTTAAATCTGCCGAGTTTAAGTTAGACCTGGTAACTTCTCAGGATTGCATGGAATATAGGGAAGGACATTTCTTTCAAATAATGGCAGTCATTGTGTTACAGGTGAGTTTTAACTGGGAAGAACTGTGAGATCAAACAAAAAGTGTGAAGATAACATATAAGGTTCAAAGAAGTACAGAGAAAACAAGATAAGACTGCTTTGAAATATAGGAAAAATAATAAAGATTTATCTGCAACATGTGTACTTAGGGGATGGAAGAAGTCTGCTAGATGGTAGTGTTGAAAGAGTGCTATGAAAGTGGGCGGCATGTTAGATGTGAGTTTGCAATATTGGATAATTTCAGATGAGTGAAGATGATAATGTCCTTATATGCTCTATATGCCCAGTTAAAGTTCAGGTCTTGAAGCAGTATGGGGAAGAGAGCACTTAATTAAAGTACTGTAGATCTGGCACCAAATTAGTAGTGAGATACCAACAAATAGGAGAGACCTCAGGAAAAAAGTAATAGAAATCAGAATTCTGCAAGGTTTTGCACGTGATTTGAAGAAAATGTAAGAGCCCAGTGTTAACCTTGCTGTGCCTAAGCTAGGATATAATGACCTATGAGTGCCAGAATTTATTAATCCACAGAAGGACTCTGTTTGACTGGTGCAGCCAGGTTTGACTGTTTAAAGCTAGAAATGTGAGGAAATGGAGAAGGACAGTTTAATAGATTATTAGGAGTGTATACCACGTAATGAGATGGGTTTGCCTGCAGGGCCAGCTCTTCACAGGGAAGCTTCATCTCCTGAAAATTCTTTAAGAGGTCTTAAAAACAACATTATTTTGCAAGTCCATCAAATGCCTTATCTAATATTCCTTTCCAACCTCTTTGCTTTTGGCTACTTGTTAGTTGAGAAATTTGCTGACTGAGCTATGTAGATATTAAATAGATAATGTTAAATAGATATTGCTAGTGTTAAATAGGTTCAATGGATAATGAATCTGAAATTTCTAGGATTTTCAAGGAATGCACTGAAAACCCAGCTTTTCATACATCTGTTTCACCACGTTAGGCTAGCGGTCGTGCCCCTCTTCTGTCTTCAGTCACCAGTTAGTGCATTTGTAGGACTGCTGCTGTACTAGTTCATCCTTCTGGCTTGATTGCTGAACCCTGAGGAAATTTCCTGGGCCCATTTCTGGAAGGGATTTTGGATGCTGCTTGGTTGAAGTGGAAGAGGAGCAGGTTGCATGTGTACATCAGGTTTTGAGCCCATGCAGAGCTGATGCCGGTTCAGCTCCCCGAAGGAATATGGGTTCACACTGTGAGGTTGGGCTTCAGGATCAGGGACTCTTCACTTGTTTTGTGGCTCCCTGGAGCTCTGGCCTGGGATAACGCTGTGATATCTGGGTTGTAACGGCATCTGTTGCAAGTGCAGGGGTCAGATAAAAATACGGTAAAAACACTGCTGTGCGTTAAAGGCTACCAATAGGAATTTCAACATGAGATACGCTGGTGGTCTCTTCATTTAAAAAGACAAAAACATGTTCTTGAGCACTTCAGCATTGAGTATTACAGCTTTATGCCCTGAGCAACTCATCGGAGCCATTCATAAAGTAAATAATTTAGTTGAAAAATTTCATAAATTATAGAGCTATGAAAACAGTATCTCAGGTTGAGGATTAACTTGCCTGAGGAACAGATAAGGATAAATCAGAATGAAACCACTATCGCTCTTGACATTTAGTATTAGAATTACTTTGCAAAGCTATTTATACCAGCTTTGAAACAGTTTCAACAAGAAATGAGATGTGAGAGGTGAACAGAAGGGAACAGTGGAACCTAGGCTCATCCCTCTCATTATAGGAAAGAGAAAAATTCATTTGTCTAATATCAGGCTATTTTAAATTCTGAAGGGTTTAACTCTTCAGAGAAGATTTTTGAACATTGCTAAGGAGATCAGCAAAATTAAAAATACACAGCATAGTAAAATGGAATATATATCGGTATCCATGGAAATCCCACGTGGATTTCTCTTGCATTAGGGTAGATCACGACTAATTCAGCTCTTGGGTTTCACTGGTGTAAAGGGGAGCGGAATCTGGCTCCTCCAAACTGTGGGCACTGAAAATGTTTTCGGGTGCCTTTGGAGAAGTTCAGAGTCCTCTGCTCAACCAAGTGTGTGGCTGTGGTGGTAAAGCTGGTAAACCCAAGCAGTGGTCTGCTGCTTAGTACTCTAGTACATAGTACTCTGCTGCAAGTACTCTAGTACTTGACAGTGAGGAGCTTTTAGCTTAAGTCCCCACGACTTTTTAAAAGAAAAAAAAACAGATTTCAGTAACTCTTTGGGTAGAACATCCTTCTTAGATGGCTTCAAATCACCTGCTGCTTATTTCTGCATACAGCTTTAAAAATTGACTATTCGTGTTGTTTGAGTTACAATGTTGCAATAACTCATTTTGGTGTAATACTGCGGCATGCATAAAAAGCTTCTGCTGTGTTTTGATAGCTTTTTCTTTTAATGGTACCCATTAAGTAATCTATCCCGTTTTCCATTTTTTCATCTTGCTGTACTAGCACATTGGATAATAAATGAAAAAAAAAGCACTAAAAATATACTGTGAAAATACAGGCAAGCATGTAAATATCAACAGTGATTTTTGTTGGACTATTGCAATTCCTAGACTCTAAGGCTTTTCAGCATTAGAAAATGAACTGAAACTTTATGACGATGTATATTTGTGCATTAAAAATACTTGCATGTTACTGAAACAAGAATATCCCAACCACAATCACTAAAAATTTTACACTGCAGTATTTTAATAAGCTTCTTTTTGTGTATTTTTAAAGATAACAAATAATTTCGAAATAGTAAATAGCATTAAGTTGCACTTAACAAAAAAAATTGAGGGTTTCAAATGAGGTAATATAAATGCTGTGTTCATTCCAAAGAGCAATACTCAGGATGAACCTCTGGCTTCATTAAAGTCAATGAAATGTCTTCCTGCTGACTTCAGCATGCCAGGATTTAAAAAAAAATAAATTGAAATGGGATCTTAAAAAGTTTTCTGCTTGATGAGTGACTGGAGGTAAAGTCAATCAGCTGTACTTTTCTGAGCGTATGTTCTTCCATTCAGCCAGGAAGTCTTAAGGTGAAGATAATGTCTGGTGGGGATGGGGGTATGTGAAAAGGAAATAATATTTCTCTTTGAAATAATATATCAGTAGTTGTGGTATCCCAGAGGTCCCCTTTTATTGAGATACTGCAGACGTGTGCCCATTTCAGTGCTAAGGGAAGCTGACCGTGCAGTGGGCATTCCTGCTAAGGATATTTAGGCCTTAAAAGTGATGGAAAGCCCGAAGTCTTAACTCGTTATTTCACGCATTGCATTACTGCATTGTGTGGGTAGGAGTTTGGGCAGTCTTTTGCATCAAGTGCAGCATTCAGGCGTGTTTTTAGGGACATTTTTAGCTTTGTCCTTTTGGCATCAAGGATTTTTATGTAGCAATTGAATAGGAGGAAGGAATTAATTTGATTTAGCGATGTCAAACTGAAAATGAAGTTCCTCCTAGGACATCCTTCGAAGAACGCTCAATGGCTCTGGATTTAGCCTGCCGTCCGCTTTATTTTTGCAGGGATATTTTTGAACTTCCTCTGCTGATAAATATTTAGAGTCTGTTTATATTTCATCTGATTTCTGTTAGATAGTGCTTACAGAATTTTTCCCATAAATACTTATTACTGAAGAAATTGGTGTTACAAGCCTTGAAACTGCAATGCTAGCAATTTTGTAATTTTAACTGTAGCTGACTGACAGTATATTTATTAATTATCCAAGAGAGGCTTGTAGCTTTCTAAAAGAGAACTTTATTTCTGGGCTGTAGGAGTTAGAAGGGGAGCTGTAATTGCTTTATGTCTGGAGTGCAGGTTTAGGTGCAGAGGCTTGGGTGGATTAGATGTGACCATCGCTGAGGATCAATAAGGTATGAAAAGTGGAAAGGCTCTTTCATGTTTGCAAAAGGATGCTGCTAAGCTCAGAATGGAAATCGCGGCTCGCTCTTTTTTGTTTAATTAAAATCTAATGAAAAACGATTCAGCGAAACTTGAGTTGATATTAATTGCTTTGAGCACTTGAAAGATTTCCTTTGCAAAATTCTGTGCAGCCTTTTCTTCCAGCCTGGCTGTGTACAATTCTCACTGGTGTTGCCCAGCTAAATCTTAGCGCTGTTTTGCTATGCTTTGCTAATTCCTTTTCGGAGTCATGTTTTTCCTGATGTGAATATGACAATCCCACTTTAATTAGATAACAGCAGTTGTCACCATGCATAGGGATTGTGATGCCTAGGAGTCTCAGACGTATCGGCATCAAAATAAATAAATAAACCATCTAAAAAGCTTTACTAAGAAGCAGTAAACTTAAAAATTGAATTGCTTAACAGCACTGAAATGAGATGCCTTATTATATTACAGCATATAGCCACCAGATGTCACTTATTTTGTGCACCACTGTGCTGGGGAGAAATATGCCCTTGGTATGTCAAAGATAAAAAAAATTGCAACTTGCTATAAGTGGCTTTGTTTCTATTTGTATTTGTAATGGGCAACTGTCTTCATAAGTATTTTCATCTTAAAATAGATCGTATAGACTCGTTTCTCACAGATAAGATAGACTTGCATTTTTTATGAGCCTTAAATGTCAGCAGTGACATTTAGAAATTCAGGCTTTAAGAAAATAATTAATAATAGGCTTACTAAATTTTCAAAAAGATGGAAGTCCATTTTATGGAAAGGACAGTTTTATTATTATGAACTGTACTATCATTAAAGACACTTTAACCAGTGGCTTAAATATATATCCATCTTCAGCCAAGTTAAAAGCAGTGAGATGAGTCTTAAAGTCAAGCAGGACTTAAAGCAAGGTGGAAGTACGTGTAGAGCGGGGAAGGACCACTTCTAAAATCAGAGAACAGCATCCGCTTATAGAATGATACAATTCAAAGGAAAGTGTAAATAAAGATAGATAGGTGGGGATATATCTCTAAAGTGGAAAAGGAATACTTGGTACCCAACACAAAGCCGTTTTTCCCGACCCCAATGAGCATGAACAGTATCAGTGAGCGGGATGGGACGACTAATTGCTCACCAGTGAGAGCGAGCAAAGGGCTCGTGATCTGGGTCATGGTGTTCAATGGTGGTTTTTTCCTCCCATTACCAGAGACGCTAAATTGACAGCTGCTGACCCTTTTCCTGCTCCGTGGTCACATAAGCCTTGTGCTCATTTATTTTTCGGTCTGTACCCAAATGCAGCACTGTTAGAAAGGGGAAATTTAATTTTCTGGACTTGAAGCAGAAAGACTGAAAATTCAGTGATTTCTTGAAGGGTAATGATAAGTGCTTTTTTTTATTTCTTTTTTTTTTTTTACCCCCCAGTGGTAGTACTGTTGTTTGGTTTTACGTTTTAAATGTGTCTTCTACCCCGGATTTCCGTTTGGGATGGAGTCATAGTTGCTCTGTGGATCTCATGCAGGTTGGAGGATGTAAATCCATCACTCCGAGTGAATGATGTGAGGGTTGCTCTCCAAATTATTTTCCTTTTGAGTCCTCAGGAGCAGCTGTTTTGAAAGACTACCTACCTTCATTTTTCATCTGTGGTGAAAAATGTACTCTAGCATGGCATTCACTAACTGCAGGCAGAGTACATCACACAGACTTTCTCCCCGCCTTTTCTTCTATGCTTGAGCAAAAATAGAGGCAAGAAAAGCACGCCTTAACTAATAGAAATGGAGCGAATTAGTGTTTTAGCAGCTAGTATGAAACCAATTATATTAATGAGGGCTCCAGTGTCTTAACTGAGAGTTGTTTATGAGACTGAGGGTTTCACTTCCCAGCTGCAGGTCTTGCACCATTGCTCCCGAAAATGCCACCTGCCAGCTTTGGCCCCGGCCAGTGCTCGCTGCCGCCGTCGTGCAGTGGGGTCCCAGCGTGGCTCTGGGATGGGGAGTGTGGTGGCAGCGTAAGAGAGCTTGGAAAAATGACCTTCTCTGTCTTCTGAGCTTATGGAAGGACTGAAATTCGCCCTCTTTAATATGGTTACTGGGGGAAATTCAGATTCAGCTGTCTGCCTTAGATGGTTTATTTAGAAATTGGATTGCCAGTGACTTTCTGTCTTGTACAATAAATATCTGAATTTTGTTCAAAGTTCTTCAATCCCCGTGTAATGGGATTCTGGATGGTGAGTTAGAAGATATAGACTTTTCTTGGACTTCTACCGTTTCATGCCATATGGCAGTATAGGTAACGCATGTCAGTACTCTGTCGTTTTGTTATCCACAAATTGAAAAGCGCCTTTGAAAAGCACTCTGACATCTGCCGTTGGGAGTTACTCCAAGAAAGTGAGCACTGTCCATGCCCCAAGGGTCTGACACACATGGATGTTAACCAAACTCTGAGATACATTTGAGCGCACTCTAGCATCCCCCCGAGTCTGCTGTGTGTGGCATGAATGTCTGCAATGAAACTACTGCCTTTATTCATTTAATTAGTTTTTCAGGTTGGACAGAAGGTTCTATATAAAACGATTAATGAAATAATATCTATGTTGTATTTAAATGTTCATGGTTGGAGAATACATTTTGCCTGTTCCAGATCAGTTTTGTTGGCATAGCTTAGCCCTGTACAAGTAAACTTTAGGAGGAAAAGAAAGAATAACTTCAAAGTCAAGTTTTCACATGTAAAGGAAGAAGAAGCATATAATTGTAAAGGTTTTATTCTGATTTGCTCTTATTATCAAAGTCTAATTTATAGCACTGAGCCATGCAATAAAGAAACTGAGGTATATTATCAGCATATAATTTTTTCTTTCACTTAATGAGAACTGTGAAATTTTCTGAGTTTATAGATTATACTGAATTTCTGAAGTCACGTACTTCTATAAATGTTTTGGGTACTGAAGGCATTTTTCAGGATTTAAACATGTAAGAAAGTTGTAAATGAAATCAAACGGTCAGTGGTGAGACCATAATTTCTCTTACACACCTAGGATGAATGGTTTTCTAGCATGCCTAATTTCTCCACATACTGGTGAAGTAACTGCTATAAAAGCAGCAGGACTGACTCAGTTATTCACACAGTAGGTTTCATTTTTGTCCACTATAAAGAATTTGTCCATCAGGGCCCAAGAGCTGATCCCTGGGTGCCTTCCCTTGTTGGCTCTGTCTGGTTTGAAGCTCTGCTCCAGCTGTGCAAAGCCAGACCTGCTCTATGGAAGCACATTAGAGGTGCAGAAAGAGTTTGTCACAGTTGTGTTGCCAACTCCCCCTTGAACACATAAGCAAAGAGAGGAACTCATGGAACAATTATGTTGCCAAAGAGTGGATGTTTTCATGGGGAGAGCACCCCAGCAATTCGTGGTTAAAAAAAACGAAAACCAACCAATTTGGCTGACAACCTCATTGCCCAGGCTCATGGAGGCTCTCGCATCTGGGTGACAAGGCTGCTGAACTGGTGTTGGAGCTGCTTCTGTTGAAGCCAAGGATAAGCCAGAGCTGGTGGGGTGGGAGCAGCTTTGCTCTTCTGGGACCTCCGCTGCAGAGGACATAGCACAGGGTGGAGGGGTTGCAGTGTCCAAAACTGCTCCTGCTGGCTGCTGAGTCGCATTCCTGAAGCTTTGGTGGAAGACGTGGCATTTTGTGGCACTTTATTGCATGTTGCTGTCTTTAGATGTGGGCGTGGAGTGATCTTTGTAGAAGGCAATGATTGATATGGCTTTTTGTGGCAAATTCCGTGTTTTGTTAGCAGCATTCTTGAGGGTGGAAAGTGTTAAAGGAAACTGAGCACGGACCAACTTCTACAATGCCCTATTTCTGAAACCATACTGCTCCTTTTGGTGACCATTACAAAAGTAGACGTAACTCAATAGCATCATTGATAGAACAGGTCAATATGACCCGTTTTTCACATTTCTCTGAACTTGAAGCACTAAAGAACCATCATCTCTGGAGCTATGGTTTGATGCATCAGCTGCACCGCACTCTTCCACTGACAAATACAGCGTATTTCTATACCGTTATCTGCATAGAATGTACATATTTTATATATAATTGTTTTTTAGTGGCTGGGTGTCACTTTTGAGAGATGAACACTGCTTTCCTAGCATGCTTGTGTTGTCACTTACTGACAATGTTTTAGGGGCTTTCTTTGGTGTTATTATTTATATTGTATAGTAGTGCTTAGAAACCATAAATGGGCTTGGAAGCCATCTCTTCCAGCCCTAAGACACCCTAGTAAGCTTTTATTTCGGTGTAGTCCCTGCTGCAGACATATATTAAGGAATTCCTAGTTTATTTCACATAAAAAAAAATCCTCTTGATGCCATCTTAGTCTCCTGCATGTCTGAAGGCTGTGAATGCATTAACAGCCTAAACCAAGTTATTACATTAATCTCGTGAAATCAAAGATTCATGTCTTCGACTCAAGGTAGAATAAACACTATTGGCAACAGAGACATTTAAGAGATGGAAATGCATTTCAATACTTGGGAGGTATTTTTGCTGGAGATGATTTTTGGTTAGATATGTTAGTTCTGCTAAAGTTAGAGTTTATAGGTCCTTGCAAAGTATTTTGTGGGCCATATTCTGGATGCTTCTAGTTCTCTGCAGAGTTTTATACTGTTAATGCTCTATTTCAATTTTTCTGCATTAGAAACCAAGCTTTTTGGGTTGTCATTAACAGTTATGCATCTGTTCTTGCAAAGCTGGCTGCCAACTGCAGTTGATGGAGTTTGTGTCGCTTTAGATTTCTTCTGTGAATTGCTTCAGTAAATGGTTTATTTCAAGAAGTGGAACCCAAGCTCCAGAAGTAGTGTCAATCTGATTTCAGCTGCAAAGTCCTGAAGTGACTCCATGTCCTCCTCTGTTTGTCTAGAAAGAAATATATCAATAAGCACTGCTGTTTAAAAATAAAACCTTATTTTACCTCCTGCTGTTCCCTTTTGAGTTGTGCCCTGCTACCCCCAGGGACACGGGGATTTTTAAGTAGAGTGAGAGCTTTCTGGCTGGAGCAGAGCATTTTGAGAACAGTTGCTCACCCTTCTTAAAACTGTGTCCTCTGGGCCACCTCAGGAGGTGCTCTGTCCCACAGAGCAAGCAAGAGCATCCTGGCCCCAGGCATCCCTGCCTAGCACCCAAGTGGTGTTCCGGTAGGGGTCAATAAAGACCACCGTGTGAATTGGGCACTTGTGCCATCTGGGAGCTCCATCAAGGGTGGGATTTTTTTTTCAATTTCTCGATGCAAGGCCTTAAAAAGTAAATTTTGAGCCCTCTGCCGTTTAAGCAGAGGAAGAACGTAAGGTTGGTTTGAGACACTCTCCCTACAACAGAAGCTAAGTCATTAACATCTCCATTGGGAAATAAGTGTCTTAGAGAGCTTGCCTCGGATTGCCTCTGCGCCACAAATAAAGACCATCTAGTTTGCTAGGCTAAATGTCGCCTTTATGTTGCAGAAAATGTCGCAGAAGAGGCAGGGTGTGAGGGAGTCCATGCCAAATTTTTCTTGGTGCATTCATCATTACGCAGAGTTGGGGTTTTGGTTTGTTTTTTTTATCCTGGTTTCTTTTCATGGAAATTCAGTAAAGAAAGTTCTCAGATTTTTATCTTGTTTGTTTACAATCTGCAGTTCAGCTAAGTGCAATTAAAGCATGAAAAGGTATTTGTGGTTGTGTTCTTTCCAAGTGGAAAACAAGCATACTGAAGCCAAACACGGGCAAAACCTGCAGGAATACACAGTCAAGTCAAGGGAGTCAGCGACTCAGTGGCTGAGGAACAGATTTATCGTATTATTGTTCTGAATATTACAGTATTTACTTACTGGGTCCCATACATAGCGTGGCTCTTTTTCTTTTTGTTATTACTGTTGTAAATGGGGGTCTTTGTGCAGTTGCAAGATTACCGGGCTAGAGTTTACCGTGTTATGAAAATTGTATCGAGAGCTGTGATTTTTTTTTTAAGAGGCTGGTGAAAGAATGCAACACATTCTCTCTGTTCTAATAATAGAAATCAGTAAATGAAGATATTTGAATTTCTTTGAAGTTGTTCTTTAGCTGTGATGATCTAAAGATATGAAAGGACAATAATAAGTGTTTAATCTATTATCAAATGGCATTAGGTTCCACGTCAAGTATGTGCTCTGCCTATAAAGATACATGTTGGTAGCAACAGAAAACAGAGTATAGCCATGCAGAAGCATCTTCAGAATGACAGTTTCTTGTAAGCTGGTTAGTAAAAATTCATTGCACTTTTGTGTAGTTAAAGAGCACCTGATACAGACGAGTGATGGAGTCTGAGCCTTCGATGAAACACTTATGAATAGCGGTAGGAGACTTTGGAAGTAAATGTTACTTGATTTATGCAGAATAAACACTTTCTTAAGATGCTGAAAGCAGTATAATATATTCCACCAGAAAGGTTTTGCTTAATTAACTGTAGCCAGAAGTTACCTGCAGGAATTTTATCTGGTGATACTGTGTTACTCTTACAGAGATAACTAATGAGCAATTTCTTGAGAATACTTAGGACTTTTTGGATATCTCCACTTGGACTTTGAATCTACTTCACTTTGGAACAAGTATGTGGTTTCTTGGTACTTTAATGGGCTGAGATTTATCTGCTGTGTTGTTGCTTAAAGAATTAAAGCTGTTGAACATTTATGAAAGTTACTACTAAGCTTGGAACACTTTTTTTTTTTTTTTTGAAGTATTGAAACAAAGCCGCAGTTGTGATTTGGCATCAATGAATAGTTTTTGTTGACTAATTTTTGTTTGAATTTACAAGAAACTTTAATGACAGACTCTAATACTGAGTTTGTCTTTTCAGGATGCAGCTGTGTATGTTTCCTTTCACCCACTCAGCACTAGATGAAAGATGAAATGCCCTATTCATGAAAAAGTACTTACACGGTACTTATGTACAGATGAGATATGTTTTTCCATCCATTTTAATGTGTGTCTCATGGAGAAGGCACCGTATATGAGTCATAACAACAAATTTCAGATGACTGTGTTAAGATAGTAAAGTTTATAGAGAAAATTCAGTTTGGAGGTGGAGGAAAATCCCTTCTCAGTCACTAAAAATCAAATGAGCAGCTGTTAGCATATACGGTGCTGTAGAATTGTCACAACAATATTGTGTTTGAAGCAATGTTAAATATCACATAGACCGATCCCCTTCAGAAAGACTGCTTATTTATGAAGCGTGAAGGTATATCAAATGAATTCTACTAGAGACCATTTGGTTGCATTATTGCATGCAAAAACATTTTACCACACCATGAGATAAATAGGCACTGAAGGCATTACGTTATGCATATTCTATTTATTCCATATAATGTCATTCATCCCTCAAAAGCAGCCTTAAATTAGCAGCTGATCTCTCACAACCCACAAGATTTAGCAATTCATACTGTATACCATTTGCAAAGTGGCAGTACGTATTAGATTTCAGATGGTGGAAAGAATATGTTTCTCACTTTAAATCAACTTGAGGTAGCAGCTGCTAAAATCAAGTAAAATCAAATGTGTAAAAAGAACAAGATGGTAATCAGAGTAACATAACTGTGAATGCCCACTATTTTGCAGCATGCCGAGGCTGAAAATGCTTGGCAGGACCATTAGAAATACTCTCAGAACATTTTTTTTCCCCACGTGCTGGTTCTGGACCAGTAATCAATGCAAGAGACAAAGACCCGTGCTTAAAATAAATCTTCAGCACTGAAAGATCTCTTCCTCCAAATTCAACCGTGCTACACTAGCTCTCCGTCTCTTCCTCGAATAAGAATCAGCTGGCACTCGGAATGTGAAGATTTCTTTTTCTTTGGCACAATGAGGCTTTGGTGTTCATCTCACCTAACCTTAAAGGTGTGGATGGCAGACGCCTAAATCTGAGGCAGTCACTCGAAGCTCACGTTGTAGCCGACACAGAGAAACTGGCTGTCCAGAGCAATTTGCCTGTGTTCGGAAAAGGTGATGAAAACGAGCGTGCTGTCCTCACCAAACCGAGCTTTGCATGAAGGGAGAACCCATACCTCTATTGAGCAAGTTGCTCCAGAAGAACTATTTGAGTAAATTACAGCAACCTCTGTCCAGAGACTCGGACGATGGAGCAGACTTGGAAGCCTGAAAACAAAACAGGACAGGCAGCTGTCAGAAAGAAACGCATAACAAAAAATAGCCTGCATTTGATAAATGAACTCCGTCAATACTAGACCAGTTCTTTGCCTCTGGAGTTTTCTGAAGATAAGTACTTATTTTTGATTACAGCCTGACTGCAGGGCATGCGGGAGCTGTATTTAGATATGATATTTTTTCCCACCTGCCAACCCCCAAACCCCTTGGATTTGTTTGATAAAAATATCTGGAGTGGAAGAGCTTCATAACAGGTTCAGCCTTCATGCTTCGTGTTTCCCTGTTGCATTAGTACTTTTCACAGGAATTTGGCTGATTTGTGGGATGATAGTGTGATTTATTCCTTGAAAGAGCATGTAGGTAAGAATTTCTATTATTATTGTAAAGTAATGTGATATCCTGTGTTGGGAATGAAACTTCAACAGCTGTTTGATCTTATTAAAAATGTAATAAAAACATTTGTGGCAAGACCAGCCTTATCGCTTTCACTCTGTGCACCTGAAGTTGTATTTCAGGTGATCCCTTTACCTTTACTGTGAGCTCTTTGGTTCTTTTTCTTTTGCCACATAACAAAAGAAAATAAATACGGTAAATTCTGCCTGAAGAATTCTCACTGATATTAAATCACATATTAAATAAGTGATTTAACCTGCCATGACTGTCGTCATCTTATTTTTGACATTGGGTGTCTTTCTGGAGATTTAAGAAAATACACTTTTTCTTAGCAAGGGGTAAACGTTAACTCCCATTAGCATCGGTATTTTATATCTGTTCTGGCTCTTAGTGATTCAGTCATTTTAATGAGGGACTGACTGTTTTTTTTGTTAAATAGATGTGATTTCTGGTTGTATTCTGGATACCAGAACTTTTAAATCTAGTTCCAGATTTTTGGGAGAGGAATCTGTGAGCCCCACAGGATGGATGCACTGGTTTATCTCTGTTTTCATGGGATGATCTGAAGGACTGTGGAGGATATATTGGGAGGTTGCTTGCAATTGCCATGAGAATTAAAAAAAAAACAAACAAAAAACCAACCTTCAACCATGCATAATGCTTTTTGAAACTGGCTTAAAATGGCTTTTCTCTGAGAAGACATGCACTGGAGTAATTTATGTAAAGATAAAGTTTTTCTACAGTGTGCAATTTTTTCATATTCAATATAAATCTGTCAGTGTTTCTGTAGCAAGACACTATGTGAGGTGAATAGAAACTAAGGGAAGTGAAAAGATGAATTGCTGGAGATGTTGCACATCATAGGCAGCAAGTTTTGATCAGGAGTTGAGAAGCCAGTGCGTACCGTAGGCAAAATTCTACTCTGAGCATCCTTGTAAATACATGACAAAAGAATTTTTCCCCATGTTTGTACAAGAGGAAGGACTTAAATACATTGGTGTGAGCTCGACCCTGACGCAGGGTGAGGGATTCATGGTGCTTGGGACACGTGGTGCCACAAGTTGGGCAGCTGGCAGTGGTGCTTCTTTTCTTCCAGGGCTTTTGGACCTGCATTTCTGGAGAAGTCATTACAGTGCTGATGTCCCAAATCCCTACACGTCTCTTCAGCTCTCCTAAAATCTTCAGTATAAATCTTGCATGGGAATAGCTTTTGGAAAATGACCTTGTGTGGATCTGAGGGAGGTGTTACTGCGGAGGAATTGTTGGCGAGATCTCATCTCTGCCTTAAATGTGGAGGAACCAGTCCGCTATCTTCTAAACCTGTATGCTAGTTTAGATCTAATTGGGAGACCATAATATAGTTTGGAGTTTATCAGTAGGCCAGAGGTTGGCTGGCTTTGGTTCTGTTTTATTTTCCTGTCTGGACTTTTTATTCTGCAAGTAGCCCAAAAATAAATGATGGGTCTGATTCTAGACTGATTTAAATCAGGTGAAATGAAAGAAAAAACAACACAGACGTCGTTGAATTTTTTAGTGATTTTTTTCCGCTGAAGAGTAGTTTAAATTAAAAATGGGTAATATCAAGCTTAATTATTATTTTGGCATTTTCAAGGCAAATCATCAAAATGTGTGGATGTGGCATGTTAGGAGCGCAAGAAGCTGGACCTTGGTAATTTCTAGGAACCTTCACTTCGGATGTAATAAGAGGTTTCTGGGGGAAGGCATGACCATGCTGTAGCTGATGCAGGACAGTCTCCTGCTCCCCTTCCCGCTCCCCCCCCTTTTTCCCTTGCTTCCAATAATCTGTTTATTCAGGCAGTGTTTATGCCCTAATTGAGTGGTGATTCAAGCTCAGTAACTGTTTCCTGAGCATTGCAGCACAAATAATAAGAGTGGGTCCTTATTTGATTGAAATGACTACCATTATGCTGATTTTAGGGGAGTTTGCTGATTTTTTTTTTTGCAAATGGAGAGTGTCATTTGTTCCATTCTCACATTTCCTTTGGAAGTGTATTGATGAGGAAGGAGCGGAGTGTGTTTGGATTAGATCTTGAGAAAGAAACCAGCTGGGTTATGGAATAAGCCACAGTTGTTATTTAGGCGAGATTGCTGATTCAGTGGTGATTCAGGAGGTTTTCTTTGGCTTTAAAACTAGGTCCTTTAAAGACGATTTTACTCTTGAACAAGTGTTCAGCAGTTGTTCAGCAGGTCGAATGTACAACCATGGGTTATGACCGCATATTCTAGCTTTTAAAATATGACTGTTTTTCAAGTGATTGCCTTAAAAGTGTTTGCAGTGGGTTTATACAATTTCTTGGGAGTTGCATTTATTGATTTTTTTTTTTTTAATTAGGTTTTTTAAGCAAATAGTGGAGCTTTACATAACTTCAGTCTGCAGGAGGTTGCTGAGCTTTGTAATGAGTCCTGCTGCTTTTCTAAACCGCTGCAATGGGGTTTTTTTCTTTTTCTCTTTTTTTTTTTTTTCTTTTTTTTGCAAGGAGGTTGCAGAGGTCAGTAATTCACGATTCTCATTTTATTGACATATCTTCTTTCTGGCAGCTTGTTGATTTCTCTGAGGTAAATAGATGTGAGTTCAGGCAAAGTTTATTTCCAAAAATGTTAATGTGAGGAGCCAAACGTGTGCGATGAGCAGGACAGAGAAAATCTGTGATTATTCCTCTCCTTTCCTGAGCTCCTTTTCTTTTTTTTTTTTTTTTTTTTAAGGTCGGATTTTTATTACTTGTAGTGTTTATTTATCAAAACGGTACAACCTACCAGGATGAACTTCCTCATGCTGTACAAATACATTGCTACACTAATACAAATACTTCAGCTTGTTCTGAAGAGACCATGTCTGAGAGCAAAATCATTGTGCAGCTTGTAGTCTGGTTCAATCCTTATCCCTTCCAGTAAGCTCGATAGCTAAAAATTATCCCTAATGGTAATGTTTTGCCATTTTTTTATGTGTCTGGAAGTCATAAACATATCTTGCATGGGCTGAAGAATTGCTGTTGTACAGGGAGAAAGCTGGTCCCTGCTGCCGTGGGCCACATTGCAATGGGTGATGGAGGAACGGAAGAGGAATTATGTGGTTGTGCTGCACTGCTACTAAATATTGCCTTTTTTTTTCATATGAAAAATTTATGAAAGTTTTACTCTACCAGCCTCGCTCTGCCCTTTCATGTTTCCATTCCTCTTCATGTGAGTCACGGAAAGTTTATTATGGTACGGTTGTGGGCAGCGTTTCACTTAGAGACCTACATCTTTTTGTGACTAATGACAGCCCTGTCTTCAGAGGAGCTCTTTAGAGTGAAATATTACCAAAGGGAAGTTCAATTCTGGAGTGTTCCTGGAGGCTGTGGGATCAGCTTTGCTCTGGCATTTCAAAAAACATTAGCAGCGCAAATTGAGAATTAAACAAAACTCCCTGACTGGACAGGGAAGGCACTTAGGCAGTAAGAATATTTATGCAGCTTAGTGAAAACAATTGGGAAACTATGGATAAAACAACATAGCTGTTACTCAAAGAATGATGTTAGGTATTATTAAATTAGGAGCCATGTGCTCCTTCAGAAGTTTCTGACCAGATGAGATCCAGCAGTATTATCTTTTGCCTAATCCTTTTTTTTATTTTTGCTAAAGGTGCTTATCCTTATTTTTATAGCATCTGTAGCTTTCATTTAAAAGAGAAGAAGGGGGGAAAGGGCTACCTGCTGCGGAGGACATGTTCCACATGTCTACTTTGGGTGATGCTTCAGCTGAAGTATCTTCTTGTGGTGCAACTGCTTCTCATCACACGGAGAAATAACAGACATCACAGCAGCCGAAGGTCTTCCCATAATAAGGAAGCAACAGAGCAAGAACATGAAGTGCTCTTGTGTTTCCACATATTAATAGTCCTAGCTTTTTACTCTTGCTGAGAAGTAATAAGATTCCTTGGGAAAAAGAGGCCATTTTTCTCAGCTCTAATAAGCACACCAACTTACAAATCCTTGACGTGATGCCTGACATGAGTGAGAATAGGAAAATGGACAGAAAGAAAAAAGAAAATGTGTTTCACAAGACTGCAGAGCCTATCTGTGGGAGTTGTAGCTGAGGGGCACGCTTAGGCTGGGCTTCATCCCATCTAACCTGAGAGCTGGTGGATTATTTTCTAGCTTGTCTTGCACATCCGTAGTTTCAGGCTGCGACCTGCCCGACAGGACAATTGTAGCTCAAATTTTCAACTGTCCCTTTCTCCTGCCTCTGGCCATGGCCAGTAATAAATGCTCAGTGAAAGAGTGCAAGAACAGGTATTAATAGATTTCTCCGATCCCCATCACTTTCTAGCTTCTGGGAGTTGAGGATAGCAGCCATTGATAGATTTATTCTCCATTAATTGTCTAATGTCTTTCGAATGCATTCATACTTTTGGCCTCGATGAGTTCCACATTTTAATTATGTTGTGTGAAGAGAGGAAAGAAAGTGCTGTAGCTCTATTGACATCAAACAGAGAAACAGTTATACATCAAGCTGAGAAATGTGTTACTGGTGTACTTGAAGTGTGTTTATAATAGGTTAACAGCACGCCACTCTTTCATGTGGTAGTAGGAAAGGCTGAATATGATTAAAAGTAACAAGACTAGTGAAAAAATTAGCCTTAAGAGTACTAGCAAAAGTTTGCTTTATCTTTATTTTAAAGAATTATGAACGAAGGAAAGCACATTAAATATTAAGGTTGGTGACCTGAAAAATAGGTCATACACTTAGATGTCCAGTAGATGTGTGTGCATGTAAAATCTATTCCATCTGGTTTATCTTACCGATAGAGGAGGAGAATTTTAGTTACATGACTGAGCATATGAAAGTAATTTCTTTTTATAGCCATTTTGATTACAGTCTTCCCTTACAATCCTTTAAAAGAAAGGGGAGGAATTTTATGAAATGTTTATTTAAAAGAAATAAAACAGAATTTCAAATATTTTCTATATAGTGAACAAAAATATGTGAATGATGAAAAATCTTGCGTGTTTTATTTTTGGTGGACTTTTTATCTTTTTGCCCTATTTAGCTTCCCGTATGGCAATGAGTAGGACACAGTGGATACTGCATTTTCAGTAGTTTATTGTAAGGCTCTAGCAGGCAGCTCTGCCTTGTGCTGTTTGCTTTTGTGGTACCTGCAAGTGTTACCTGCCAGCCTTCTCTCTGGCATCTCGCAGCCTGTGCACCCAACGGGTCCTCCTCTTCTATACAGAAGGAATTGCACAGGGAAACTGGCAAGGAAAAGGTCTCACCTGTTTGCTATTAAGTTCTCTGTTGCATATAAATATATTTGTTAGCTTGAGTCTGCTCCAATTTGAAACAGTGGTGCAGGTCTCCTTGGCTTCAGCAGAAGTATATTGAAATCTAAGACAGCTATTCATTTTTTGCCCCCTTCCACTGTGTGTCATCTCTTATATCCATGTTTCCTACTTAGGAGATTCCCAAAGATCCTCACTTTTATGAGGAGGACTGCTTTTGGACAAGGAGCTTGAAAAGGTTGATGTTGATTTCTGCTTTGTGGTTAGAGCTGGTATACATTCATGTACAACAGACAAATACCATATGACATGATCATAAATAATTCACCATTCATTTCAACAAGAGGAAATTACATGCTACATTATTCAACAATATACAAAGACACTGCTTGTTGTGTAAAGAGAGTAATATTCTGCCAGTGAACCGACAGCAGTTTTGCAACTAAAATATAAAAAGACGTAAATGGTTTATTACCAACTCAAACCTCATAACCTTTATTCTGTCTGCAATTCCATCCTTCTGCTTTCTGTATTGAAATACAAAAAAGGTGAAGTATATCTGTGGTTATGACTACTGGAAATGTTGAATGGAAGAAACAAAAAAAAAGATATTGTAGATGTCTTGATTTTGTGGAGTGAATGAGCAAAATGAGGGCTGCTTATGCTGGGGAAAGACCCTGGCCTTCTGGTGGGCATCCTTTAGTGCATGGTAAAAGGTTGGGGGACGAACTTTTATTAAAAACTTCTTGGTAAAGAGAAGGGAGTGGCAGTAGGGAATTATATCCTGACTTTTAATGTGTTTATTACATGAACATGACAGTGGAAAATCATGTAAAATGGTATGTCTGCAACTAGCAGTTATTAAAAGGAACCCAACAACTTCTCTATTCTGTTAGCTGAGTAATATGTCATATTGCCTGTGGTAGGTCGTCAAACTGATCATCTAATTAAGCAGCCTGTTGTAGTGCGTATGCATAAGTTGGCAGAGTTATGGTTGCTGGTGGAATTTTAAATTTTCCCTCATGACTGGTGTGATTAAGATCTCAGTTTTACTGTAGCCTAAGCATATTTCTTTTTTTTTTTTTTCCTTGTATCAGCTTCCTGCTAAATTATTTTCCTCAGCTGTCAAAGATGTAGTTAACATGGTTTTTCCTTGAGTTTGTAATATTTGTAATGGAGTTTCATAAAAAGTGTCTGCACCTTGGAAGGGTTTAATAAATTCCAGTTCATTTTATTAACATACAAATGGCCTTAAAATAGGACTGAGAAGCTTATGTGTTTTTTCTAAGATCCTGCACCCTGTATCCATTGATGTCTCTCTGATGGCTCTGTTTAAAAATTTGAGAATTAATGTCAAATACACAAGTCTTGGATTGATTCTGTAAGACTATCTTAGATAGATAAATCTGTTCAATCAGTACCAATGAGCAAGTTTCAGATCCATGTTAGAAGAGGACCGGAAAATAAAATGAATTTATTTTTTTCTCTAAATAGACAGTGCATGGTAACTTGTCCCTCTGAAGATAAACAGCAAGGAGCTGGAGAGCAGAGGTCTGGGAGAATATTGAGGCACTCGCTGGGTGTCAAAGTGGAGAGTTCAGGGTGGAAGGATTACAGGGAAACAAACGTGTAGCACATGATTAAGTTAACTGAAGTGATGCAGTAGGCTACCTCCTGGATACCAGATCCTTTTATAGCTACCACTGTAACCTGTAACCTCTTTGTGCAACTTTTTTAAGAGGTGCCTTTTCACCTCCCTTTTCTTATCTTTTCTTACCACGGCCCTCATCTCCATCCTCTCTTTTTCTACTGTCTTTTTTGGGGAACTATCTCTGTTTTCATGACTTCCTCTATTACCTCTGTTGATGATGTCCGAATCTGCCCTGACGGTACTTCAGTCCCCTCCAGCTTCCTTTGCTTCCTCTTTGAAAATCTTTTTCTCAAGTGTCTTATTGCTGCCTGAAATATTGACTTGCAAAGGGGCAACTTTCCACTTCTTGTCAGGACCTCCCTTTCTCATCCTCCTTCTCTCCAGCAATTAGGACCGTCGGTGGTGTTTGGACAACTGTTGAGCTCTTTCCTGCTTTAAATCTTGGATTCTTCTCTCCCCTTGCCTTTCCATAGCTTGTCTTTTTCTTTTGGACATTCATTTGGGGGAGGAATATTTTATGTGTAAGAAAGCATAAACTGTCTGGTTTTAATATGGCACATATTAATCTGATGTCGTCTCTGTAGTCATTCACACTTCTGTCAAAATCATCACAGGCCCGTTTCTTTAGGAAGTTTCGGAAACTAGTTTCTTTGAGAAGTCTTACACTGATTTATTTTCCTTTGGTTTAAATACAGTCAGTAGTGATTATGCTACGATTTCTGTCTGCCTCATCTGACTTGTAGAATAAACTCATTAAGGAAATGAACTTTTTTTGTAGGAAGGTATTTTGCAAATTCTTTCATTCAGTATTTGTCTAAATAATTATTCCTGAACCCTTGAGATACAGCCTGCTTGCTCTGATTGCGTTAGTTCTCCGATATGTGACAGTATTAGGTGGGAGAAACATCGAGAATACAAATAATTTTACAAAAGCCTTTTGTCTCATACAAAAATGCAGCTAGAAGAATGATGAGTAACGCAGGATCTGAAATGACTGCTCCATTTGACCAGGACACTTTTGTAGGAATGAGCCAGGAGTTATTATCCAAAGTTATATCAATGTTTCTTAAGAATTCAAAAGAAGAGTTGAAAGAGCTAAAGGCAAAATAGCCAAATTCTGGGACTTACTTAGAATTATTAATGATTATACTTCTATGATTTGGTGTGTTGTAGGAGTAATCAGAGGACCCTTTGTGTATCCATCATATCATCATGAGAAATTATTTTCATTACTTGTGTCTTGAACATTACACAAACGTGCTCTTCAGAAACGTGTAAGTCTGTGTTGTTTCTCAGGAGCCAAGGGACAAAGTCAGACAGGAAGATTTCTGCTGAAGACAGAAGTGGGAGAAAGGATGAGTTAACTTACATGGTTTTGGGTGGGATGAAGGGCACTGGAGGATAGGGAAGAAAGAAAGATGTTTGGAAACAATGCAGAGAAAAAGCATTTCTGTGCCTCAAAAGGAAAGACGGATTTTTGCAGAGAAGGAGCAACTAATGTGGGTCCAGAGGAAGCAACCACTGGCAAAGAGCAATGAGAAAAAAAAATGTGTATGGTTACTGAGGTGTCTTTTAACTAGGAGAATTGTACCTAGATGAGAATTATAGTGGTGCTGATTTTCTCATGTTACTCTGATAGTGTGCTAATTTTTCATAAGTGTGAATTGTCAAATATCTCTCCTATTTCATATTTTCATTAAGATGACCTGGAAAATGTGTTTTCATTTAAGTAGCAAAAGTGAATGTTGGACCTTTAGATATCCCATAAAGCAATGAGCTGGTTCTCTGGTCTAGTGAAGTTAATTATAACACAGATTAACTTAATCTGAAAAATAATTTAATTAATTAGCATTTCATCAACCATAGTCTTCTGGGCAAAAGTTCTGTTCAGGTAAAGCTGTCGTGCTCCTGAATTCTTCCAACTTGCTTTATCTGTAACAAAGCGTTATATGTTGTCTGTGGAGTCCATATGCCCTTCATTGGCTGCACACAGAGGGGACAGTCCTTCTTCTGTTCTTCAGGGGGAATATTGAGCCTCTTAGTCACAATATGGTTAAAACTGTTTGTTATTGAGCCTTCAGGGTAACTACTCAGGTTAATACTGGGGTTGTCTGCGGAAGGGCTGAAAAGCGGGTTGTGGCAGACCAGGTCCTGGGTGATGCTGGGAAATGGAGGTGTTGGGGGGGAACTGGGTCACTGCTCTCATGAGTATCCACATCGGGATGGACAAGGAGCATCACAGCACTGGAGCCTTAAGGTATCTTCATTCCCAGGGACTAAAGGGAAGTTCTGGCTTTATCAGGTAACAAAAGCCAAAATCGAAGTTGCCCATCAGAGCTGTACATTACTAGGTCTTACTAAAATTACTAATTACTAAACCCCTTCGGTTTTCCCCATCTTTTTCTTTTCCTTTTCATCCTATGCCAGTTTATTGTTTTGCTTCTGTCTTTTCAAGATTGTTTTAAAATATTTGCTGTCTTTAGTTCCCCCAGAAAAGTAATTCTAGAAAATAAAAACATTTTCTAGTATATAGAAGAAGGTATATTATCTGTGAACTTTTGTATTTGATAATTTTGCTTCTCGAAATAGAGAGTTGATTTTGACCTTAAAATGTGGGTTGTTCCAGTAAGGTATTTAATAAACCATGAAAACAGAAATTCTAGAGGAGCTAGGCATAAATATGCTTTAATTAAGACCATCCTTAAGCTGATGATTTGTTTGTGACTTTAAGTGTCTCTGCTCTGAATGCTGCCTGGAAAGCCAAGCATGGACGCGCTCAAACCAAGACCAAAGCTTGACATCAATACTTTAAACAACCCTGGTCACTTCTTGGCTGTAAGCAGCCCTGGTGTTGAAGTGTTTAAAGGAGGACAGCACGTACCCTGTGCAGCAGGGTGCTTCAGCCTCTGGTCTGTGTGGGCATGGAGACCTTCATGGGATGCACGAGTGCTCAAGTCCCTGCCTGTGGTGGCTGCCTTGTAGCAAGGGGCCAGCCGCTCCTGTGGTTTCTGCATGACCTCTTCCGTACCAAAGTGCACACCATTAAGAGGAATTGCTGGATCCAGGGTCTTGCCTTGAAGCTGCAGTACTGATTGTATGTTTCACTTAAGTAACACGTCTTGCCATTTTTAGTGAGTGCTATGTTTTCAAAACGTGTTTGGCTAGTAGTGCTGAAAGTATCTCGGTGGCTTTGCAGTGCGTCGCGGGTGGCTACTCTTGTCCCAGAATCATTTGGTCCAGAAACCAGAGATCCTGTCATGAGCTTTTGCTCCTGTCTATTATTTAATTGCTTCAATTTGCTGAATGTTTTACTTGTGGCTTTTGTTTTTTTTGTTTGGCTTTTTATCTCATATGCTTGAAAGGAGTCTGTTATCTTATCCCTGCCTTGTCCTCTCAACTAGGTTCCTTCCCCACTTCAGGACAGTTAATTTAAGGTCCCCACGCACAGATAGAGGCTGAATATTTAAACCTGTGTTACTGGACACTGTCCAAACATACTTCCATATTTAAAGAGCAGATTAATATCTGTTAGATAGGTTAGTGAGCAGCTGAGGGAAGTCTTGTAGTGTTACCTGTGGTAGCGACTGTTCATTGATGTGAGCAGACGGGTGATTGAAAAGAAAGGGCAACTCACTGCGAGCTTGAAGCCAAATGTTTCCTGGGTTTAATATCGTGAGTGCTGTAATTAATATACTTGGCAAACAGAAGACATCTTTCAAATAGAGCTGTAAAATTACTTGTGGTAGATTGTACTTGCTATGGCTTTGAATGAAAGTGAACATAGATATTATGTCTGCTGTTCTGTGTGTATCTATATATATGTTTTTGTTTCTTTAGGTTGTACAATGCAAATCTTCGAAACCATCTCTGGGAAGATGAAGCTTCCACTAGCAGCAGCTTGGTTTGGAACCCACTTGTTTTAAGAATACCTGGGAATTTCTACCCATATTTGCCTATTTCAGCATAAATCAGAAGACAATGAGTTATTTTTACTTTTTGCATATCTTCACGCTACGTAACAATTTTTCTTCCTTCTCATTTTGTTCAATGGGAAAAACTTGAGCCAGCTGTGTAGCTGATTCTTACTTCGCCACATTCCTCTTACTGAGCCAAATCCTTGAAACCACATCCACAGTACATCTATTTTTGTGTGTTGGTTGTTGTTGTTGTTTTTTTTCTTTATATGACATATGTCACTTTTTGAGTGCTTTTAACTATTCTGGGTTGAACCTGTCCTTTTGTGTTGCTGAGTAGTCGTAGAATCACTCAAGGAATTAAATAATTTCAGCCTTACAGAAGATGACTCATACGCTCCAGCAACGTTTTTATGGCTGTGCTTGGCTCGTTAATACAGGTGTTTAACAGTAGTAATATGAGGTATTGCATTAACTGTTGCATACATTTATTATCAAATGACTTGCACAGACAGTGTTTCAGATGCCGTGGACCTAATCATAATAACCAGAAGTGTCCTGTTTGCAAAAGAGAAAATAAGATCCCTTTGTACACCGATAGCAAGCAGATGAAGTTGCTTGCGGTTCTGGAAGTAAGGACTGATCACAGTGAAAGCTGGAATGGATTTTTCTGCTTGAGGAAGGGGAAGCTATGCAGCTTAATATTTGGGCTGATTATAATGACTCTAGTGATGGCATCCTACATACTGACTGGAGCCAAGCATGGCCTGTTGTTAATACCATCTCCCTTCCATTACGGAGCTTTTACTAGCAACCCAAGCTTAATGGACAATGAAAGCCTTAGTGACATGAAAGACCATTACCAGCCGTCTAAAATGAATATTTCATACGTAAAGGATTATCCAAGCATTAAATTAATTATTGACACTATTACTTCAAAGATAGAGTTTATAACGAGACAGCGCCCTGATTTAGAAGAGCTGAGGAAAGAAGAACCACATGTAAGTATGAATTAAAGTGTGTCTGAAACTGCTGTGTACCTGCTTATTTCAAGACTTTTGGGTCAATCTTCTACTGAGATAAAACAAAGTGCAACTGCTCAGATGTTCATATACACCATGATTTACACCATCTAGAGCCTCCTGATTTGCACCAGCTGAAAAGCTGATATTGTAGATCACATCCTTCTGAGTCATGGGCAAAATAGATGAGTTATATAAGTGGTCTTGACACCCAAAACAAAAAATCAGACAGTCTTCCGATAGCTGTACAATCTAATTGAATTTTTACCTTCTCTCATGCAAAATCATTCTGACTTATATTTGCCAGTCACCTTAAATGATAAATAAGAAAAGATCCTTTCTAATAACTGGTTACCAGTGTGCCTCCCTGAAAATCCAGTCATTGCAAACCTTGTATTTCAGACTCAAAAACTGGAAGTTAATTTGATTTGAGTGTTATGTGTTTGACTTTAAAAATCAGTTCTTGGGGTTTCAGGGGAGTTGGGGGATTATTGAGGTCCTTTCTGGCCTTAAAATCAAAGAATTTCTAAATGCGCTCCTCTCCCAGTCCAACTGTTTGTACAGGATTTGGTTCCAGGGTCATCAGAAGAACTCAATTAGGTCAACTTTGTAGTTAAAAAAATAAGGGTTCAAAATGTCCACGTGATGTTTCTGTTGTGTTCTCTTACTGTGCTAAGTTAGAAAAGTATAACTGTCAATTTTTTGCTGCCTTGACTGAAATTGTTGTTCTTTGTGTTGCAGATGTTTTCAGTAATTCCTAATAAATTCCTTCCAAATAGCAAGAATCCTTGCTGGTATGAAGAGTACAGAGGAAACACAACCACAGATCCTTATGCAACAAACTCCTATGCACTGTATTCAAAGCGCTTTCGAACCATATTTGATTACCTCAGGAAGGTATTTTGGAACCACTTGTACCATTATAAGGACAAACACTACCGCCTGCGCTGTCTCCCCCATTTCTACATCATTGGCCAGCCCAAGTGTGGCACGACGGACCTGTACGACCGGCTCAGGCTGCACCCCGACGTTCGGTTCTCAGCAATCAAAGAGCCACACTGGTGGACAAGAAAACGGTTTGGTGAGTAAACATGTCCTCTGGTATTCAAGCGCGTTGTCTCTGTTAAACTTTGACATTTCTTGTATATATTTGAGATGAAGTTTATGGGTTTGCTTCATACTGGGTGGATACTCAGTAGGTTCCAGCCTGCTTTTGTTTAATGATATTTTGGGTTAAAGCTTGAGATGATGCACATTTCATTTGGTTTATTTCCAGTGGTTTGGAAAATCTAGGAAAAAAATAAAGGCACTAGATAAAACCAACCGTGTGAATTTGTAAAAGCAGGAAGAAGAACTATTAGGTTGTGATGGGAGATTTAAAGAATAGAAATGATAGTTTTGTGTTGCAAAATTCTGCAAAGCCTTCCTTACATGAATAAATGATGCATTGGTATTTGAAATGTGGGTGGCTTCAGTCCTTATAGTTCAATAAAAAAAGGGCACAACTGTGCTTTGTGGTAGGAGCTTCGTTAGTGTTGCAGCTCTAGTCAAGCACGGAACAGTAGAGATGCTCTGCATGAGAAAGCTTGCTCACAGTGAGGAACCTGCACGTATCCTTGATGCTCTTTTCCTGGGTGACATCAATATTTCATGAAGTGACCCTTCGTCTCTGAAGGCAGACTTGAATAGTTGAGGTTATGGCCTGCTGGAGCAAGACGCATCCACCCCTCTTGATTGCACCTTCCAAGGGTGCCTGAGGGCCGTGGGGCTGAACGCATTGTTTTATCCATCTGAAGTGTTTATGTCCTTCTTGTTCTCTCTTTCCCGGGTGCCAAGGAAGGTCAATCTTGTGGTTAGAGACTAGATGAGACACAAAAGACCCAGTTTCAGTTCCTGACTCTGCGGTGTGCGTAGCACTTTCCTCTAAATGCGGGTGCATATAATGCTTCCACCCAGGCTCTGGATTTTCCCACTGTTGGGTCTAGCTCTTAAGTGCTGGTATGCCCTCTCTTTGTATGACTTTGGTATCAAAGATCACAGGCTTTTCAGTGATACTACTATTTCCAAGAGGAAGATATTGGTTATTTTACGGTGACATTATCTTCACTTCTGTTTCCGATTTGCTGTTCCTTTACTGCAGACACTGCCTTTGGAACAAGGAAAAACCTAGCACTGTGGGGTAGATCAGTTGATGAGGACTTTGCATCACTGCTTTCCTTTGGTGCTTTTCTGAGCTTCCTTGACATGGGAAACTGTCACTTCTAATGAACTGCTGTGGCTTACAGCAAGAAAGGACACTTTCTGAGGGACCGGGACACCTGCAGTGCTACTTCTGTTCTTTATTTCAGGGTCGTACCTTCAATTCTTTATTTCTCCTGCATGTGGTGTTGCCATTTCCATCTCCCTTCCCCGTGCCCTGGAGCCCAGAAGAACCTGTGAGCTCTTGCAGAAGGGGGCTTTGATCCTTGCTGCTCTTTGAGGAGGAGGGCTCAGCCACAGAGCCAGGATTTCATATTTCTCATAGAGAAATAATTTTGCTGTGTTCTTAGAGTTTGTATTTTCTTCCTTTGCAAATGCCATAAGAAAGTAGCTAAAATACTTTTTTAGACATTTTCTAAATGTTTGTTATAAACTAAGAGTTAAAGCAATATGATGAAAATACAGTTTTGCTTTTGAGATAATTTGGTCCAGTTTAGGAGACGCTCCTAGGAGGTTCCAGTGTGAATGGGGGAGCTGGGCTAGTTACAAAGTCAAACAAGAGAAGCATCGTGGTGCCCCCTGAAGTCCCACAAGAAGACACTCGTTTATCACCATCAGCGGCTGACTGAAGACAAATTATAAGAATTACCTCCTGACCTGAAGGTGAAAAGTCAGATCAGTGAAGAAAGGGGATTTTAGACTTGGACGCCTTCCAATGCAAATGCCGTGCTGCTTGTCTCTGGGTGTGGAGATGCAAGGACTGTCAGCAAAACCATCTGTGGAAAATCGTGTCTTCCATAAGAGTGCTGGCAGGAAAGGCTGAACTGAACTGATATGTTAGGCTAAAATCCTTTATACTAAATAGTTCTCTACATCTACATTAGCCTCAACATAAATGTTTGGAATTAATGTTGGAGGAAGTAGTGCATCCAGCCTCACTAAAGCAGGACTGGACTCACTAAAGCTCAGAACTGGACCTACCAAACAGGCAGAAGAGTGTAAGAAATCAGGCTGGAGTGCGTATAATTTGAGAACAAGGATGCATTCCTATCTCCGTGCTGGCATTCACAAACTCTCCACTTGCACGATCTTGTGGTCTGCCACTGGGGATGAAGTGCAGATCCTTGAAGAGAACTTTCTTTGTGTAATTAAATTTTTGAAGTTCTTTTCTAAAGCTGAAGAAGAAGGAAAGATTGCAGAGCTAAGGATGTCATGGGAGGGAGATCTGTTGAGATGACCTTCCCATCATCATCTTGGCTGTCTGCCACTGAAAATGGAAGATTAAATTTTGCTCCTGGTGGCTCAGTCCTTTCTCTCTGCCTGAACAGTATGTTAGCTAATGGTTACTCTTTAAAAAAAAAAAAAGAAAAACAAAGTAAAAAAAGAGAATATGACAAATAGAATAACAAGTGAAACTGAGACAGCCCCCTTTATAAGCCAGCTAGTGGGTATGACTCCTGTGCTCCTGGCTATTAACTTGGTTTAGTTTGTAACATTTATCTGGAGAAGAAAGTCTCTTTGTTCTATGGCATTCTCTGATTCAGTGGATTTTTATGAGACTGACTAATTTCAGCTGAAGCTGAACAGCCCTCCTGGGGAGGCCCCATTTCGCAAATCACCACGTTCCCGTTCTGCTGGGATGGTTGATGCTCTACAGGACTTTGTCCCATCTTGACTCTCTCCCTTTCCTGGCTCTTAGCCACGATTTCTATTCCCATGAGTGGGGTGGCAACAAAACAAGGCAGTCTGTAGCACCATGCATGTACCTTTTTTTCCCTTCAAAACAAGTCAAAATACACTGCTGAGCTTTCTTCTACCCTCATTAAATCCCACTTTCCTAAAGGGGAAAATCCAAGGGAATAGACCAAAGAACTCCCTTGCTGAGCTTTCCTCTCACATAATTGGTAATTATTGGCCTTAAGGGAACAGGAAAGGGAGAGCTAAGTCCTGCTCTATACTCTTAGCTTTGCTCCTACTCCGTTGCCTTCCCACTGCTGTCCTTGACCTCTGCCTGCTTGAAAAACTCTCTTGTGGTATGGTAAGAAGCAAGAATGCAAAGACGAGCACAGGCAGCATGTACTGAAAGTGGAGAAGTGAGACTAGAGTTGGAAACAAAAGTGGGAAAAGGAGTATAAAAGTCACAGATGTAGCTCAAGATTGTGAGAAATGCAGGGAGAAGGTGATACTGAACAGGCCCTGGAGTGCAGGGAGGGAGAGGAGAAAAATAAGACGCTATTGTGGAGCTTTGTTGTCATACTTGTGAAAGATAAAACCATGAATGATTTCCCACTTTTCTGATTCTGATAAGTGCATGTTGATTTGCATATTTGGCATCGGAGCCTGTTCTCAATCTCAATACAGTAAATCTAGTGGGAGTCCAATATTACTTCAATTTATATTGGTGCAAATGAAAGCAGAATCTGGTCTTTTATATTCATTCCAAAAGCTAAATTTAGAAGAAAATAAATGCAAGCCATTCATGCAGGAACTATAAAACAGAACACTTAAGATATTTCCTATCACTGTGAATTTATGGCTTAATCGTATAGTATCTCGAATCTCAGCTACTTCATTATTGGCACTTTTATCTGAGTTTTACACTTCATCGGTCTAATTTTGTGCTGACGTTAGCTGGCTCGGTGCCAGCCACGTCAATAAAGCCGTCTTGGTTTACACCAGCAGTTAATCTTGCCCCGCTATTATTATTTTTTTTTTTAACCTCTCTCTTTTCACTGTTTTTAGGAATCATTCGTCTGAGGGATGGATTTCATGATCGCTACCCAGTGGAAGATTACCTTGATCTGTTTGACTTAGCAGCACATCAGATTCAGGGTGTGCTGCAGAGCGAAGAGCGCGGCAAGATGAACGACATCATAATTGGTAGGGCAAATACAGCCTCTGAAATATGGCTCTGTAGGTCCAGGTTGGCATCGTTCGTAGCTGAGGCACGAGAGGGACGTTTTCCCAGATGTGAATGGTTCACAGCACAGAGCCCCTGACGTTGGTTTTCTCTGGTGTGCGTGGATAGTGCAGAAGTTCTTGCCTTTTCCTGCAGGGTGGTTACTTGCTTTGTTAAAAATTTGTGATTACCTTCAGAAAATGCCTGAGCAAGCAATAAATGTCTGAAGAACATCAGCATTTAATTAAATCCTTTTAAAAAAAAGGAGTGAGAATGACCTTGGTGACTCCTTCAAACATTGTTTTCATTCTGTTTTCATTATTAGGGGTTTGCCTGTAGCCACGGGACTGTAGCACCAGGTTCAAATGCTATAGCAATGTGGCTGGGATAACTCACTAGTTGTGATATTACAACATACAATGGGTGCTGTAGAAATCCTGTAGCTGACAAGACAGTTTCCATGATGGCAACACAGCTCCAAGCGGCTCTTCTCAAGCTCCAACATAAGATATATGTAGGAAGAAGGACCACTATATTTTGTGTCATCATCCCTATGCAGCCTGTGGTGGACTGAAATAAAAATTATTAAAACCCTGAGCTGCTTCGTTAACAGCAAAGACAATGCAAGTTTCAAGGGCAGGAATATAGAGAGTCAAGTTGAAGCTATCTTGCATGATATTTTTTTTTCAGGTGTGGAACCTAGAGGCATGGTACAGGATACTATTTGAAGATAATCTTACGGTTTCAGTTGATATTAAATTACCTGACTAGCATTAAAAATGGTTTAGAAATGCTGTTGTGTTGTATCTTATGGAAGTCCACGGTTAGGACTGGGCTCTAGGGAGGGATCCCCGGATTGCTTTCCGTGACACACAGCGGTCGATCCACTGTGCTCATCCACTGTGGTCCATGGTGCCATTGGTTTACAGTGCCCATGAGGAACGTCACGAAAAATTTCTAAATTCTGCTTTTGCTGTCTGCTAAAACCAGATAACTGAGGGGAAGAGAGTTTTACCAGTCTTAATCTGTCGCCTCAAAATTTCCCAGGGAAACCAGACACATTCCATGAAAATACTAGTTGTGCAAGAGAGAGTTCCCTGTTGAAAAGAGACTTTTCAAGTAGGCCTGAAGTCGTTATTATACAGAAAATAGAGACAAGATTTTTGCTGCCTGCCCTCAGAGGGAATACCCTCAGAATAATTTTTTTTGTCTCATTCTAACCAAAAGAATTTAACATATTGTTGGCTTGATGAAATGGTGACGAAACCAGAGACTTGGCTATAGTCACATTTGTTCAATACTTTCTCAGCCTCCTTTTAAGTCTATTATTTGCTTTATTAAATATTCAACATTGAGCAAAATTTGCAAGATGGGATCTTAAGAAATGTTGCCATCAAGGACATCTGCGGATTTTCCTCCTACTTACAATAATATCTCCTGTCCTTTCATGGGTGAAGTGCTTATACTAATTAAATTCACTAATCTAATTGGCAACGTACATCTTTGATTACTTACCTCCTGTTACAGCTTTTTCTAGACTTCACTTTGTGTTTCTTTTTCCTGTAGTCTCATTTCTTGTTTCATTAAGGTTCTGTTCGCTTTTCTTATTAAGTTTACAGGAAAAGTCCTGAATGATTATACTCATTAAGTCAGTCTTTTACGACCTTGGTAAAAAACAAAACAAAGCTAGCTAGTCTAAAATGAATCTGTATGAATATCAGGTTTGCTTAGAATCCTCCATTTTCTTATTTCAGATGACTAGAAAGAAAAATCAAATTAAAACTACAAACATTTCAGTAGTTCGTCATGTTACATTATTTTGAAAAGTTAAGCTTCTTTGGATATTATACTAAGTGGGTTATAATTGCATTTTCCCAAAAAAACCTGACATCTGCTTAGAGATGAACCAAAGAGGACAACACTGATCTAGCCTGAGGCATTCTGAGCAGGACTTGTTTATTTGTGATCATTAATAGGATAAATTCAGAGGACTGTCTTGTGAAAACACAGTATGATTTTAATCCATTAATGACTGCATAAAGAGGTTATACATCTATTCTTTAGGCAATTTAGTAATTCATATGTTCTTTAAGTCCATAAGAAAATTAATATATTTTTGGTTGCCTGCAGTAATTTGACATAATTGCTACAGCAGTGATTCATTTATCTCATGTTTAGTATGGCTCGCTCTCTTTGCAGATACTAAATCTATATTATAAAACAGAAAGGCACACTCAAATTGTCAGGAGTATTTTTGGCTGCTTCAGGAAATTAAAATTGTAAGAGTCAGCAGAGACCAGAATGATTTTTTTTTTTAATCCTCCCCCCCGCCCTAATTCTTGACAATCATCTTGTTTTGGGAAGATTTGCCGCCTTGAACTCAGGCTATCCTGGACTGGCTGCATTAGAGCAGCACCTTGAGTCCCTGTTAAGGTTTCGCATGATTCGGTCGTGTGCCTGTGATCTCCCCTTGCTCGTGCACTGCCTGCAGAGTTTTGGTGGTGGCAGCTGATCCAGCTGAAATAATTTCTGTGGAGTGGTCTGGTCTGTGATGTTAAGAGAATCTGCCCATTTATGTGTAAATGCACTGATTTTATTTAGTTCAGGTAGCACATGTGTAAGCAGATGTTCTTAGGTTTGGTCACTATATATGAGCTAATTGGAAAAAATCTGATAGAGCATCAAATATGATCAGAGGTCTACAGAGCAGAGAAGTATGAAGGCAGATCATAAAAGCTATTCTGGAGACGAATAGATGGCTTGATGAGGTCATGGACTTTAATCTTTGGCTTGATTTAGGCAAACATTTTTGAGGGAGCAGTTTAAGCCTAGCCGTTCCTGTCAGGGAGATGTAGCAGTGCCTTTCCAAGGTCGCTCTTGTCCCTGGAGTGCACTGTTCTGTAAATCCATGTATGCAAGTGTTCGTACCCATTTGCATTATACCATCTTCTGATAGCACAGAAATAGCTGCATGATGCTTTTGTGGTACAGCTATCTCAGCTCTCGTCCTATATTTAGCCTTTTGTGTTTCTGCTTCACCCAGCACGGGAGCTGGGCTAATTGAGTTTTAATTGACAAGTCAAAGCCCACTGATGATTAGGCAGTACTTTGGCTAATTAATTTAGAATGAAAAAGCAGAGCTGTTGTGGACACCCGCCTTTAGCCCATGGACCTGATCTCCTCCTTCTGAAAACAGGCAAAATGAACATGACAGAAGATTAATATGTTTTCTAACAACTCCCAGACTTTATTAATGAATCACATTATGTTAAGCTGGAGTTTGGAGCCAGTACCTGTTTCATGTTGTGTTTTGGCTATCTTTTGAAATCTTTATTGGACTTTCCCAGGAGAGAGAAAAAAAAAAATGAAACCATGTGCAAGTCTGTAAACCTACAACTTTATTATTTTTTCATCTCATTCCTTTTGATTCAAAAAACCTCATTAACAAGAATTAGCTCTCATTAGACTGTCAAAGATTGGAAGTTTCCAAAAAGCTTCTGTATATGTTTTATTAAACAGTGGTGTGCCATGTAAATGCCAGTATTACTAAAAAAAACCAAGGAAGATTACACAATTCAAAACATTATATCAGATCATTTATTTAGGAGCTGAAGCATCATATGCCTTGTTCTGGCAGAGACGTTACTGATTGTGTTTCTCCCTGTAGCATTACTTTTGGAGTAAGCTTCTTCAGAAACTGAGGATATCAGAATCTGGTGTTTAACCAAATGTGATATTTATTCTATAGACTTTTTCTTTTGTCTAATCTTTAGTAAATACTTATATTTGACTTAATCTACATGAATAATTGTAGTTATATAAAAAAGTTCTGATAATGGCTAATTCTCAAAAAGAGGTATTTCAAACAGCAGTGACACAATTCAGCTCGTTGGTGCATTTTTTTTTTAATATTTCCAATGTGCTCACTGACTCTCCTGTTTATGTTCTAAACGCTAATGACCCGCTGGAGTCGTGGTTTCCACCTTTTTTCTTTATTTTGTGTCAAATTGTACAGTTTGTTAGCAACTTACTTCTCGGAGATCAGGAGCATTAAAACCAACCCTTGGGGTGCTACAGGGAGCACAGCAGGTCTTCGGCAGCGACGATCTCCTGCCTCCTCGCTGGGGGGTGGGCCAAAACCCTGAGCAGCCCATTTCAGCCCAGATCAAATATATTTGCATGCGTTAACCACTAACAGGAAGCAGTGTGGTTAGTGGAGAGTAATATTTCGGGTGGAATTACATAAAACCTGCCTTAACCATCACTATGTTCACAAAGGTACAAGGCAGTGTGATTGCTCTGGCTCTGGGGAGCATTAGCCAGATCAATTTGAAAGAACCAAGGTACGTTGAAATTAATAGAGTCAATTTTAAACAGTCTACACTGGTTCAAAATTCATCCGATTTCCACTCCAATACAAAGAATGAAATCAGTTACTAACAGAGATGCTTTTCATTTTTAGGGGAGGCCAGTGCCTCGACAATGTGGGACAACAATGCTTGGATTTTCTTTTATGACAACAGTACTGAAGGAGAACCTCCCTTCTTAATCCAGGATTTTATCCATGCCTTCCAACCAAATGCCAAACTTATCATCATGCTGAGAGACCCCGTTGAAAGGTGAGCGAGGGTCATGTTGTTAAGTACACAAGAAAGTTTTCTTACTATAATAATTTTATTTACTCTCGCTCTCTTGGATGCAGCTAAGTGTTCACATGGTATTTGACAGAGTTACTTGGTTTATGATGAGAGCTGCCAAGGGGTTACGTTCTGTGTATTTTGGCAGATGTGACTGCGATAGTGTTTTAAAGAGGGGCATGTGAGTGTAAATACCATGGCGAGTGCCATGCGTGGACACCTGAGCTACTCTGAAAAAATAATTTATACATTGCCAAATGCAATATAATGCCATTACCTGAGCTAATATGGCCTGGTTCTCAGCAGGGCTCACTAGACTGAGTATGGCACTGCATTTGCATGTCTTGGCATAAGTGGTCCTGTGAAGTGCTTCAATTCATGTTAAGTAATAAGGTTTATGTCTTCAAGGGGCATACTGCTCAAAATGATTAAAAGATTGCAAATAGCTCCAGAGTCAGCATATGATACAAACTTTTTTTTAGTCTTAAAAATGCTTGGTGCAACAGTTATATAAAGCTTCCCTAGACAATTTTAGCTTGCACAACTAACAACTGCTTAGGAGTTCATCCTTGGTCTTCCTGACTTTGTCTGCAGTGGAAGGGCTCTACGTTTGCAGAGCTGTGGGCTGTTCTTGAATGGTTCTCCATTGTGTTAGCCATGAATGTTCTTCTTTTCACTTGCATTTCACTTTTTCTCTCCAGTCTTCCTCCAGATTTCTAGGGCATTTTTTCCACTCTGTCTTCCGAAGGAGGATGATGATGAGGGCAAGGGGGAGGGTGGAGGGGATGGAGCCAGAGTCCAAAGGATCAGACCAAGGGGGTGTGAATTGCTTCTCTCTGCAGTTCTGGAGGGATATTCAGGATTCTCAGTGCTCAAGGGCAAAGCCCCAGAAACACCCAGCAAAGAGAAGGCAATGCTGCTGCTGATGGGGACCAGGCTCTGGTGAGAGCTCGGGCACTGGGAGAGGGGCAGGCACGGGGCCCTTGTGCAGGCAGCCCGTACCCCGCTGCCCGGCGGCTGCCCAGAGCGACTCGGCAGCGGGAAGGGGCGAGTGCTCCTTGACGAGCTTCCCCGATGGTAGGACATGGCTACTGGGGACAGGCAGAGCTGCGCGAGTGCTTCCCATCTCCTGTGTCAGGAAATATAGTTCTCAACTTTGAACGGCATCTCCTGACCTCAAGGTTTAACAGATGGTAATTTTATGCGAGAGAGCTGGCTGAAGTGGCTTCCTCATGTAAATTACCAACAAATACCCTGATTGCTTTAACCACCCTCTGTAATGTGGGTGTAGCTCTTTGCCAGCTTTAATAAGGGTGAGACAAAAAGTCAGCTTCATCTCCCTTACTGTATTTATGATGAATTGGTTTCTTTTTGTTTACAACTCCCTATGCCCTTGTTGCTGATAGCTCATCTGAACTACAGGAGCAAAAGCAGCCGCGGCAGAAGGGGCAGCCGGGGCAGCTCCACCAGCGATGCAGGTTACCTTGCAGTAGCCGGGAGGACGTGGGTGCTGCACAGGGTCTGGGACAGGGTCTGATCTAACCTGCACAGGGGCTGGTCTATCCCCCAGCAGGGGATATTTGGAGGACATCAAGGTTTGTGCTAGTGCGTGTGAATGGTGTCATTATTTCATTGTAATGGATGGTGATTGAGGGTAATGACTTCAAGTAGCCGGAACAGCTGAAATCCTAATCAGCAAAGGTTTTATTTCCAGGCAGATGTCCCCAGAATTAAAAACAGATGGAAAGAAATATAGAAAATCTCGACTGCCCTGCAGAGAGAGAACTTGTCTTCAAGAACATAGTTTTCCATAAGATGTCAGCAAGTCTTTAAAATGATGTGTTTATTTTAATGGATGATTAGAAATACTAAGCAGTCAGATTAAACCTTTTTAAATAAAATTGTGGCTGGGCCCATGCTGTAAGTGATGCTTGCTGGCTGATTTCCCCCAGCAAGAAGCTTTTCACCTGCTCTGCCAGGAGCAGTTGGTCCTGCCATCGCTGGGACAAGCCAGGCAAGCCCGAGTCTTGTTGATGTACACACTTTTCTGCAAGCAGGAGATACCGTTGTGTCCCTAGTTAAGTTGGAGTCGGCTGGCTTTGTCCCCTAGCTTCTCCCCAGCTCGTCCTTGTACCCTGAGCTGGTGGGGTGGCTCTTTGGTGGGTGCAGCGTGAGGGACCCAAGGTCTGCCATTGCAGAGGGAGAGGACACGCGTGGTACCATGGTTGTGGTCCTCAAGCACTGGTGGGCATCACTTTGAAATAGGATGTCTGACCAGTCTAGTCCAAGCCTGGTACCCTCCTTTTTCTCTGAGATTTTTTTTTTTTTTTTTTTTTCCATTTAAAGAAAACTGTCTGAAGTGCATTTGCCAGACTGGGAAGAACTGGACAAAAATCAGAGTCTCCGTCTTTCCTAGTTGGTGACTCCTATACATAGCATTGAGTGCCTCTGCCTCATCCTCTATAGTTTGTCATGATTTTTCTTTTAAAAAGCATGTGAAAAATTGGATTAAAAGCATTCTGCAACAAATGTATCCCTTTTCTTTTGAAATGAACAGAGAGTCTTCATTTGTTTCATATGGGAATTACAATCCTGTTCTTGCAAACTACTAACATAAATAATGAGTGCAGAGGAGCTATTCCTGTGCTTAAGTGCTTTGCTGGATTAGGGCCTAAATTTTCTAAATTAAATGATGAATTTTTAAGTACCTGTGGAAGTCTAGGGAAGTTAAAAAAATAAATAAAGTGCAATACAAAAGGTTACTGCAGCTATAAAATGACACCTAAATAAATCGATTTTTTTAGGTCATTTCTTAGACACCTGTGTGTTTCGAAAGAGGCTGAACTTTATCTAGGATTTCTGGAATTGTGTCGAGAGCTAGGTGCTGTGGAGGCATAATATTTGTGCTGCAAACACACTCGGGGAAGTTACTTCTCAGGTGTTACAAAACTGTCTCCAAAATACTGTGGTTCTGGTCATAGTTGGTAAGCCTAAATATGAAAGAAAATATAAGTATCATGTTCAGTGGTATATAATATTCATAATTCATAATATTTATGCCATGTCAGAGCATTTCCTTTGTCTCTTTGAACCATGTTTATCTTGGAAAAGGTTAATCAAGGTTTCAGGGATTAATGCTAAAGTAGATATTTTATTGCCTGTAGGGTTTGGGTTGTTTCCTCACCACCATGCAAAGGGACTTGCATGAAGATAATCTTTTTTAGGTGATATTAAACAATTGCAAAACTTGTGCTAAAAATGTGCAATGAGGGGATACTCCTCTGCTGTAACTTAAAGAAATCCCTGTTGCTGGTGGCTCTTGCTCATGGCAGCGGCTGATGCAGGGGCTCTGCTTGCCTGCAAGCTGCCAGCACCCATGGGGCCACATCCTGCTGTCCTCAAAATAGAGGTGGGACTGCTTGGGGAATGCAGCACTACAGACTGTAGCACAAATGTGAACCATTCACCTAGCTGTAGTATTTCAGCTTAAAAAAACCCAAGAGGTGGAATGCTGTAAATTGGGCAGTTTTGACGGAAAGTCAACATAGAAACAATATGGGATTGGAGGGGGAGCTTTCTGCAAAAACTAGGAAATCTGGGCTCTTTCCTATTTTTGATGATGGCCAGCTTGGTAACCACATAAAAATCACTCTTGCTAACCCATCTCATTCCTCTGTTGGTTTTGATTTCAACTTAAACTTTTGAGATAAGGACTGTTTCTATCCATGGCAGTGTGGAGCACCAAATATAGAGGGGTACCAATGTCAGCTGAGACCAGTTCTACTGTTCATAGATAACACAAATTTAAAGTATATACGTTTGAAAAATTTGCCTTCAGGAGAAAATATTGTCTCGCACAATTACTAGGGTCAGGTTCTCAAGGGATGCTGACCTTGAAAGCGGGGATGATGTTTCGCAGCTCCCTGGAGTGGATGTTACTCTGAGCCAAAACCCATCAAAATGAATAGAAAATGTGTCACTGGCTGTCAGTGGGGCAATGTTGCACACATGTACCCTTTCCCTTGATTCATGTAACCGATTGCCATTGTCATGTAAATAAATCTCCTTTCATTTCCTCTGCCATTTACTTACACGTATCTCATTCGCAGATTGTACTCCGATTATCTGTACTTTGCAAGTGCTAATAAATCTGTGGAAGATTTTCATGAAAAAGTGGCAGAATCGCTGCAGCTGTTTGAAAATTGCATGCTGGATTACTCACTGAGAGCCTGTGTCTACAACAACACCCTGAACAATGCCATGCCCGTACGTATTTCCAAGAACATTTGATTCCTTGCTTGTTTAATGGTACGTTGTGTCAAGGTTATTAAAATACCGAAATACTGTGCAAATAAGCCTCAAGAAATAAAACTTTCTGCCTTTTCATTTGTAAAGTGGATGACATAAATATATATGTAAGCATGTAAAAGCTGATGTACTGGCTCAGCTGTCTCCTCAGTCTGTTCCCTGATGAATGCCAACAGTAATAATACAGTCTTTCTATTGTGCAAGTGTATGGAGAGCACATTTAGTGAAGATTACAGTTTAATGTGTAAGCTTTTTGCAGATCTCTCCAAAAAGTAGCTCTGGCAAGGATCTTTGTGGTACGAAATTGCCTCAAAATCAGAATAAATTATGTATTCTTTCACAAGAAAAGGCTACCAATAACTAGATAAAACCTTTTTTTTTTTTTTTTTTTTTTAAAATCCTGCACATCAGAAAATGGTAGAAGGAAATACAGAAACTGCTGGCAGGGGAATGGATAAGTATTACAGGCTCCGTATTCCAAAATTCACATTTTTCGTGTAGAACTGACTTCAAATTTTGCTTGAGGGGGGAGAATAATACGGAAGAGATTGACTTGAAGTATCACATCTGGCCAGTTTGCCATTCAATCCTATTTTATTTGCTCAGGCTGTAAAGGACTCAGAGGGATTACTTCCCTCCTTTGTCTCTGGGGTGAAGTTATTGCCTCCTCCACTCAATAAAATAACCATAAAGAGTGTATTGCACAGGCTTGAGCCCCACAGCAGTAGGGCAAACAGGACATTCCTCTTACTTACCTTGGCAGATAGACTGGAGCTGCTAGTCTTTGATGGTAGCCTCCAGGACCTCCACAGACACGAGCTGCTGCCGGGCAGTATCACTGTTTTCCAGCCATCTGCTTGTACAAATGCATTTCTTGCAGTGTGGGGAGAGAAAGACAGAGAGAACCAGAAGGGAAGATTTTTCCTCTTATCTTCATCCTCAGGGTGCAGAACCGATCTTCATTTGTTGTCTTAGGCAGCCCTCTGAAGAAGATACTTTGGAAAATGAACAGAGGATGCCTCTTTCCAGAGAGCCACAAGCAGGTGTTCATAATAAACCACAAATGCTAACTGTGCTCCTCAGTGGGCTTTTTCAGCTGCTGCTTCAGCCAAGTTGCTGAAGTCTGTTATGTGCATGGTTTGCTATACATTGAAAAAGTAGGGATTATTTTCCCCGGTGGGCTCATTAGATTGCTAATCGTGTGACTACACCAGAAGAATTTTGTTTTGCTATTTGTTAATATATTCCTGAAACGAGGGAGGTGTCATAGACCTTGTCACTGCTGATAGATGTTAACCTGTAAAGAAAGGGGCATTTGTCAGCTTATCCTCACTTAGAGTCAGTGAAAAGTGTATTACCCAGAGAAAGGCATGCCAAGCCAGGGTGATCAAACCAAAAGTCCAGATGTGGATGTTATGGAGAGGAGAATGGCTTGGGAAACTCTACTGATGCCCTGTGCTGGGTAGCATGCATATAAAGAAGTCTGCTAAACATGGAGGCTTAATGTGCTAAGCAGCCAAAGACACACATCAGAATCATACATCATGATAATAATGACTTAGCAATACTTCAAAATATGGCTTATTTTACTGGAATTTCGGTACCAGTGTAGGTCACACAAGTCAGTGTAAGAAGCAAGAGTCTATTGTTATCTGACTTCATTGGTTCTGTGGTAATGTGACTTGAAGCTGTTAAGTCTCTTTTATGAAAGGTGCTTAGGACTTGGGATTCATGTTTCTCTCTTCTGAGCCTGAAGGGATTTAGAAAAATATTTATAAGCACAGTTGGAGGTTGGACTTTTAAGAATGCCAGACTATCCTTTTTATGTTTCAACTTGTTATGTAAAATTGAGGAGGGAAGAAAAACAGAGATTAGGTCAGGACAGGCCGAAAAACTGCCTTTTCCCATCTCTGGTCTAACATAGTCTGGTGCTCTCATTGCATACTCAGACGATGCACCATTAACACTGTCTAGCCGCCACTGCTATTGCAGCTTAGATCTAAATCTAATGATTGCAATCAGAGGATAAAACAAATACACCCAAACCTAATTCCTGACACTGAATAGAATAGTTGTACTATGGCAGCATGATCTGGTGCAGCTGATAATCAAGGTGAAATAAGCAGCCTAAGGGCCTGAAGAAGGTAGCAGGACTTAGCATCTTCCCTTCCACTGCTGTTCATCCAGGGGCTGAAAGCCCTCAGTGTCTCTGGGAAGGCTAGGTCATCCCAAGCGTGGAGGAGCATGGAGGTGATGTAGCTGAGCATCCTTTTGCCTATGGTTGTCTCTGTGCAGTGCTTTTATGCAGACCTGTGGCTGATGCAGCAAATGCACAGCCAAGCCCTTAGTAAAATGACATCTCTAACCAGCAGAAAGGCCATTTGCAAAGATTTCCTTAAGCTACACTGAAAACAAGAGGAAGATTAAAAAATGTTCAGATACTGTCTTTTCATGGTTCCTCAAAGGCACGTATTTGTGGGTTTTGCACAGAAGACAGAGGTGAGTGTTGGTTTGTTACTGCTAGAAGATTGTAAGATGAAATAATTTTGTTTTGTTTTGGTTTTTTTTGTTCTTACAGGTAAGGTTACAGGTTGGGCTCTATGTTGTGTATCTTTTGGACTGGCTGACAGTTTTTGACAAAGATCAGATACTCGTTCTTCGCTTGGAGGACCATGCATCAAATGTGAAATACACCATGCACATGGTGTTCCAGTTTCTGGATTTGGGTAGGTGTCTTCTGGCTGTTTTGAGATAAGGGCAAAAAAATTATTATTATCCATCTTCTAGGTCATTTTTTTCTTTATTAAGAGACAAAACAGAAGCGTGGGAATCTGTCTTGAAGGATACATTAATCCTGTTTCCTGGAGTCAAGCAAAATTAAAATTCCCAAATTCCCATAGAAAGGCTGGTGTTAGATGATCTTAATGAGACTATATCAAGAAAAAAAAAATCAAAACCATTCAGAATGTAGGGATATATCTTACCATATGAGAGCAAGTCTTGCTTCTGAAGGCAGTCAGGGCTTGTTTGTCATGGGCTTACATAGGTGCAAGAGCTATCCCACGCAATTTAAACAAATTGAAGTGCTACCGTGGTGCGCGTGCTGTTGCCAGCACGCACCAATCCAGAATCTAAATCTGAGTATGATGAAAGGTTGTGTTACTAGCCGGGGAGACGGGGGAAATTGTGGTTTTGCTGTGTTGATTGAGACATCTGTTGCTAATCCTCGGAGAAACGCTGGCAGACAAAAATGTTGCCCAATGTTGATTTGACAGTAGCAAGAGGATGAAAATGTGGCTGCAAAATAGTCTGGCTGGTCCAAACACTGGTCTAGATGATGAGAAAGTTTGAACGTAGCAGATTGAACAGATGAAGAGCTTGGCATCTTCTTCCTGAATATGGTTTACGCTGGAAAAGTCTGTGGGTTTTTATCTTGCTGAAGTATATTGTCAAAGGCTTACATTTACTGCTGGAATAGGGGCATCGCTGTACCAGTGTACCACTTTGATCCCACTGACAACCTCAAAAACAAACAAAAAAAGGGCTTACATGAGTGAGTTTCTACCAGATATTAAAAACTCACATCGTAAAATGAAAGAATAGTATAAAATAATTGCAACTCCAAAATGGACAGGACAATGTCATAGTTGTTTTCTGAAAACAAATTTCTTCCTCCAGAAATGATTTATGTTGCTTGTTTTAGAGATGATTAATTAATGTGAAAGGAAAACATATTATTTCCATATTTACTAGCAGTGATTTATTTTACTAATCTAAGCCTGTATTCAATATTCTGAAGCATCATCGCTGCTAACACAAATTCCATTTGTCTTCCCTTGGCAAACCTTCTGAGTTAGTCATTTGTCTTCTTTAGCACGGGCATTTTTTGGTGAAATACTTTAAGATAATATTCTATTTTTCCACAGGACCTCTAAGTGAGAAAGAAGAAGCTCTGATTACAAAGAGTCCTGCATCAAACACTAGACGACCTGAAGACAGAAGTCTGGGACCTATGCTACCAACAACAAAGGCAATTTTAAGAGATTTCTATAGGCCTTTTAATACAAAACTGGCACAAGTTCTTTTTGATGATGCTTTTTTATGGAAGAGGACATAATATGTAAATTTAGTGCCACAAATACAGTGCTTAAAGGAGTTTTTATTTTTTTAAATTCTATTTTTGTGCGTGGATATTTACATTTTTCCCATTCCAAAGAGAAGCCGATTGATGAGCTGAGACTCTCACCTTCAGTCAGCACACTTCCCAACAGTTATACCACATTTTCCTTGTGAGAATGTAAAGCATCTTGCTTATCAGTTTATTGCAACTTCTTTTACCCCGGCCAAAGAGTAGAGTGGAAAAGCATTAGTATAAAGATGATGTCTTACACTCTCCACGGGGATGTTGAAGTTTAACCTTCTCTGAGATGCTGCAACACAGAATTAGCATCAGTTTCCTACAATTACACTTATAATCTCATTTTCAATATATGTTATTCATTCATTTTTTCAAACTATCAATGTCATTTAGTCATTAAAATTTTTAATTGAATTCAACCTAAAATTTTGTTTCTGTTTGTCAGCGTATTCACAACTGGTCTTCACTTGCACTAAGGACTTTGTTTCCTTAATTCTGAAACAAAGATAAATGATAATTGCATTTACGTAAATTTCCAAGTCTAATTTATATCTTCAAGATAAATGAACTTTCCTAGCCACAGTTATTGTCAAAAAAAATATTATATTCCAGGTAAGAATGGATGACTGAAATCTAAACAACAGGCCACATTCAGTGATTAGTGTAACAAATCCATTTTCTTCCATATTTTGTTCATGTAAATACAGATACGTATCATCTATTCATATCACTCACACATATTCCTAGGAAATCACTAATGGGCTTGATGTAAAGTCCGTTGCTGGCCATGGAGAACTTTTATGGAGTTTCCTCTTTAGTCGTACACAATTACTTTTTTCCATTGCAAAGAAATAAGCATTTTAAAATCATTATGAAATCTTGTTATTAAATGCATAAATGGACAGGATGCACAGTATTTTGCATCCTCATAGAAAGGATATGTTAATTAATGAATCAGTTGCACATTACATGCTTCCCTCTTCAGGAAAGATATCTACATCTAGTTAAAAAAGTTGAGATATACAGACTCGAGAAAAAAAATTTTGAAAGCTATGGAGAAACTTTGGACTGTTTGAAAGCTTTTATTTGACTAAAATTGCCAAATTTTTATATAAATGTGAAATGATTCAATATTTAATTTCAAACACACCTGGGTAGGGTCACTGTCAGCTACAATCTCTAGTCTTCCCCCAGGTGGAACTGGCCAGCATCATAGTCTGCCTAAGCCAGGGACTTTTTCAAGACATGAATGAAAATGCTTCCTGTTGATAATTTCCTTTCAAGGGCTAAACTGGTTGTTTCTTCCCTGAAAGTGTGTTGAGTGGGTCAAATGAAGCTGGTATCAAGCTAGCAGGTATCAAAAGTCCAAAGAATCATCTCGAATTGGCTTCATGTGCCCTTTCAAGCTTTATGTTGGACCCCACAATACAGCCTACTGATGGATTCACAAATACATTTACAAATGCTAAGGGTAACTCTTCACCATCCTCCTCCATGGAGATGTATTATTCACCTCCTGTGTTTCTAAATTGAGAATTAATGCTGGAAACTTCATGAATGCTGGACGTTTCACACGTGAATATGATTGATGACATGTGAGATTTTTTGTAACAGAAGTTCGTTTCTAGGTCCTTTGCCAACTGGTAATGCGCTGTTTAAAAAGGATTCAGTCTGGTGTTTGGAAAGCCTAAAGCAAGTAATTTAGGGAAGCAGTTCTAGACAACCAGAACAGATTGGTTCTAGTTCAGAAATGCTTACAGACCAAAAATGGTTAGAGACCTGAGAATGGACTATTTTACCAGTACGAAAAAAGTATCATGGCAGCATGAATCAGAAAATTGGAAGGAATTCCCCACTCTTTGCAAATGTAAAATTTTCAATCAACAGTTTATTTACACTGGAGATTTCTGCAAGCTGTGCTATGAATTAGAGTCAACACTGTGTGGTCAGGATAACTATACAGAATGTTTGCTAACCTGATCTGCCATGGTCAAATATTTCCATTTGGTTGTCAGCTACAACCACGAGCTAATGATATTAGCTTACCTGCCCTAGAAGCTAATGAATGTGTCTGCCATTACCTTTTAGCATGAGCATTAATTTAATGAACAAATCACACACGCTGGTTTGTGCCAGACTGATGTATGGTGCTGAAGTCTAATTTCTGCCAGCAGACCCATGCAGTCCACCAGCAGTCGGGGAGATTCTCTCTGCCCTTTGCCTATGTATCTAATCTAAATCAGAACATGCTTCATGGTCAAAATTTCTACTTTAGGCTGAATCATACCCAGCACCTTGCTAGATCGAAGTCTTGCCTAGTTCTGACTCAGAGGAAGGAGAGAGGTTGCAGGTTCCCTGTACGAAGGTGGACAGTGGTGACCACATGTGCCCAAGCGTGGATAAGCTCAACAGAGAGCGGCTGGTGCGCTGAGTGTCACCATGTTGTGTGTAGCACAATAACATGTGGAGAAGGGGCTATAGCTATAGATGATCTGGTAGGAGCCTGTGGTCCTTCCAAAAGTGAAGTCTCCAATAAGGATGCTTCTATGGCTTCATCTCTTTCATGAGCTCCAAAATATGATCTCTTGATTTAACACATTGCAACCTTATGCTGTTGGGTAGTGGCATGGCTACATATCAAAAAGTAGCAAATTAACTGTCAAGAGGGGATCTTGGAGGTAAGGATGTTGCTCTCTAGCCCAGACTGTAAAAGTGGTATTGATCTGATGACTCAGAATGAAATAAAATAACATTTGATTTTCTTGAGTGATGTGACAGCGCTAGGTATCAGACCCCTCTTCTTCAGGCACAGAGCAGACAGTGTACCGCTGCCATTCAGTGGCTTCACTCCCAACTCACAGCAAACCTCTACGTAGGATACAGCTCATCCCAAGTTCTTCCAGTTGCCTTTACCTTGCTGATGACAATTCTAGCTGTGAAAGGATTCAATATTATTGTTGTTGTTCACTGCAGCGCTGAGCTGACCTACATCCCCAGAACAGTAATTTGCTAAGATATTGGACTTACTATCAAGACAATATATTTTCATGTTTGCCAAAGTATAGCAGTGGCTCTTTGCAAAGAGCTGAGAAAATGTGTGGCTCATACGGTGTTTCCTCTTATCTCTGCTGGACAAAAGTAATCAGGCAAAGAGGCAGCTTTCCTGAGTGCGAAGGCATTGAGGAAAGCGTCGTTTCCAAATGTTCTCACTGCTACTGCAGAAGAATGTGAAATGTGTTTTCTGTAAGACCTTGCGTGTTTGGGCCAAGCATGTTGGCTGGCTGGAAGAAGCACAGTAAAAACAAAGGATCTCCTTCTAAGAAAAACAGGCACTGGTTTACACAGAAAATGATATGTTGTTATCTGTTGAGCCCGGTGCCCAGGCTTGTATGCTTCAGCTTAATAAACTGAAGATAAAGAGTGAAGTTCTGACAGTTCTGAATATATCTTTCTGCCAAGAAATTAATCTACCTTCCAACTAAGCCAAACGCTCTTTTATTAAAGACAAAGCACAATGGTGTCACAAAAAGTTACTTCTGCTAGGTACCCCTAACGCAGGCGTGTTTAATGATGCATTTTGTGAGTGGCTTTATTTTCCAACAAAAATGCTTGTGTTGCAGTACCATCTTGTGGTTAACATGGGCAATACTTTGTACCTAGGCATGCGTACATTTTTTTCTACATGGAAAAAAGACAAGGCAGGTGGAAAAAGAAAAAAATAATTTCCACTTCTTTTCAGATGCCCACTGGACTAAAATTCCCGGTGCATCCAGTTGGGGATCCTATGGAGAATCGCTGGCTCTGCACAGCCCCAGCATCCTTGCGGGCCCTCCTGGGGAGCTGCCGCAGGGTCCCACGGGGATTTGCCAGCACCAGTGCAGGCCATCATACAGCACTTACCTCTGCATTGAGGGAATTTGTTGAGTCGTGTTATTTTAGTAGTACTTCTAGTTATTAATAAGTAGTCAGCTCAGAGCAGCTGCCAAACCGCTGCCAAGCGGTGGCCTGGGAATCCCAGTTTGCAGAGAAGCTGCTAAGGGCTTTTATCTACACTTCTGTCCGTACCATCTCTCTGCTTGCATCAGGGGAAAGATGTCACCAGCGGCTGAGGCCAGGGAGATGCTCACCTCTGCTGATTTCGGCAGTGTCCTGCTGGGGACCCCTGCTTTTAAGTCACAGCTTCTGTGAAAATTCTGCCAGCTCTCTGTGCTGCCTCAATCAGTAGAAAGGTCCTTAAAATGATTGCCAGCATGGCAGGGGCTTAATGGACTGCCAGTCTGAAAGCTGCCATTGAAAATTACAGGCCTGCTGTGTACGTATTAAGCCACAATTAGTAGAAAATAAGGTTTGGAAGAGACACAAATAGTACCGAATATATCAGGTTTCAGAGGAAGGACACGCTTTCTGTCCCTCACCCTCGTCATTTCTGAGCATCCATTTGCTTGGTGACAAAGCTGCCCCTTTGAGTGAGTGTAGATTGGCTGCTGGCACCCCCAGGTTGTTTCCAGAGGGGCACTGGGGATGCTGGGCTCCCCAGGTCTCCATCTGCCTTCTGTCAATACCCACCAAATGCGCTGGTCTCCAATGATGTCTAAGGCTGCAGGAAGAGAAGGTAAGATTTGTATGCACATCTGTATCACAATGACTGCGTTTTGACATCTCTGATCCTCACAGAGGTGAGAAGTCCCAAGCTCATGATGTGACTGGTCATGCCCTTCGTCTTCAGTTTGAATCCCCAGCCCAACAGCAGGATCCCACACACTGCAATGCTCCCTCTTCCCTGACTCCCCATCCACTCACTTTCCTTTTGGCTATGGGTCACAAGTGTGGAAGATCTAAAGGAAAAATGCTGAAAATACAACTCTAAAACTTTAAAAATTGCTCTTTAGTTACTGACGTAGCAGTTGCTGCAGTAACAACTTACTGCATGGCAGCGGTGGCACTGCAAGGCTGCTGTACAGGACATCTTCCCCAAGGAAAAACGGGCAAGCACTGTCATTTACTATCAAAAGCGGGGGGGCAGAATAATTCACAGTTCTTCCCTCAGTCTGGGTACGTCTTGCACACTTACAAAACGATCTCTTCCTCTACTAATAAATGGGAATGAAGAAAGGGAAGGATTGTGCTGGTACTCAGAGCATTGCAGTGGAAGAACAGCCTCAGAGCAGCTCCCCAAACTTTATTTATTTTAGCCTACAGAGGCCTAAGCCACTGATGGCTTGCAAGTAACTTGGGGTTTAGCTTTTGATGAAGGTAAAGACAGTGCATCCTGATTGATTATTGAACATGTTGGGTTTCTCAGACACCAGAGATTTGGGGCTGTCTTCATCACACATGTAGTGAGATGTCATGCATCAGTGGCTGCTCACAGTTTAGCCAACCAAGCTGGGTCTTCTTCCACAGTGAAATTTTGAAAAAAAAGTTTGTAGAAAAAAAAAAAAAATTGTGTTTAAAACTTCAGTGTTTATTTTTCTTGGCTTATAGACTTGTTTAACACATCCGTAAGTCAGACAAGTGCACAATATAATTTAGATCATTCCCAGCTTTTCTGTCTTCCCAGCTCAGCCCTCGTGGTGACACACGGCATGTGTATATTTATTTATACATATTACTCTGGGCCAGAATTGACTTCATTTAAGTGACTGTTGCTTTCTCAGGACTTCTATGAGAAGAGCGATTATCAACCCCCCCCATTCGGGGAACAGTCACGCTGCCATTAAATAGGCATTAAAACAGAAATACACTTGGATATCTCCAGCCAAGCTATCCCAGGCCTGGGTGGCCCCAATTACTGGGGTGGTTAATTGGGTCTACACATGGTAACTTCTCCTCTAGTATGTTGAAATCAGAGATAGAAAGCAATGAAAACTGCTGTCCTTTGATAAGAGTGGGGGATCTGGGGCAATGTGGCCCTACAGCAGGGCGAGGAGGCAAGGGCTGCAATACAACAGCTACAGCAAGGGATGGAGGGGGAGCTGGGGCAATAAGAAAGAAATCCTGAAGTGGAGTAAAATTAAATCCTGGAGCAATGAGACAAATTGATCAGGCAAAATTGCACTGAAGAAAGTAAAAATCAAGCAAGGTAGCCAAAAAAATAGAAGAAATCAGACAGAAAAATAAGCAGGAAGAGATGTATGGCTGTTAGATGAAAAGAAAAAATGGATTTTTTTTAGAATCATGGAATCATTTAGGTTGGAAAAGACCTTTAAGATCATCGAGTCCAACCATTAACCCAGCGCTGCCAAGCCCACCACTAAACCATGTCCCTAAGCACCACATCTCCCCGTCTTTTAAACACCCCCAGGGATGGGGACTCAACCACTTCCTTGGGCAGCCTGTGCCAGGGCCTGACTGCCCTTTCGGTGAAGGAATTTTCCCAAATATCCAACCTAAACCTCTCCTGGTGCAACCTGAGGCCATTTCCTAAAAATGATATAACTTGGAGAAACTATGTTGGCTTGACTGGAAAGGTATCAGCTGAGCCCACCACAGACTTGGCAAGGGCAGGACTCCGGTCCAGAGGGTGTGTAACAGGTGGCAAAAATATAATATGCCTTTAATTTTAGGCTCTGTTTGTGGGAAACCACGTCGGTGACTTTAGGTGGTGGGGTGTAATGCTGCAGTGTGGGGCAGCAGCAGAGAGGGGGGTGCAGCACGGCGCTTGCCGAAACGCGGCTGCCTGCAGCGTTTGCCCATTGCCAGCCCATCCCCTCCAGCTGCAGCTTTGAGGGGTCACCAGGCATTTATTTTCCAGGGGTGTAGGACCAGCAAGAAATGAAGCATGATTAGGCCAGCAGCACACCACGAGAGGGCAGGGCATATCTGGAAATTCAGCTGCAGCTGGCTAGGCCCTGTGCAACGGCCAGACCCAGCTCCGCTGCCCTGCGGCACAGCCACAGCGAAGGACACCCGGGAGGTAGCAAAAGAAACCCAGGGCAAAAGGAGGGACGTGGCTGATGGTGACTGCAGCCAGGTGGGCGAAGCCTGCTGCCCCGGCTCGTGGCCTACGAGAGGTCTGCTCACAAAAAATTTTTTATCAGAGATTTCCCCAAAACAGCACCGAGTGGTGGAGGGAAAGCAGTTCTCATGCTACATAACACAAATGTATACATAACTAACTCAACATAACTCAGCATAACTCACACATAACTCAACACAGCTCACATATAACTCAACGTAACTCCTACATATCACAAAGAGCACTGGGAGAATTAGGCAAAAGGACCTAAACATGCCCAGCAATACAATTTACACACAGCATGGTGTTTATGCTATTCATGTAGTGGCATCGGCATTACGATCCCCCTTCTCTCTCCTGCATGAGCCTACCAGGACTGCGGTAGCCCCACACTTTCAAATTCACTCTGACCCATGCTGCAGAATACAATCTCAATGCAACTAGTATGGATTTTGAAGGTACCAAATAAAAAATCACACTTCCTTATTGTGACTGGCAAACATCAGCCCGACTTCTATGACTTTATTATTTCAGTGCATTATTTAGTTATCCTGTAGCATGATATATTGGGAAAAGGACATATGAACAATTCATCCCCGCTGTAAAATCCTTCTGTGACAGTTGCACACTAAGCAGGCAGATCAGTATTTATTGCATCATTAAACAATATTTGCTAAGTTCTGTGTTGCCTCACAGTGATATTACCAAACTGAGTGGTGTTGAAGCATCTGTTGCTTCAGTAGTACTATCTAAACATGAAAAAAAATTTCTTAGACTGAACACCCCCCCTGTATTTAAATAACACCTTCCAAACAGGCGCATATGAGGCAGTCCTTGATGGTGCTGTGTCATACAGCCCACGGTGAATCCTGGAACATTTGTTCCCAACCCAAAGTCAAGTGTGCATGATGATGCCTGGCCTGATTCAACAGTTAATGTGTGCAAACTGGATTACAAAGTGTATTTCATTTCAGCAGGTGGTGCTGCAGAACAGTCCTCTCCTTCTAACTGTGGCTGAGCTTTTGTGATACTGTATTTGAGAAGTACTGAATTTATACACTTACATTAAGCTGATTTTCAATAGTTTTCCTTTCTTCTATATGTGCTACAGAAGTGTATATTACTTAATGAACACCCCGGTAGGTACGCGTTGCTGTGTAATTAAAGGCTGGGGAGCTGAAGGCAGCGCAGCATGAGCTAAGGCAGGTATTTGAAACAGAACAATTCGGCAAGCCATCAAAACCCTGAGCTTTGGAAGCCAGAAGGTTCAAAGTATTTGGACTGGCGTAAGTGTACTAGCATCAGTATGATAAAACCTCAGGAGGCAGAAGCCATAGGTGTCCAGCACTGCAGGAGGCAGGATTTGCTGAAGTTAACAGCTGGGAGAGCCAGGAAATTGGGAATTTTAACACTGTGAAGTTCAGGAACTGAAGTGCTGGAAAACTGAAGAAGTCAGGACAGAGAGACGTGAAAGGCTCCAAGCGGAGCCCTAGCAGGGGTAGAGGTAAGTTGATTTATTTTAGAGAAACTGTGGCTTGTGCCAGAGTGATTTAGTCCTCCAACTGTAAAGGGAACAAACTAGCGAGAAGTGTTCACTGTTCGCTGTTGTCTTGGCAGGTATCTAAGAAATCTTAGACTGTAAATCTTTAAAATTTGAAGTGCCCTCAGCTGTGGGTGTTTAGAAATCTGTTGCTGCTCTTAGGACCACTTTTTTGAAGAGTTGCATATTCTTCGCTCTTCACATTTTCTTTACTTCCAAGAATGCTGCATCAAGGATTTGCCCCAAACAATAAAATACCCAGCTCATGGTTGCAGTCATCAAACCTAAAGGAAAGGAAGATGATCTTGCAGCTAATGCCCTTCCTTGGGACTCAGAAGATTTTAATGACCGTGTCTTCCCCAGACCCCCGTCAGACCTCGAGGAAGCCTTTAACAGGACAGACCTGGCCTCACCTTGCCTGCCCTCGAGCCTGGCAAACATCAGGAGGCAAATCAGCCACATTGGGTTGGCATTACGCCTGAACTAATATTTCCCCTGAGAGGAAAAGATTACCAAAAGTTCCTTGTCTCATGAGGTAACCTGGCACGGGAAGAAAAATAGCAGGCTACTTAGGAAAGCCGGCCTGTGGATGGGCAGGAGACCACACGTAGCTCCTGGTGGGAAGCGTGAGGGACCATCTTAGAGAGGCTGGCACGGCTTGCGTACAGGAATGGGGAGAAACTCCTCTGCTACAAGGAACCAGCCTCGTATTTGCTTGATTGGTTGCTTCAAAAGGGCAAGGCAAAGGGGAATATGAGGAATGTACATGATCAGAATAAGTAGCTTGAACAATATCCCAAGATTTTTAATACATGGAGCTTTTCACAAAGCTTTGTGAAGGTAGCAAGAAACTGGTTGTCCCTAAAGCCAAAAACCAAGAAAATATTGGGGTTTTTTATCATTTTTTATACTTGGAAATATGCACGTTTTTCAGGAAGTGTAATTTTGCATGCTTCTCCCCTATAGCCATCCCCTCTCCTCTTTTTCCTGATAAATAGTTAAGGTAGATCCTCACTGCATTTCAAAAAAAGGTGTCTGCTATCTCATGGGACTATGGCAATAAAGAGGGGAAGTTTCTGTGTTAATAGTTCAGAAGACCAGAAATCTATAAATTACACAAAACTCTGAGACGGTTTCCATTTCCAGAGCAAATATCGAGTTCCAGGCTTTTAGAGAGCATAGTTAGTGCTCTGATTAACAGCCTCAGCTACCAGTGCAGCATCTGAAGTTTTCTCTGTGACATCTTTGCAGTATTAACATAGATACTTTGCTATATTAGCATAGATACAGGAGCTTTCAGCATTACTTTTATGAAGTCTTTTAGGATGCTTTCCAATCGACATGATGTTACGATATCTACCATGTGCTTAAGAAGAAAAAACTCTTAATTTACTAGAGGATTTTATGACATATTGGCAGTCTTACCGTGAAGAAATACCAGATTTTTATTTAGCCCCATTCAGGCCTGGTTTTTATAACGTTTGTCCTACTTTCTCCCAGAGCGTCTGATTTCTAGACACATGCTGCAGATTTTCTGCTCTGCAGCTCACGCAAGTCCGCAGAATAAGCTGAGCTGGTGCCTGGTTATCCTGAAAGTGTTTTCACACTAGCCCACTTTTAAGGAGCAGATGTAACACAAATAACACATGCTCAGGTTTGCAGGTTAGGCTCATGCAAATGCTTGCACCATGCCTTTCTTCAAGATGCCTCTTGAAGAAATCTTCAATATAATGAGTATCCCCTAAATAAAGTGTAAATTGTCATTAAACACAAACCCAAGATTACTGAGCCCAAAGGTGAATGTGAACACTCCTGACAGTGCCAGCACGGCTGCAAGAGAGCCAAGCTGGACGCCTGGATGGGGACGTGGAGCTACTATCTCAGGGCACGTTTTGATGTCAGTCTTTTACTGCACTCTGTAACACATCAGGAAGAATATTAAAGTATAAATATTTTTTCCCTGAATTACAATCTTTCAAAGTTATTCCATGTTTAGGATATGGAAAATGTATACACTGAGACACAAGCCCAGAGAATATTACCCAAGAAAAGCACCTCTGAGTGAGTCACAATAGGAAACTTAAATGCCTAAAATGTACATGTAGTTATGTTCATTGCAGTTTAAAAATAATTTCACATGCTTAAAGTCAATTTGAATAGGACCATAAGGGTCAGTAACACTTATTTCCAGCATCTACTATCTTGTTTTTATGATTTATTTAATATATTTGGGAAAATAATTGTTTTCAGGTTGTTCCAGCATGAAAATTAGGTGAAACCCACCCCTGCACAGTGGAGCTGGAGCCCTGCACTCCCCTTTGCGTTGCAGTGGAAACCCTTCGCCTTCATGAAGGCAAGGCAGTCCAAGGGAAGTGCACAACCACCTTGCATCCTCCCGTGCGATGGGCACAACGCTCCTCAGCGAGGGATGGAAATGAGAGCAGAGGCATTACTTTCAGGCTGCTCCTCTAATCCAGACAGTCCCTTTTCTGCACATTTTTTTCTCAGTGAAGAGAAAATCCATTTGGCTGGCGTCATTTCCTCAAAGCACCAGCTATTTGTCGTGTTTTTGCATTTGCAGGCTTTATGGCACCTGTGTGACGGGCGGTTGGGTTTCAAGGCACTCTTACGAGCGGTGGCAGATACAGAGCACGCCACCGGTCAATCCCACCTTGGATCATAACCACGTCAGCTGCTGCCGTGCAGCCATAGCTGAGACTTAGGCACCTCGAGCTGATGTTTTCCCTCTCCATTTGCACATGCTGCTCAAGTTAAACACTTGCCACCCACCACCCCCACCAGCGGGGAGAGAAGCGGGACCTGGGAACAGAGAGGGCTGAGCGGAGCTGAGGGGCTCCACATCAACCATCCCCTCCCTAGCCTAAATGTGAGCTGGTTCTAGCTCCGGCAGTCCCAGCCAGGAGCTCTGCTGGGGAGGGGGAGAGTAGCAGGAAGGTTTCCCACAGCAGTGAGTTGTGGGAATGCTTTGGAGCTGGGCTCTGTGCAGGTAAATTATAGAATCATAGAATCGTTAAGGTTGGAAAAGACCCTTAAGATCATCGAGTCCAACCGTTAACCCAGCACTGCCAAGGCCACCACTAAACCATGTCCTCGAGCACCACATCTACCCTTCTTTTAAATACCTCCAGGGATGGGGACTCAACCACTTCCCTGGGCAGTTTGTTCCAATGCCTGACTACCCTTTCGGTGAAGAAGTTTTTCCTAATATCCAACCTAAACCTGCCCTGGCGCAGCTTGAGGCCGTTTCCTCTCGTCCCATCGCTTGTTACTGGGGAGAAGAGACCGACCCCCACCTGGCTCCAGCCTCCTTTCAGGCAGTTGTAGAGAGCGATGAGGGCTCCCCTCAGCCTCCTCTTCTCCAGAGTAAACACCCCCAGCTCCCTCAGCCGTTTCTCACCAGCCTTGTGCTCCAGACCCTTCACCAGCTTCGTTGCCCTTCTTTGGCCACGCTCCAGCACCTCGATGTCCTTCTTGGAGTGAGGGGCCCAACACTGAACACAGCACTCAAGGTGCGGCCTCACCAGTGCCGAGTACAGGGGCACTATCACCTCCCTGGTCCTGCTGGCCACACTATTCCTGATACAAGCAAACACCAACTCAGCTGATTGGCAGCCCCTGTAGTAAGGATTTTGTTGCTTGATCAGAGGCCAGTATTAGTGGGGACTTAATGGAGCAAGGTCCTCTCACTGTTAGTCCTGTCTTTGGAGCAAGGGTGAAGCAAGCAGAACTAAAGCAGAGTATCTATCTGGAGCTGTCAGGGACCTGTGATTTCTGCTCCGGTACATTCGTCTGCTATCTGTCTCTGATTATTGTGTGTCCAGATCAACCTGCGGAGAAGCATAGTTCTGCTACTTCAAAGGATTTCTTACTGGCTAAGGATTAAACAAAAATTCAATCAAAATCACAAGATAGTATTTCAACTGCAACCACTTGAAGTTCCTCTCTGAAAATAAAGGCTACACAAAATAACACTGCAGACTTTGGACGGAAAAATGAAAAGATGTACTACAGTCAGAGTAAAACAAGGAAAAAGAAGATTCCTCTGTATGCCACCCCTACAGACACAAGCAGTAGTGAAGTGCCGGGATCTGCAGAGTCTCTTTCTGCCCTCCGATACATTTATGCATGCTGGGATGCGCTTTGTGGAGATGTATCTTCTTGGCCCTGTAATTATTGCTTAGGAAATAATTCTACTGGCAATCCACTGAAAGGAATAAAATCCTCCTCTGCCCCTTCTGAGCACAGGTCGGTAAAACCCAGCAGCCAAAAACAGAGCGCGGGTTTCCAAGGACTAGGAGCAGACGGTGCCGCTGCATTGCTTCTCATCAGCATGGACACCCCTCCTGCAGATAACCCCAGATGTGCACCACGGGGTCGGTGGGGTGGCTGCACAGGGACAGCAGGAGAAGGTGACAGCAGTGCCAAAGTCATCCGTGGAGAGAAGCTCCTGGGAAGCTCTCCAAAGCTCTGATCTGGGCCTCCTCCGGGTATTTCTTTTGGTGAAAAGAGACTTTCTTTCTTCTCTACTGATGTGTGAGGGTGGGATGGCATGAAGCCCACTCCCTCGGTCTGCGGGGACCTGGCACTTTGCAGGAGCAGAAAGTCCCAGCTGTGGGAGGTGTTTCCCCGCTGGTGGTCTCACCACGCGCTGCGGGAAGGTTACAGCTCAGCAAGTCCTGAGCAAACAGATGTGCATCCAACACATCTGCTGGGAGCCGTCTGGTGAGTGGGAAGGTGCTTGGCTGTTGCTGGAGGGGCATTTCTCACAGCAGAAACTTCTTACCAGCCGGCAAATCCAAACAGAAAGCGTGGGTTGCTGTCTCGGCCATGTGAGTCGATAGGCTGAAGTGGCCTAGTTTTAATAGAAGAGGCACTTTCAGGTGAAATGTTGAATCTTCTCAACCCCAGGAGAACATGTATCATCAAAATTTTATATGGCCTTGGCATCTTGGTGTTTTATAAACAAGGCATTTCCAGATGCATAGATGAGAAAAGACTGGAATATCACAAATTGCTCATCCAGGGAAAAAAAAATGAAGACAGAAAAGCTCAGGAACTTACTCAAAATATACAGAAATTTATATACACATTTGGGAGTTTTATCCAACAGCAGTACTGTTGTTTTTCAGGGAACTAAAGTAACTGGGATTTTCCCACATCGTTCCTTCTCTCTTCCTGAAGGACTTTTGAGTTGAGGTCCTGAATGTGTTGCTGGAATAGGTGGTGTAGTCTGGGGAGTGTAAGTCACCTCGGAAGGGGTTTAAGGGACCCTTCTGAACTAAACATCCACCTATATGGCTACCTTGCACTGCATGGGACAGGACTTGATGACCCAAGTGGTCCCTTCCAGCTTCTCATGAAAGAAAATCAGTGAAAGATGTTTGTTGTTCTAGGGGTCTTTTTAATTGCCATGAGGAAGCTCTCATATAGTAAAGAAAAGATTATTATCAGTCATAATACTGTAATGCTAAAAAGAGGTTTGATCTCTCTGTACTTATCATCCGCCTCCCTAGTGAAAAATAGCATGCTTTTCCTTCACATGAGAAATAACACAAAGCAAAAATTACTATTTGTGCTGAGTTTTTTCCAGTCCAGCTCTACAAAAAGTCATTTTCCAAAGCTACAAAATTTATTTCAAGTCTTTAAGGAAAGAATAAGACATCTTTGGGCTGGTATTGTTAAAGTACTGTAGGGTCTTTAAAATGCTACATTAATTCCTATGCAATCTTTTCCATCCTTTCTGGATATCCTTGTATGGATTCAGATTGCTTTCTGTGTTGTGTATTGCCATTATTCATAGCCAGGGATGCTAAGGAAGGAGTAAGGCCCTGCAGTGCTTCTTGTTGTGCTAACACAGACTGGGTGAAGCGGCCTCTGCTGAGGCTGTCCCACAGCCTCTACACACACACACACACACACACACACACACACACACACACACAACATACACACAGGCTGATGCTGGCATTTCCTAACTTTTGAGACTTTTTAATCGCAGTGCTTTTTCAGTACGGGTTTGGGTATCATATAGTCATATTATCCTTGGCAGGCAGTTGTATAACAATCCTGATCAAACAATCATTGCAAGTTTTGGAAGAAAATGCCTTCCTTTTAGAAGAACAAGATCCTTGGCTCCTTTGGATAACCTCCTCCTAGCACCTACCAGCGAGAGGCTGCTCCCCTCTTTGGCTCAGCTCTCATAGTATTTAACAGGTACAGTTGTTCTTCTGGCAGCAATATTGCGGTTCCTGGCAATATTCAGAGCCTCTGATATACTGTACCCCACACAGCTACTTAGTGAACCTGGAAGTTATGGAGTGCTGAAAATCAGGGAAGTACTTGGAAGTGTGCTTGCTTGGAAGGGCTGGGTGAGGTTTCCATGTCCTGCTTCCTCCACATGCCACTTGTCATTTGAAAAAGTTCTGATCAGGTTGTTAAATCACTCTGATGCTAATGTGCTCCAGGTGGTCCTACGCTGCTGGGAGCTGACATGTGTTTCATCACAGAGAGACAGAGCAATAAGTGCTTATGAAATGGAAACACTGCAACGGCTGCCAGTTGTCATTTGTTCAACAAGCAGAACGGTCAGCGCTGATTGTAATGCACCACCACACCTCCGGTGCAATCCCTGAACCACAAACAGGACCCCTGCAATACATACAAATAAAGCCAAGAAAGGGCTGCTGAGATGTAAATAAATAAAACCATCTGCTAAAAATTGACCTCACCTCCTTTACGAAAGCCCTCCCTAAAATGGAGGGTGGCTGCCACATGCATGCGTGCTGCTTGCCTCTGTGCTTAGGGAACCGTGGTGAACGGCATTTATAGGCTCAGAGTGGATCCTTCTGGGGTCGCTGGCTCTGCAAGTGGATCCTTTTCGGTTCAGCGCTTGAGCCTGAGTCACGGCACCCTTCTGGGTCACCTCTGTTAAGAGCCTGGAAATCAAAAATGGGCAGTGGGATGCCTTGGTTGACAACAGACTGTGTGCCATACCCATTGCAGTAGGAAGCCTGATGTGTTAACTTTTCCCTGAAGATGCCTGGTGGCCAGCCCCAGCCTCTGGTTTCTTTGCAGAAGACTATTACTTAGTGCGAGTGGATGGAGTGTTATTTACACCTCAGTACCTTGACAGGAGTTAACCCAGCAACATTTAAGTCCACAGGAATATAATGTCCCTATGAGAATGAGATTTGTGTGCATTGGATACCCATTACCTTGCGTGTAGGTTGGGATTGTTCAGTGCCAGCACTGATCTGTGACCTTTAGCAGCCTAAGCCCTTCAGATTTGTAGGGATGTTGTATGGAGTGAGAAGAGATTAAGAACCCCCTGGCCCAGGCTGGCTCATCAGAAGGAAGCCACAGACATTTGTTATTGAGAAACCCAAGGCCCATTGTTAATTTTTTTTTTTACTCTGAGTCTTTGACTAAGATTTTCAAAGGCATGTAGGTGCTGAGGAGGACTTCCAAGAGGTCCCAAGCAGGATATAGAACTGCGTTTCCCATGGGTGGAGTAGACCTAGGCTGCAAACAGAGAGTAAAATAGCTTTCTGATGGCAAGCATGGAGCATTTCAACCCTTCTCCTGAACATGGCCTGCGGCAAGCAGCTCTGCCTAGTCGAACATTGGCTGGAAGATAAGGAGACAGAAACAGGCAGTAACTGGGCAGATGTATTCTGCCCTTTCCTGGGTCTTTCCCTCTGCAGGGCTGGTGGTTGGTCCTGCAGCCAGAGCACAAGTGAAGGCCTGAGGAGGGTCAGACACCCCATGGCCTCCTTCCCCTTCCCGCAGTCTATCCGTACCTCATCCCAGTGTGTGGGATAGACTATACAGCCAGCGTGGAGATCGGAGCTCTTCCAGCAGTCAAAAATGGATGTTACGGCAAAGTCACCACCCAAATATAAAATGTCTTAGCAGAAGAAACTATCAGCCGTTAGTATCTGTGACCAAAGACTGTTTTAAGATCCAAAATATTCTGAGTTAGCCAATATAGATGAAGGAATAAAAAATCTGTCCTTTTCTCTGGTCTAACGTTAGTGGACAATTTTAATAAATTTCTTGCTTCTGCACCTCAGCAGCATGCCCATGCCAGCGTGGGCTTGGCACTCTGCCCATTTGGGTGGTGCATACAGTCATGGCAAATAAAGCCTCCCCCCACCATTTTCTGATCTTGCAGTATGATCTTGCAGCTGACATGGACATAATACCACAGCTGAAGGTCTCAGCACCTTAGGGTTGAAAGATGAGGCTAAGTAAAGATTCTCCTCTCCCCTTTTTAAATGGTAGATTAAAAATTATTGAATTGAATCCCTTTTGTGTGGGAGCTCTTCGCTTGTAAAAGCAATTCCCATTGTAAACTTCTGGATAATAGAACATGGTATACCGACATATTTAGCATCTCCTCCATTTAACGGCAGTATTAACAGCATAATTTTAATGGCAAGTTTATTATAATGGTTTCTCTTCTCTACTAAACCTCATACCACAGCCCTAAATACTGAGCTGTCTTTTCAGCCACTAAATTCCCCCCTCCCTTTCTTAAAGTATCAAAAATGTCTGTCTGAGAGAATGAGCATCCAAATGTTTTCCAACTGTTTTGCTGAATTTGTCAGCTTGCTGGTTAAAAATATTTGAAGCCAATATTTGTTTCATTCACACTGGAAGTTCATTTTCCATCACTTCCTCTCTGCTTATTTCTGTCATTTCATCTACTAAATTTAAACTACATTTCTCAGTCTGTTTGTTAGAAGTTCTTTTTTTGGCTTCAAACTGTTATACTAACTAGCTACTATAACTAGCTGCTGTACAAACTATTGTACTAAAACTAAAAATGGACCATTTGTTTATGAAACTGTCTTTAGAACAGGGGAAACTTTCAAGCCAAGGGATAATTTTCTATTGAAATCTCACCATTTGGAGAAATTTGTCACTATTTCTGTCTTTATAAGCATTATATCCAGGTTTAAATTTTCCATTTATAAGGAAGCGTCCTTTTCCAGGCCAGTATTGCCTCATTTAGATATGGTCTTGTTTCTGTTCAACTCTGAATTCTCCTCAGGTTATTTGAGACCCACTATGTTTTTAGCTTAATTGTGATTGAGTACTGTTTGATACCATTTCCAAATATCATTTTCATCATTGTAATTATGCTTCTCATCCTCAATGTACTAGTCATTACTGGGAGGAGTTATACGTAATTATTATGCCAAGCAAGTATTTTTCAGATGTCAAACTGCAATGGCAATAGGTCTGCAAATCACCTCTGTGTGTGACCTAGCTGAAAGCACCGTGCCAACTTCTGGGTCTTCTGAGAGGGGAAAAGAAGAGCACTTCTACTGTGCACGTTCTGCATCTTGATATTTATCGATTCAGCTTTATCCTTTAATAATCCTGTTTTTCATCTACTGAATGCTGTGCCTTTTCAGCTAAGAAAGAGTCAAGTTCTGCATCTGTTCATTTTTTGGGGTAGTATTACCATTAATAAGAGACTTGCACTTTCATTTTCAAGGGCAATTTATCATACTATATCTCCATGCTAAGTGATTGACAGGAAATCCAGTTTAATCCATTGCTTGTGGAAGAAAATCCCACCAGAATTTTAACTAGATGAAGAAAATGTGAATTATTTTGCTGCTTCTAAGTGGACTGCACATAGGTCCAAAGTAAAAAATGTCCTTGAAAGTTGGCTTGGGAGTGCTGATACTAGACTGATGCTATTCATCCATCGAAAATACTGGATTTTATTGACATTATCAAGTACAAGGCTAATGTCTCTTACTAATCCTCAACTCCTAGCAGTCTTTACTATCATACACCACCTCTGGGTTTGTGTGTGAAAATCCAGGAAAGCATCTTAACTTTTACAAAAGATGTGTTTCAGCCAAAGCATCAGTAGGACATCTCATTCTGTGAAAGTACTGCTTCAGACCTCTGACAGATGTCAGTTTTACTGAGCACTCCTGGGTAAGGTTGGGGATCTCCACTCTTGGACCACAGTGTAGCTGCAAGAAAACAGAAAATCTCTAAAAAACATTTGGTCACATAAGAAATCCTATACTTTCAGTTAATTCAGGTTTAATTAAAAGAAAAAATATTATATATTGCATGTGAACTGCTGCTAATCCCATGTATTGAAAAATGTGAGTCCAATCCCACAAAATGTGAGATTAATTAAACTAAAACATTTGGGCTTTTTCTGAAGGTTGTGTTTCCCCATTATCCATGGGTTTCCTATTTCATTTTCATGTTTGCCTTCCCAGCCATGTGGGCTAGAATTGAACTTCTTTTTAAAAGAAAGTTGAGACTCTTACACATTAAATAAATTTAGCTGATGGACCTCTAAAGAAAATATTCATTACCAGGCAACTTGTAATAAAATCTTTCATCAGTGGCATGGTGTGTGCAGTGTTGTTCTTCGTGGGCTGGCTTTTTCGAGTGTTTGGTGTGGAAGCTCTCGGGTGGCTGGCTGACTTCCAGCCCTCTTCCATGGTCAAGACAAACGTTGGAAGCCTACACAGTGAACACAAGTCCATGGATTGGCCTCATAATTGCTGAAGGTGAATTGGTTACTCTACAGGTAGTGTTTCTCAAAAGTCAAGTATTTTCATTCATCTATTTTCACAAAAGATTCTGCTTATATTTTTGACCTTAAAACAATGCCTTTCTGTGCTTTTACCATGACAAACACTATACAAATAAAAATGCCGGTTTTGTTCTAACACCTGAGACAGGAAATACCAAATCTATGCCGAGCTAAAGGAGGAGGAACTGCCAACACAAGAAAATAGAGCAGGCCTTGAACCAATTAGCACCACATGTTTTCATTTAATATATTTATTACAGTTTCTATTAAAAAGCCAGCACTTGCGCAGTTACATAATGCTATCATTTTGTGGATGGCAGGACTGGAACTGTCTTTATAAAATATGATATCATTTTGGGTCATTATTCCAAGAACTTTTTCTATTCTGCTAAGTTTAAGGAAGCAGAATGAGGCTGATCTGATAGTTTAAAAGGAAACAGGTGCAAATTTTGTAAAATGGTAGTTGAGTACTAGTTGTACAGGTACAGTGAAACATACACGAAGACACTTTCACAATTCCAGTAGCCATCATAGAACCGTAGAATCATAGAATAGTTTGGGTTGGAAGGGACCTTAAAGATCATCTGGTTCCAACCCCCCCTGCCATAGGCAAGGACACCTTCCACCAGACCAGGCTGCTCAAAGCCCCATCCAACCTGGCCTTGAACACTTCCAAGGGTGGGGCATCCACAGCTTCTCTGGGCAACCTGTGCCAGTGCCTCACCACCCTCACAGCGAAGAATCATGTTGCTTTGGACACCATTGATAGAGAAAGTGGAACAAATACACAAATCAAATGACTTTACTGCTGCTCAGGGTCTGCTACACAGTATTTTGTCTCACTCCAAATTATGCAAGCTCTTCACCTCTCTCAGCGTGAGCAGGATATTTGCCAACACCAGCTGATGTCACTAAGGAAAAACTCCCTGTGTTGTTGGTGAGGCTCTCAATGAGGTAATTTTCTTCAGGCTGCAAAGGTGAATGTAGCATGCCATCCTGAAATGGTAGGCTAGATTTTCCTCAGACTCTTAAAATAACTTTCCAATGTCCCAGATTATCAAAATGAAGGCCTGGAAAGTGCTTTCCCCGCACTGGTCAGGGAGCTTAAATCCATTAAACCTCAAACCTTAACTTTTGTCACCCCTTGCTGCTGTCAGGCCCATTCCCAGTCCCTTAAGGTAATTTCCCGAAGGATGGAGGAGCTGGTGACTTGCTGAGAGTCTGAGAGGGGAATACTCAGTTATCTATGTTGACATTGCTGGGCTGATATCAATGTACATCCACAGATTTATGTCATCTACAGATCAAGGCTTGGGGATGTTCCCATATCTTAAGAAAATAATACAGCTCATTGTGCTCTTGCCCTTCTCTTCTTTTTTCCTCCCACTCTTCTTTATTTATCCCAACCTCTTGTTGCAACTTCCCCTCCCCTTCTGACACCGTTTCCCATGATCAATTACATTATACTTACTTTTGGTTTTGGACTGGTACATATCATCTCACCATATACTTTTCCATACATGTTTCTATATAAGATAGCATATACATTGCTAAACCTTGAGTTACATGAAGAATAAAAGGAATAAAGTCAGATGTTTGGTTAAAATTTTCAAAGTTTGATTTAAAAATTAAAGGAAGAGTACAAATATTAAAAAAAAAAAAAAAGGACTGGAAGAAGTGACATTTCAACATTTTATTCTGAAATCTCCTGTCTCTGCCCTGATTCATGGTTGAACTGTTTGTCAAGACCCTCTTCAAAATGGTCTTCTGTGGATCTACTCTCTTTGCAGAGCTGGCAAAACATCTGAAAACAAGTACAGAAACAGGAATTGGTTTTCCTGATGAATATAGGACCAATTCCACTGATTTCCATGGTATTACTTGAGCACTAAGCGACTGTTTTATATATATTTTTTTTAAAAAAAAGGAAAATTCAAATCTAAAATAAAAATTGAGATCTCTTTTCCAACAGAAAATACTTTCAATGTCTGATCTCATTCTGCTTAATGCCTGACAGTGCTATAGGACTGAGTCCTTGTTACTGAGAAATTGCTTATTTAAATCACCACAAAATTGCAAATATCTGCAAATAAAGTACTCGAGGTTTTCTACTGTTGAGAACAAGGACTATATCCACAATGGCCTGAGTTTTGAGTATATGATTTCTTGGCCGTATCATTCTAAGTTAGTTAAATAGAACAGCGGGGTTTTGAGGATATTGTCTCTGGGAATTCCTGCAATAGTTACTGTGGGTTAGCATATAACATAATCACAGTCTTATAAGTGTTAATTGTTCCAAAAAGTAGGATAGAGATTATATTTCTGACACACAGCCAACTAGAAAATTACCCCCTTATTAATGCTTTAACCTGAGAAGAAAAAAAACTGTGACTCAGGACTCATTAGAACATTAAGAAATATAATAGGATCTTTTCTTCTTTTTGTTCCCTCTTTCCTTCAGTGATGATAATAATAATAATAACAACACAGGCTCTACCATTTATAAAATTGAATATATTTTCTTGGCTGCAACACAATGACTTTGCTTAGCTTGCCTGGACCCAACATGGCATTTGTTTATATAAATTTTTATTAGCATTTAAGGTTAATCATAATTTTTTTTTTTCGGTAATCAGAAAACTAGATTAATTTTTCTTCTTTTCAGATGAAACCCTATCCAAATGAAGCCAATGGGACATGTGTCACTGGCTGCAGCACTAACGCCACCAAATTCAGTACACGTTACCTGTGTCGTGCACCACACAACACAGTTATGGCATGAGGACCTGGGAACTTGAGAGGTGGGCCACCAAGCTGTCCCAGGTCCCATGTCCTTGGTGAGCCACGTCCTTGTCCCCAGCACAAGGAGAGAAGGATGCTGAGTAATACTGTGGCCTTGTTCCTCCACAGACAGTGGTATCTTCTGCTGGGGACCGCAGGGTGATGAGTGCCGGGGTCAAGCAAAGGAAGGTTTTGGGGTAGGTCATCACCTTGGCTCCACAAAACCTGAGCTCTGTGGGTACTGCAATGACCTCTTCTCAAGAAACCTTCACAAAAGCACAGAGTGCATTTCCTCAGCTGCACTAGGGGAATCAACAACAATCAGGATTCAAAGCCATACAGATTGAGGAGCGCCACTGAAATCTATCTGCTGGGCTGACCTTGTTTGTTTTTCTCTACTTAAAGAACATATCTGGATGTGCTTTTGTTACTGGAACAACCTCTGGAAAGCATACGGTGACTGCAAGCAACAAAACATATTTTATTAATGTACCATGGGTTATTACCAAGACATGGTTGCAAATTTGGAAAAATCTGTTCTTGTTTAAATATAATAAACAAGTTGGGTTTGAGATTTTAAAAAAATGTTTAATAATATTTCTGTCTCTGAGTGTGCATTTGTTCACACTGGTATGAAAAATAACTTTGTGGAAGTTGCACCAGAGAAAAATGAGTGTAGGAGGAGAACTAAGGAAAGGAAACTGAAGCAGAAACCACAGCCTCATGCTATGGGAAAAAAAGGAATTATCTGTTGTAACTTGTACGGGAAATTTATCTATTGCACTGATATTTTGACGCTGTAGTTGGGGGTGCTTTGAGAGTAAATATTATTATACAAAGAAAAAGAGATTGTAGGGTCCTGACAAAACTAGACGCAATTTGATTCATTGCCTCAAGTAATTCTTGCATGTAAATGGAAGCCCCCAAACCCACCCCTACATACTACTGAAAATGTTCACTGTTTTGTTTTGTCAGCTGGGTGAAAGGCATGTCACAATTTGTTTAAAGAAAAAGCTTTTATTTCAGAAAATATATTCCCCAGTAAGTCACAAGAGACCAGGTTGTACAGCAGAAAGTGCAACAAACTGAGATCTTACCATTACCCTGAGAATAAAAGGGTAAACAAAATATATTTCCTAGCCTAAAAAATCTCTGCCTTCCTTGGACATACTGTGTGATGAAGCCACAGTGGTTTTACCTTCTAAAATATGAACAGAGTTCTTTAAGAAAAGAAGGAAAGGCTTCCATTAATGTTCTTTCTCTTGAGTCTGTCCTGGGGGTGTTATTTATTCTTTGTGTTGCTGCCTCCACACCAACAGTGTTTGAGTTCAGTGATATTTGCACACAAAATGTATCTACCTTTTCTGAGAACTCTAGATACCTGTCACACATATACTGGTGACATTTTCCCTGGGACTTGCGATATTTTTACCTTTAAACCCTTCCTACTCCCAATATTTAAATTCACATGCTCTTTAGGATCTGCTATACATATTTCAGATGCATCCTTTACCACTTAGTGATGATGGTAAAGAAGAAAAGACAAATTAGCCAGAAAAGTCCAGCTCCTCCAAGAGAACAGTAAATAGGACAACTCAACTTCAATTACCCTGTTGTATCTTGGGAACATTTTGAATACTTCTGGCTTGGTATTTTCCCAAAAAGTCAGAATTGTCCAGACACACTAATAAAAAAATAGACAACAATTCATTTCATTTCTAACTCGAGCAGATCAGAAATCACTCTTGCAGTTATTTTTCTTGTCCAAGTCCCAAACAACATCCTTCAGCTCTGTGAGGTTTTGTGAGACTGAAGTCAGGCAAAGAATGAAAAGCAGCCAAATAGTGAATAAACATTTCTCAGGGAAGGTGACTGTGATAGTCAGTCCATGATAACTCCCTGGCTTACTCTCTTTTTAAACAAAGGGGAAAACCTTTCATTACATAATAATTTTCTACAGATTTTTTAAAAAGTAATTTACAAAGCCAGTGAACATCAGCCTCTTACAATTCTATCAAAATTCTGTAATTTTTAAAGATGTCTTAGATATGCTCTGATTAGCTGAAAATAGAATCACTTGAGTAATCTTTTTTTCCACTAAGATGTGATTTTTATTAAAAATGGATGTTTCCATTAAAATATTTTCAGTTTTCTCTCTTTTTTTAAGATTGGCTCAATGTCTGTAAAGGCAACTGTGTGCTTGTGGGCTGCATGGGCTATGGTCTGAGACAGAGTTCTGTCAGTTTATCATTCCCGTAAAGCACTTTTATTGGAATATAAGGTACAGAGAGGCAAAAATAACTTTATTTTTATGTTTCTGAAAAAAAAAAAACAACAACTGAGACGACAGCTCACCCAGGCTAAAACCAGACTGAAGACACTAAAATTAGAGTCAGTTTCTCACCTTCTCATTTGGCAAAAAGTCTAAGTTAGCAAGGATTTGCTTTCATCAATTTGTACGCAAAACACAATCATTGCTTTTTTTGCAAAAAAGGCTGAATGCTTTGCAGACAGTAGATTGAAGCTGGCATTTCGCTAAGCCATTTTCAATAGCGGTCTTTGCCACCATGTACTGAGAAGATGATTTTCCTTGCCAGAGAAAGCAGGAGATTGCTGTTCAAACACAGCGCACTCTGAAAAGGCAGCTGCAACTCCTCACCCAACAACTTCTTCCTTTGTCTCTGAACCAGAGATTTACTCATTTTCCCCTTATTTACCCATTGGGAAAATCTCCTGACTTCCATAGTTAAAGCATTTTAACCAGAGGATGAGAGAGAGAAGAAAATGGAGGCGGAGGGGGAAAAACACTTTGCCTAACCCTTATTCATGAATTGAGATGGAGGCTGCTAATTGCCTCACATATTCACACCTTGATGCCACGTGTTTCAGCCTTTCTCCCAAACCACGTCAAAGCATCGGTCAACACAAATGATGTCAGCACACATGGCCTCCCCCTCCATCACTGCCGCAGAGCTCCCGTGGTTGGACAAGTGGTGGGACAACCTGCTCGGCTTTATCCCCACAGCTTTGTTACACTTAGGGCATCAAAAATGAACACACCGTAAGTCTGAGAATTGCTTTGAGTGCACGTGGTGAAATCGGCAGGTCTCAGTTCAGCACCCCGGTCCCATGGCGTGGGAGAGGCAAGGTTCATCGAGGCATGGCATGGCACCGCTGGCTGATAGTGACAACTACAGCAGCACAAGGTTGACGGTGGACGTCAAGGAATATTTCCTGCACATTGCAAAACCTGTGCTGCTTTGACAAAAGTTGCTCTTTTCTTTCATGCTGGCTGATGCTAGAGAGTCCCTGGAGCTCGCTGGGTCTCCAAGGTGTTGAGCTCATGATACTTTTAATAATCAGAAGTTATTCCCATGTGGCTGGGTTGATAGACAGACTGACAGGATCTACCTGCAGGGTAGAAATTGCTCTGAAACTCTAACAGCAGCACTGAGGGACTGATGGGGAGAGGTGCTGGGTTTTCACGGCTCCCCCGGAGTCTGCAGGGGTAGGATTGTTCTGTGCCGGTGCAGGATAAGACGTGGGCAGAGAAACTCAGCTAGAAACAAACCCAGCATTTCTTTTATTTGCTTTTTTTGCAGGAAGCAAGCCCTCTCGGCTGGGGGCTTTTGCTGGAAGGCATTCAAAGCAATGAGATTATTTAATTTCTTTCTTTCTTTTAGTTTGTGTCTTTTGGGTGCTTTAATTCAACTGGAGCAGATTTCTGCCCATTACAGCCATGGCAGTGCAGCTGCCACGACACGGCTCAGCAGTGACAGCCACTGTGGGGCTGATGGCTGTGTCCTTTGGGGGTCTTCAAACCGCCATGGACTTGTAGGGGAGCAGGGGAACCATCAGCCCTACCCATTGGGCACCAATTTCAGATGCCGCAAGAAGGGGGAGCCTGTGATCTGCAGCCAGGGTGGCTCGTGAACACACATTACAAGGTGGGAGGGACATTGCTCTCTTCTCCATCCCCTCTGCTTTTGTGCCCAGCCCTGGCTGCTGGAAGCAGAAACTTTCCTTTCCCCAATTTGTTCCTTCTAATTTTCACCATTGTGGATTTTACTGTTAATTTTATTGCTTCTTCAACTATGCTGTTTCCTTCTTATCCCCTGGATTCCCTAAGCTTTACATCCTTGCGGGGTGGCTGAACACTTTGTTTATGCTGGTAAATCTAAATTATATTCCTTAACCCCATTTGTAGGGAAGATTAGTAGCAAAGCAGGCTGAAGAGAGGCGGTAAGTCAATCAATGAATTAACCTCCTGGTTAAACGCCATAGCATGTGACAGGACAAATGCATCACGATCACTCTTTGGTTTAGAAGCAAGGGAGACTAGCGCAGTTTATAATGACCTGGAATAGTTTGCCTTAAAAAATGACACCCCAGATGTTGGCCAGCAGACAAGGATTCAGCCTCTAGAGTCTCAACAATATGCTTGCAACATGAAAAATATGCTCTTATCAAGGAGTGGAGACTCTAGGCTCAGTATTGATTTAAATTTATGAGCATATTTCAAAGGCAGCAGAGGGTTTATTTAGTGCAGATGACTGGCTGAAAACAGTATTTAGCTTGCTTCCCAGGACTGAGTAGAGAGGTGTATGTGCAAAATTGTACATGTAAAGCTGTTCCCATGCTGTACAAGGGGAAAAACCCAATTCCTTGCACCCAAATGTCAGAGAAGACAGATCACCCTTCAGCCTTGAAGGAGCAGCTCTGGTACGGGAGCTTTGCTTTGAGTCCACTTGCAGTACTGCGAAATTAGCTGCAGTGACAGCAGGAGTCTGGGCAACTCTTCACTTGTGCATCTGGAAGGAGAGAAGATAGGCGATCCCTGGTGGCACCTAGATGAGCTTCTTGCTCATTAATGAGGGCTGAAGAGCATCCTATCCCTTTCCTTGTATTCTTGAAGAAGAGACAGCTTATGAGAACGACTATTGAGGATCAAAGATTTGCTGTGAATGTCCCTGTTTCCCTGTGGATTGGCCAGCTGTGGCAGGGGACTCTTCCTGAGGACACGTTCTTCCATAATTGTCCATCATGGATTGTCTCATGCCATCCTCTTTGGCAGGCTCACACCGTTTACTTTAGCTGCATGTAAACTGTCTCACAGGTCAATGTGACAAGAAATTAGGCTAAAGCAAAACCTTCAGCTTGCAAAACAACCCTTAAGTATTTTACTATTCATTGACTGTCCAGACTTCTTATTTCTATTTTAAAATGAATGTTATGTATTTTTTAGGAAGGAATTCTAAACTTAAATGCTGATTGAAGCTTATACATTCTTACACACAGCATAAGAGAGCGATTTTAGATTTTCTTTAAAAATTAGAACATTCCTTTTTATTTTTCAAGATCTTCTACTGCCTTCCCCAAACTCTTTAACGTTCTAGATGTGCCTTATTTCTTTCCATTAGATGACATATAGGTTTATCCACGATAAAATATTGGAGTTGAGTTCTCAAGGATTAATCGGACCATTTTTTTCCTCTTTGATTTGCATTTTTAATGAATATATATATCGTTGGGATGCTTTTTAAACATCAGAAACATTACATGCATTTCAAAATGTACAAAAGATGTGCACTTCATTAAATACGATGACTAAAAGTTCAGGTGTCTTAAATTCCGTTCTTTATGTAATTCACACTGGACAGAATTTAGAAAGATGATCTTGATATCTGAGCCTATCCAGGATAGACCACTCTAGGTGGAGTTTAATAATAGACTCACAAGTTTACCTCCTTCACCCAGATAACTCAAAGGCAGAGAGAAACAAAAGATGGAAGTATAGAAGACAATGAATATAACTCTGAAAGAAAAGAGAGAAAGTGTAGAAATAAATTATTAATGGAACAGCCTTGCTAAAAATTATATGGTCTTTTAAAACCATAAGCCAGTTTTCAGGAACAGAATCTTGTCAGCTTTTAGAATGAGATTACTATTACATTTAAGTGAGATTGAATTAGTCGTGTTATAAAACCGGAGATCTGTAAAAAGAGATAATAATTTAACAGACTGCAGTTCCTAATGGAGACTTTCTGGAGAAAAAAAATCCAGTCTGGCCACAGGGAGAGCCCTGGCATCTACAGGGAAAATTGCCTGAAGGAGTCCAAAGCTACAGCATAACCACCGCTGTACGTCTTCCATTGACATTCCTCAAAATCCAAATAAAGACATCCATCCCAAACCACAGGAACAGAACTATATCTAGAATTGAATTAGAATTAGAATTAAAAATGACCACAGTTAGATTTCTTAAAGAAATTAAAAAACATTTAGGAGGAAGCTTAAAGACACAGTGATTTGGTGTGCAACAGTCACTTGCCAGGTAGCAAGGTGAAGAAGGAAATAGTATGAAAAGTAATATAATAACAAAGAAAAATGTGGTGGATGATGCTGAGGTTGTACACAACTGAATGAAGAGTTGCTTACTCCATGCCTTTTGTGAGACCTCAAAAGGTGAAGCTTTTATTTGTAATCAATTTGCCTGTATTTACATTGCTGCACATTATCATCACAAAGTTCTGCCTGAAACTTTGTAGATTAAATGTTTCTCAACTCTTCTGCAACCCAGAAAGCATCGACTAAAATTTGTCTTCTGGTCTGAGTGGAAATCCATTGCTTCTTTACTAGAAAAGTTGCACTTAAGTTCTGTTTTGAGGGCTTGTACCTGTCCTATGTACGAGAAAAATTTCAGTCGTCTCTAGATACAGCAGAGGCAATATGTGGCAGAAAACGCAGAAGAAAACTCATAGTTTAGATCTACACTTAGATTCAACATCTGGTGATTTAATCTAAATGAAAGCTTTGGGAAAAACAGAATATTTTGAGTAGAAGGGCCAATGACCTATCTGTTTTTCTGGATTATTTTAATAATTTAACAAGTATCTATTTCCATTACTTACAATTGGGAAAAAGAAAACCCTGGCATCTTTTTAAAGGCATATTTTCTTGTTGCAAATGCATCTGTAGTTAATACAAATCAAAAACCCCACAAAATTCTTTATGGCAATCTAGGGGAAGTTTAGAGGAGCAGACAAATTGGGATTAAAAACATGGCATAAAAAGTTAAGCTTGTTACTTAACAACTTCATAATAAAGGTCTTTGCTGCTCATACGACGTTCATAGGCATGACAGGAAAATACTACAGCTCTGTGCAGTAGTAAGTATGAAGTGGTTGTCTTTTAAGTTGGGACCGTTCTCCTAACCTGAGAAGTGTTACAGCATAAAGTCACTCCAAACTGAACTATGCAGAGATATCTATATTATATACTACACTCTATTTTGCTGATGGACCCTGAAGAAAGAATTTCTCACTTAAAGGGAGGCTAATTATATGATCTTTGTATTTTGAGGATCCATCTGGAGAATTTTAATCACTCAGACAGCATGAATGGTTCAAGTCAGCTCTACTTACAATCAATTACAACGTGTAAGCAGTTTTGTCATTAGTACAAGCCAGCAAAAAAGGCACCTTGATAGAAACAATGCTGTTTATACTTCATGCTATAATATGTATTAAGATTTGTCTTTTTCCTGATATTAATCAGGAAATCAGGATACCAACCCTGATCAATGGATAGCAGCAGGGACAATGTTAGGACAAGGTGGAACTGAGAAGCAATGAAACATATTTTCCAGTTTAAGAACACTGACTTCTATTGACTTTTTAAAAACATTTTGTGGGATATGCTATGCTCTTTTACACATCAGTCCAGTGCCATAAACCTCTCCAGCATCCTTAGTAAAATCATCCTGTTACTAAGACCACAAAAGCCAAAAGAGCACAAAGGAGCCAGCACTGACTAGTGCACCTTGCGAAGGAGGCAAATATACTCTGAGGTTTGCTCCAAAGGAGCTAGAATAAAAGGTTTTGTAGGGTCATCTGTCAGCTGAGAGAGATCTAGGCATCCTCCAGGCTCTGAATTACACGAAAGCATTGCCTTTTGGTCCTCTTTGGACAGAGAAACACAGTCAGGTGAGAAAAGTAAAGAAGGAGATGAGACACATAGAAGAGAGGCATTGATGGAGAAATTGCAGTCTGGATGGCAATAGAAAAGGAAGAGGATGAAAGACATGAGTGGAAGTGCTATGAAATGCTTGTGCTACCTCCACTCTATGGAGATTTTATATATTGCTGTGCATTTCTCACAGTCATTAATAGTTATCAGACTCAGAAAAAAAAGCCTTGTATATCTTTTGATAGGCTTGCCAGCTAAAGAGACCAAGAAGATCACTTATCCCCTTTCTAAATGTAGAATAGATTAGAGATAACTTGATTATCTCTGTAACTTGCAAAGGTGTTTTCAATACAAAGAAGAGAATCTCAATCTTCACTTTGTTAAGCAGAACAAATGTGAAGTTTCTCATTATAAGGCATCTCTTCTAGGCTTTGAATTATGTATTACTTTTAAAAAGTTCTGCTTCTTTTCCTTTTCTTTGTAGAACTTACATTTTGCTTACAATGGAACAGCTTACTCCCAATTCCCATTGAAATTAGGGCATCAAAATACTTTTGAAGATCCTGGCTTAAGAGCTTACAGGTTTCCCTAGTGACTGTTACATTCCTCCTGATTCATGTTTCTCTTCTGATACCTCACATTTAATAATATCCAGCTACCTCAGCCACATGGTCTGAGATTCATTGAATTATGACTGTTTAGCTTATTAAAAGGGATAACAACTACTGTTATGGCTACTGCTTAACAATGGGTTATTACAGGTTTTCTGTTCCATTGCCTTGTCAATAGCTTTGTTTTTATTATTAAAACACTGTAGGTGGTGATATGTAGAAGGCAAAGAGCCTTTTACACCATCAGAAATGCAAAGTAGCTGCACTCTTTTGTTCTGGAGCAGTTCAGTACATTTCCCTAAAAGACTAACCAGGCTTTCCCATATTTATAACGATGAATAGATTTTATTGTTCATTATTGGAGAAGCAAATACTGACTCAGTACTGAGTCACAGATAAGAAAAGGCCACAAAAGGACAATTCAAGTCTTTGGCATTATTGGGAGATTCAGACGTAGAAACTCTTGCATTACCATTGCACTACTGAGGAATATAGGTTTTAAGAAGCACCAGACAGGCAGGACTGTATCTCCAGCCCAAGTAGATTGCATATTGAAATACTGAAACCAAGCTCAGCTCAGAAGTGGTAGTTATCTCACCTTCCAGACACGGCAGATCCTTAGACCCAGGCTCATGTGATGCCTTTTCTTCCCAGATGAATCTAAGACCAAAGGGAATGTATTACACAATTCTGCTTGGACCACAGGTCATGAATCAAATTAATAGCTCATACTTGAGCTTTTAGTAAAATATTTTTTTATACACATCATATTACCAGCTAATGTTGCAAGAAATCCTTTGTTATTTTCTTAAATATTAGTTTGGCCTCAAGAAAAAACAAGAAAACATTTTGGAGACTTTATCATCATTATTTCAAGACTTATTTTTGATCCCAGTATCTGGAGCTGAACTAAAACATTTTCCTTAATTATAACTCCATGTAAAGATATTTCAACATCCTGTAGATAAACTGACACAGAGACAAAGAGTCACTACCTCTTCACATCTCTTCCATTTTCTGCTTTTCTGATGAGAACATGATGAGGCAGGACACTGAGAGATACAAATACCTACAGATGGTCTCTGAAAATTCACGTGGAGGTGATCTAAAAGGTTATTTCTTTGTCTGCCCATTGTCTCCTTTGGTCTAAGAACTTTCCATAGCACATTGCAAGGCTTTTGCCAGCTCTGCTACAATGGTGGTGATCTGTAGTGGCCATGGAGCCAGCGTATCCTGGCCCCTGCAGAGTCTGTGGCGTGGAAGTCTCTGGGAATCACCTGGTCCCAGGTATCTGCATAAATATGGAGACACCAGCAAGCAAAAATGGGGTGTGAAGATTCGCTAGCATAGCACATCAAACCTGTTCAAATCCAAAAAGACGAGCACTTCCCCTTACTGAACAGGCGACTTTGATTTGATCCACTTCTGCATCCAAACCCAAGACCAGAAATTCTTGTAACAGGCTTAGGGATATTTATAGTAGTAATAAAAATAGTAACACATTGCTAATTTGAAATACATTATGATTTCATTTCCAGAGACAGACTCTGCTATCTGATGGCGATAGACATGAGTGAAGCCAGTAGGTGGTTAAAAGCAACATTTTATGGGATAAGCATTAGCCAGGCCTTATGCCCCTATTGCTGATCATGTTGAAAAACATGCTGGTACAGCTGGGGGCCTTACAGAAATTTGAGTCCTATATTCCTATAGGGGAAAATTAAATAAATAATTGTATGCTTCAATAGCTGTAGGAAATGCTTAGATGTACCCTTTAATTTCCCTCATCAATCAGTTCAGATTGTTTTTAAATGGGGATCATAGGGGAGCCATATGCTCAGAGATATTCTTAACACATTGTTCAGTCTAACAGAACTGAACTTGCTCTGTAGGAGGCTAATTTTTCACTGTAATGCTGTATTCTGATTGAATTTCCTAGCAGTTGGTGGTCCGTTACATTGTACGACAAGGGCCATTTCAATGAACTCCAAAATAAAGTGGCTCGTCTCACTTTCTTCTAATTGCTTAAAACATCTCCATATGCGAACGACTGCACAAAGGTTTTGCAGCGAGCAGCGATAAGGGTAGCTGATCAAATCAGAGCAGAAGATTGTTGTGAGATACTCTCTTCGTTATTGGAAGAAAGTCTTTCCTTTGTCACAAAACTCCTAAATGTGGCTTGATCTGCCTTTTGCTCTCAGAAGGAGAATGGGTCCTTCTTAGGCAGGTTCTCACCCCTCTGAGCACTCAACAAAGTCTGTGAGCTCCCCCCTATCTTTCCCTTTAATCTGCAAGGTCCTCTTATGTCGGGCTCAAGCTCTGCAACATTAATAATTTGAAGGAAATCATATGTGCAGGTCCCACCTCAAACCTCTTTGTGTTTGAAAAACTGCATGCTTCCAAAAGGAGCAGTTAGGTCTGAAAAGTTGCTGGCATTGAAATGTCCGCGGTTGTTTTGAGAGGGAAATATTCACACATGTCCATTTTTTTCATCCTTTTATTGCTTATGAAGGAGGCCCTTGGAAACAGAAGGGGAAGAAACTTTCAAGTCAAATGCAAAGTCTCCAGCCCTGTTCCCTAAAGCCACCCCTTCATCCTGGGAAGGTTAAAGACCAGGGCAGATCTTCAGCCTCCACCTGGCTCAGCAGCGATGGCTGTGAAAGTGGCACACTCTGCAGCTCTGCAATACATCGGGAGGGTGCAAAGTGTGGTGTCGAGTTGCCTGCAATGAAATACCCCAGAAGGGAAAATGTTAAGGTTTTCTGATATTATTTCTTTGTGTGAAAGCAGAGAAAGTGAGCCTAAGAACATATATTGAAAGAATCAGCAACAAAGGCAAAGCTTGCGTCCCAACTTCAGGCCAAATTCTTGTTCCTTTTTTGAGATGTGCAGTTGCACCCTGTAGGGTGGCCCGGGAGGGAGGGACAGCCATTCACTTGCTCTTGCTCTTGAAGGGGAACAGGTTTCTGCATGCACCTCAGCCCAATGGCTGGGAGCTAAAAGACAACATCACCTCGAAGGAAGAGGAGAATGAGCAGTCTTCAAGGCTAATGGAAATGCTGGCACTGGGCATTGCAGAAATATAGCCTGGTTCTACTTTCAGGAACGTGTAAATCAAGACTGAATTCATTCTGAGTAAGAGATAAAACATTATAAACTGGTGTACACAGAAGGAAAAAAAAAGGCAAGAACACTGTTTCTTTTGCTAATGGCATGTGCTCTTTGCAGCCTCTAGTAACAGCTCTCAGCATGGGAGATATTTTATATAACAACATCTGGCTACATAGTGCAAACAAAACAAGCATTTACACAAGGGCATGTGAAAAGGTTTGATATATGGTATTTATTTATGAATTTCAAAGAGCTGCCTGTATTTAGTTTTCAGTCAAATATTCCCTATGTCCCATGAAGAGACCCCATGTATAGGTTGTATACATGATCAGATCGTTTTGGTGTATTTATGCATGATGCTGAGCTAAGGTAACCTCTAATTGGCAGACTCAGATTAAGCAGAGATTAATCACAATTTCCACACAGTACAGAGAGATACGGCAATGTTTGCTGTGATAGATGTCAGTAACAAGTTCAGAACTGACAAAAAATTATCCCAGTTCATATAAAAGGATTATGCACCAAATACATGCTATTTACTTTATTGTAAGAAACTTCTTGACATGACATTAAGCATCAAATATTAATACCAAGTTTTGATCAAGAATTGGTGTGGAGTCTCCCATTAATTAGGACCACTTTTTATTGTTTAGATGGAACATATATCAGAGAACTTTCCTAATGCTTGCCCTGCAAGAAGATGAAATGTGCCTAATAATATAGAAGTCATATCTATGCCAGTCATTTGGTTGAGATCATGATGAAATCTGCCACTACAAGAGTATAAACTTTCTGCATCTACATGCACACCTGCTCATTTCTGCTCTTATCTTCCAAGATCCTGAGTGCACGAAGTGGCCTCAGGAATAAAAGAAGCACGACTAGGTAACTTTGTTGTTGCTAAATTACAGATCTATAATGTCCACTTCATGCCTCTATGGGAAAAAAGTATCATTTTCCAGTAACCAAGAACCCTAAGTTAGCTGATTTCAACTACTTTACCGTGATTTCTCTCCAAATCTTAAATTCAAGCCTCAGATGGTATTTCCAAACACTTTGTAAATGTAAGAGGCTGGTGAACTCATGTAACTAAAACTCAACTAAATGTGAAAATCCTGTGGGCAACATTTCCATCAAAACACATTTCTAGAGTACCAACATACAAAACCTAAAAATTAGAATCATGTTAACCCCCCATCCTCAGCTCATGACATTTTCCATAGAGGAATGAGAAGCTGTAAATTTGGGATGGATTTTTGTGGTTATCCATTTTGAGCTACTACACAATACAGGCTAGAAAGGGAGTTTTATTTGGTTATTTCTACGCCAAAATTCATAACTTTTAAAGACATTCTCACTTCTCTATCACATCTGTCACCAGTTAAGTTGTTCCAATAAAGTTTAGCCTTGCCGTTAAACATTTGCAGCTCATTTCTGTTCTGCTTGTTATTTGTTTTATCAGTCGGTCTCAGCTACTAGAGCTGACAATCCCGTCATTTGCTGAGCCAAAAGAGCCCTCTGCTGTTGGAAACCTACTTCCACCCAGGGGACTTCTAGCCCACCGTCAGGTGTTTGGTTGCACAGTGCAGAAAACCAGTGGTTTTTTAGTTTTTGGAAAGCAGTATTTCTTATGCTGGCATCTTTCTTGTAGCTCTGTTCTGAAATGTTTCTAAAATTGCCAAGAGTTATGTGGGTTGGCATTGCAAACACTGGCATTTCAATTGTGGTGAAATTAAAAAAATCTCCCGTCTCCCTTTCTCAAATTTTTTAAGTCTCAGATTCTGCCCTGAAATAGTTTTTCTTCAAAACAACATTGAGAAAAATGGCTCAAGTTGAGACATTGTCTCTAGCGTGAACCAGGCAGCCGCAAGCAAAGATGCGTATGTGACACACTTCACTCTTACAGAGAAGGCACCTTTCTGCGGTATGGTTTTGGACTATATGTTAGAGCATAGCCACTTCATCCAGAGTAGAAGAAAGGCATGAAGTTTCAAAAATGTAAGATGATAGTGCCTGCAAATGCAGGCAAGGCTACCAACAGTCTAAAAGCCGAAGCTTTCTAATTTATTTTCACAGCTCTCATAAAAATATGGCTCTCATTAAAAGTGTGGGAATGGACCTTTTAAAAAAGCTCTGCTTCTGCAAAGTGAAAGCAATTTGCTGGTTGAAACTCTGGGTTTATGTTCTTTGAATGTTAGCTGTGAGAGTTATTTCTATTTTGGCTGCGGTTACCCTTACCCTGACGGCCGGACCTGGGTGCCCTTGGGCTTTCCCTTGCGTCACCCGGCTGAATGCTCCATCTTCTCTGGGGGCTTCCAGGAGCTGAGTTGTGCAGAGCAATCCATGGTGAAGCTTACAAGGAAGAAATGAGGACCCCTTCTGACAGGCAGAAGGAGTGTCACAGACTGCTCCATCCCTCTGCCCACCACAAGCTCTAAGGGGTACATCAAAGAAGAGAAAGGAGGAGTGGACAGGGCAAACTGGCTGCAGACACATCATTAAGGGCAGTCTTTCTTCCCTCTGACAGCTTGGAGAGTAAATTGACTCAGTGGAAGCCAGGACCGGGTCATCTATTCCAGAAAACCTAGGCAGCCAGAATGAAATACGAGTTTTCTCCGCACCAGATTTACAGCAATTCATACCCACATGTGGTTCAGTCTTGTGTGATCAGCTCAAAGCAGCACGTCTGGTGTACGTAGCTGTGGCAGCACTGAAGGGTCTCAGCATGAGCCATGCTGGAGGCTGGCTAAATGAACATGTACAGTCCTTGCAGCTCCTTTCATTATTAATTATAGTGGGCATCTATGTACAATCTCATTTAAATGGATCCATCACATTTGGGATAATTTCAAGGAAATGTTCAAGAAGTTGAACGTAAATAGGCTCCCTTGAGCCACAGAAGCTGACCTTGGTTCAGTCACCGGTGGCACTGCAGCAATCTCTGCAGATCTTACCCTATAGTGCCTCCTGCATTAATTGATGCCCAACAGTCGATCTGAGCAATGGCCTGGCCACAAGATCTTCCTTACCTTTTCCTGATATTCGAAGGAAGATCCAAAGTTATAATCTATTGGCCCAAATCTTCACAGCATCTTAAATGTGTATATGTGATTAATTTTCTTAGTGCTCTGGATGTTGTTACCAAATACCAGTTTGATTCTCCAATTAGCCTGTTTTGTTAATTAATTAGGCTTTTATATCCATACTGTGAGAATGTTTTCCCTAATAACTTTTGTTCCAGTTGGCCTGGCTTATTGGATTTTGACAGAGAATATGGAGGCTGCAGAGATTTAAAGTTACTACTGATTTCCTTTCCCACGTTCTCATTTTTATGAAATACAGATTACTGATGCTCTGGGTAAGGAACAGCCCATAGCTTGAACTGACTTCTTAACAGACAACAGAAAATTTATGTGGGGAGATACATCGTAAGTAGCTCGGTCACAATAAAACATTATTAATTGTAATTTTTATTGCAATGGGTCATTATGTAATGTAAACTGTGATAGTTTCTTTTCTGGTTTTGAGACAGATATTTGGCCTGACCTTGGAATGCAGCTTCTTCTTGGTGTCTGCCTACATGCAGCTCTGCTCAGCACAGCCCATGGACTTCGGGGAAAATCAGCAAGGCTAATGCATCCGGGGAGCCCCAAGCCACCAATGTCCATGTGGTGAACCCCCAGAGAGCAGAGGGCTGTACACAATAACATACTAATAGAAGAGGGAAGAAAAAAAAAGGAAAAGGTATATCAGTCACAACTCACCATCCCAACAACACAAAGCAAATGATGGAAACGTGGTGTTTAGCAACACAAACCCTAAGCTGCCACATTAATTGTTCTTGAAACGGTGAGGAATAGTGAAGTGGTCTGAAATAACTGACGGTGACTCTCCACAGCACATCTGCCCCAAAGCGTGCACCGAGGTCCTGGTGAAAGCGTGACATCGTGATGGACAGACAGCACTCTCGGGGAGGCCATCAAAAGCAGACAGGGTTTCACACTCCTGCAGCTGTTCTCGCATGGAGATGGCTTCTAGGCTGTTCGCGGGGCTGACTCACGGCCCATCTGGGGGATACGGCAACATGTTCTGGGCATCTTCTAAAAATTCCATTTACAGTTTAAATTAATCTGTCAGCTCTGGGCTTGTCACAGGATACATGCTGGGGGGATCCGGGGACTCAAACAGGTCTGGACAAGAGGGATTGTTTTTAGAACAAGTATCAATACAATCAAGAAGCAAAAAAAAACCCCTGAAACGGTGGCTACCCGTACAGAGAGGGACAGTCACACTCTCTTACTAATGACCCAGGATCGCTATTTGCGTTGAGCTCGTTTGCATGTTATACTTAAAGGCTGGCTTGGCCGTTGCTGCTCTTTACTTGGTATTATGATCTGCATTTATTTAGAGACGTAACAGTAGCAACTTGAGCTAATCTGTTCTGACCGCTATCATGTGATGGAAGTGTTAATCGTTAACTATCCAGAGCCACACAGAAAGAAGAGTTAATTAATACTGTAGGCACCCACACGTATCACCCTTTTATTAAGAAAAGCTGCATGATGACATCAGCCTTCGAGAATGTCAACAGACATTTTTAAGAGTTTCTGCCGCTTTTGTCCAAGAACATTCAGCTCCTCAGAGCTTCTGTAAAGGGAGTTAAATATCCAATTATAACAATTTTTACCATCCAGATCATGAGACTATTCTTCAGAATTAGCCTGAATTAATGATAAGTGTGGAGAAAGGAGAAGTTACACATCATTATCAGCTGCATGTTTTTCTGGACAAAAACAAATCCCTGACCTCATTTTTAAACCCTCATTAGCAGCACTTGTAAAGGAGGTCAGCCTGCTCTGCATCCAGCCCGCAGAGCCTGGCCCAGGAGAGAGGGGCTGCGCTGCCCGGGGCACACCGTCCCTCAACAGCTCTCGCTGCAACACCTCTTCCTCATGCTGGGCAAAGGCTTAGCGATCCATCTTACATCTGAAATGATGGTGATCCATGGCCAGTACCTCTGAGAAATCAGCACTGACAAAGCCAACTACCTATGAGAAGTCCACAAATGTGGTCCTCTTGTGATACTAACCCTAAATTCAGGAACTGCAAAGCTTTCAGAAAATAAACTTTTCCTTTCCCTTCCCTTTCTTTCTTATATCCAGCCCTTCCCTCTCCTGACGTCTATCAAAGAACCTGTCTCTCGACAGCAACCTTTGTAATGTGATTTGCTGGCGAACAGAGTCTATCTGTGTGCTCCCACCTTCATCCATACTTTTTAGTACAGATGTGTTTCCTAAGAATCTGTATTATTGTTACATATGGGGCATACAAGGTACATTACAATTATAAATTTACATATATATAAAATACAGCCAGCATTGTATAATTAAACATTTAAGAACACTACACTTCAACAACTTTATAGCAACTGTATAAAACCACAAACTAATCCTATACCTTTCTATAAAAACATATGCACGTAACACACTTGCTATATGCAGAGTTATATTTTGAGTATAACTCAAAACTTTGCATGCCAAATGTCTCCATTAGGGAAATATCCTGATTTCAGTGAAAACTATAAACATTCAGTTTTGCTTCATTTACTTTGGAAAGTACCTTTTATATGAATCAACTATTAATATAGCTGTCATCTTACCTGTTCTTTTTTTCTTTTGTGGCAAAGGAAAACCACAATTATGCTTTATCCCCATTTTAGCCAGGAAATTTGCACTGAGATGAGACCTCAAAAGTCGTGTTAACAGGAGGAAGACTCTTCCAATCCCTTTTATAAACAGGATGTCTGTAAGAGTGGTTGGTAGTTTACAAGTTGTAGGTTCTTCAAGAAATAATTTGGAGAACTGGCTGCAACAAGGTGACACTATTTGAGCAGATGCCAAGATTTTTCCTGCCTTCTCCTTGTCAGGATGGTGGAACACCATTCATAGTCAACCTATTAATTAATCTTCCTAACATGAATTTTCAAAAACAAAGTTGTCTGGTAAAACTGAAGCTGTTTTCAATATACAAATGCACACGAAAGTACAAGTGAATAATGCTAATAGCTCTTATCAGCTGCATAAAAATGTATTTATTTTTGCCAAGGGGAATAAACAGAGAAAGCGAGTTACAGAAAGTTTAAGCAACATGGTGAGGTTCACACAGCAAGTCAGTGCCAGAGTTCAAAGCAATACTCAGCTCTGCTATTCCTCAGCTTTCTGTGCTCGTGGCTGGACCACGTGTTTTTGCTAGTGCAAAGAAACTGGATAAAGAGAAAATACGCAAGGAGCGCTCCTGTGCCTGCGGGAAAGGGAGAAACTTAGAGGGAAAAAAGTTTTCCTCTCTCTTGAGTCCTAAATCTGATTTTGAAAGAGTGCAGTATCGCTGCTTATCTGTTTAAAGATGAACAGGTACTTCTGATTCTTCAGAATTAGTAGCATTTGATATTTTATTTATAGAAACACAATTATAGTCCACTCCAAAGAGACAAAGAATCACAACTGTCCCATTTTAAACCTTTTTTTATAGCACAGATATTTATTTTCTGACAAGGAAATGAAAGAGACTGACAGACCAAGCAGAAAAGTCTGTCTGTAAAGGCAGTGTTACCTCAACAGATTGCTGTTGGGCTGATAATAAAACCATCTGGTTTCATCCTATTTTCTTAACAAAAACAGCTATTGGAAAAATTTGAGGCACTGGGAATGCCAACACTGTAATCAATGGAGTAAGGAGCCACGTGAAATGATGGCACAGGCATTAAGGACCAAGCTACAAAATAACTGGGTTGCCTGAAAGGGAATTGAGGTAGATATTCAGGGGGTTGCTAATTGATGTAGCCTGAGGAAAGTCTCTTTGGCCTGATGGAGCCCGGAGCTGGCTGCACGCCTCGGCACCGTGGGGCTGCCCACCGGCCAGGCCTGCAACACCAGCCGCCGGGCTCCCCGGCACCGCTGACACGCACAAGCAGGGCTCTGTAAACACCATCTCATTAGAGCTTTTTGAAAAGAAAATTGTTGTAAATTAGAGCTGGGAGTGATGTTTGCACAAGGTTTACAGCCAGTGGACTTCACATTCCCGGCAGGTCACCGGTGGGATGAGGTTGTGGTTTGCATCTGAACCCTTGCACGTGGTTCACCTCTCCTGCTGTTGCTGTGACAGATGAGCCATGGCAATGTTGTTTATGCAGGAGTAAGTATTTAAATACTAGAAAGTTTAAATGAATAGCAACCACCCGCTTCCAATAATCTTAGAAATTGCAAGGATTTTATTCCAGATTAATGATTATCCATTTGGAATTTACCTTGGAATTTACCGTGTCTGGAATTTACCGTGTCTTGCTTTGCCTTCCTCTACCCTACTGTTTTGTTTTAAGCTTCTGGTGCTTTCTAGGGCATTTTCAACATTGCCTTTTAAGTATCTTTTTCTTTTGTGACAGTCTTAGACAAGTAGGCAGGAGGAATTTACACATGATTGAGCACAATAACAAGAAACAAATATTTTCCATTGCAATTACAAGGTTGGCCTCCTCATACAAATTATTTATGGGAAAATACACTTAATACCGTTAGCCAGATTTTCCAAGATAAAGGAAGATGAAGCTAAAGTTGCTGCACTGTAATCCATTAGTCTGGTATGTATGATGGATCACAGTTAGAAGCGAACCATGTAGAAAGTAGCTGTAAGTGATCCTCCAGCTGACTCGAACTTTTGAAGCTAATTTTCCACTACCAAGATACATCTGTTACAGCAGAAGAAAACTTTCTAGGCACAACACATCCTTCTTCCCTGCTGTGCTGGCCCTCAGGTCGCTTAGACAAAGTTCACTGTTGCAGCCCTGGAGGCGGTAGATGTTTGTGTATATGGGAAGGCTCATGACACGGAGCATTTCACACAGGAAAATATATATAAAATATATTGACACTGGAAAACCCTTAGTTCGTCTGAGCGGATTCTTGGGTGTCTTGAATAACTAACACTGCCCTGCAGTGAATTGCTAAGACATGTGAAGAGGTGTACAGGCATGTAAGGGAGATGACCGCTGATGAACCTCATGTCTACCTGAGCATTCTCCTCCTCATGGCTCAGAGCCCTTCGCCCGTGTTCACAGACTATCAAGCTACTCAGGAGAGGGAAGGACTTTCCCACCCTGCTCAAACGGTACTCACGAAGGTCTCGAAGCAAAGCGCCTGCTGAATCAAGAACCAAAATAATTGCAATTCTAGGATTAAAGAAAGAAGTGGCTGACAGCTCGGCTCATCATAAAAATTCAGGGAAGAAGATCTGCTGCCAAAGACTGTATTCATATTAGTCTATGAAACCAATCATGACGCATACTCACAGCTGTTAAAAAGCCCAGAAGTTCTTAGCTGCAACCTGAATTGCACATATGGCAACTTCATTGGTAGGACAGGTATTGTGAGTGAAGTTTCCTTTTTCCTCTGCACTTAAGTTGTATATATGTGATTTAAATCAAATGTGCTCCCTTCTGTTTGGTGATGTGCTGCCTACATGTCTGGAAGCTCACTCAGGAAGAGTTTTCAGCAGTCTGGCCTCCTCCCCTGCCTGTTAGCCTTGCGAGGGGTGTGGAAATCACACACCAGAAAAGTTGGTGTAGAGATGGCATCTTTGGACCATCGTTGTCTGTTGCATGAAAAGAGCAGCGGTACCTCCCCTCTACAGATGGTGCATTTTCCCCCAAGGGAGACCTATGACACAATATTTTGGCCAGGGCAGAGGGACTGGAAGACCATTGCAGCCTTTGGGAAAAGGGAGGCCGATGCAGAAATAAGAAAAAAAACCCTAAGCTTGCAGCAAGTGTCCTAGGGGGACATGAGGCACAGGTAGCATGTTATGGTTAGTGACCTGCTACATGACTTAGACACACACAAGTCTATGGGGCTGGGTAGGATCCACCCAAGGATACTGAGGGAGCTGGCAGAGGTGCTCACCAAGCCACTTTCAATCCTTTATCAGCAGTCCTGGCTAACTGGGGAGGTCCCAGTTGACTGGAGGTTAGCAAGTGTGACACCCACCTACAAGAAGGGTCAGAAGGAGGATCTGAGGAACTACAGGCCTGTCAGCCTGACCTCGGTGCTGGGGAAGGTTATGGAGCAGATCATCCTGAGTGCCATCACATGGCAATTACAGGACAACTGGGGGATCAGGCCCAGCCAGCATGGGTTTATGAAAGGCAGGTCCTGCTTGACTGACCTGATCTCCTTTTATGACAAGGTGACCCGCTTAGTGGATGAGGGGAAGGCTGTGGATGTCTGCCTGGACTTTAATAAAGCCTTTGACACTGTCTTCCACAGCGTTCTCCTAGAGAAACTGGCCGCTCATGGCTTGGAAAAAAACTGGCTAAATGGCTGAGCCCAGAGAGTGGTGGTGAATGGAGTCAAATCCAGTTGGCAGCCGGCCACAAGTGGTGTTCCCCAGGGCTCGGTGTTGGGGCCAGTTCTGTTTAATATCTTCATCAATGATCTGGACAAGGGGATTGAGTACACCCTCACTAAGTTTGCAGACAACACCAAGTTGGGTGAAAGTGTTGATGTGCTGGAGGGTAGGAAGGCCCTACAGAGGGACCTGGCCAGGCCGGATCGATGGGCCAAGGCCAACTGTGTGAGGTTCAACAAGGCTCAGTGCCAGGTCCAGCACTTGGGTCACAACAACCCCATGCAACACTACAGGCTGGGGGAAGAGTGGCTGGAGAGCTGCCTGGCGGAAAAGGACCTGGGGCTGTTGGCTGACAGCTGGATCAACATGAGCCAGCAGTGTGCCCAGGCGGCCAAGAAGGCCAATAGCATCCTGGCTTGTATCAGGAGTAGTGTGGCCAGCAGGACCAGAGCCGTAATTATCCCCCTGTACTCAGCACTGGTGAGGTCGCACCTCGAATCCTGTGTTCAGTGTTGGGCCCCTCGCTACAAGAAGAACATTGAGATGCTGGAGCGTGACCAGAGCAGGGCAACGAAGTTGGTGAAGGGTCTGGAGCATAAGTCTCATGAGGAGTGGCTGAGGGAGCTGGCGTCGTTCAGCGTGGAGAAGAGGAGGCTGAGGGGAGACCTTATCACTCTCTACAACTTCCTAGTGAGGTGGGTGTCGGTCTCTTCTCTCAAGCAACAGGAGATAGGACAAGAGGAAACAGCCTCAAGTTATGCCAGGGGAGGTTTAGATTGGATATTAGGAAAAATTTCTTCACCAAAAGGGTCATCAAGCATTGGAACAGGCTGCCCAGGGAAGTGGTTGAGTCCCCATCCCTGGAGGTACTTAAAAGACGTGCAGATGTGGTGCTTAGGGACATGGTTTAGTGGTGGACTTGGCAGTGCTCACTTAATGGTTGGACTCAATGATCTTAAAGGTCTTTTCCGACCTAAACGATTCTATGATTCTATGATTCTATGTGCAGGCAGAAAGGACATTGAGCATAATGTCTTCTGGATCTCCATTCTATGTCCCCCATATGGCTCTCCTCTAATGACTTGATGCCTATGACTGTTCATTACAGTGAGTTCAGTTTTTCTTCATCTCTCCTGCTCCTCTGTCCTGATTGAGTACTTTTGGCTCTCTTCCATACCCCCAAATTGCTGTTTTGGCAACAGGATTCATGTGCTTGGGTTGGTCTGAAGCTATCTATATGTTGAGAAATCAGCTAGCTATACGGAACAGAAAATCGTTACATTCATAGTGCAGTTTTCCATCTCTGGGGCTACTAATTTGGCTGCGTTTTCACTAGTCAGCCAATTTTAATACTACGTGAAGGAAATTTATTTGCCAGCTTGATTTTTCTGTTCAGTTCAAATGAAATCCATCAGGGATTCCAGCATCACTAGCAATGAGGGCACTGCAGATGGACAGACATCTGGGAAGACAAGCGGACAGACAGCTTGGTGACAGTGCAACACAATGGGACAGGCATTTCCAAACTGCTAAATAAATTATCTTCCATGGGGCTTGAGAGAGTAAGGATGGAAAAATGATGCTTCTGTAACACCCTTGGCAGTTTGAATTTCTTGGAGATAATCCAGATGTATAGGAAGAGTGTGACATTTTTGATATAATCACAGTTTTCAGATGCATGTTTGCAAGTGACTTCTACAATTTATAAAACATCATGACCTCATGACTGTAATCTCATTTAAAATACATGTTAAGTACCCTTAAAACCTAAAGCTGTCACTCAGCATTAAATGATCAAAATATGTGAGTGCATGATGGAGTTCTCTGGAGAGAGAGGAGGTAAGTTTTCATTTTTCCTCATTTGCTGGCAAAGAGGCCTTTGGTAATGTTCCCTGCAAATCATCTGGAGCCTGTTGTGAGTTTCTGCCGGGATTTTGTCCGAAGTGAATAAAATACGGACGATGAATGCATTTGAAAATGCTTGTTTATATTCAGAAAAAGCATCATATTTAATACGGCTTCAAATCACCTGTGAAACTAGATGGGAAAGATAATTACGGTGCAGTGTTATGCCTACATAAATATCAGGCTAACCTCAAGGCTCAGATCTGCAGATGTCCCATTCCCCAGGTCTCCAGTCTTGCAGGAGGTCTGCTGATCTCATTCCAAAATGACTGCAAATCTTCTGAGATTTCCCATGAAATGAAGCCCTGAGACTGTGGCCACTGAGAAGCAGAAAGGAGCAATGAGACAGAACACAATCACAAGTGTGAAGGCAGGGCTCAGTAGCAATATTTGTATTAAAAGCTAGGAAAGTGACACTGAAGAATCGGGAAGCCTGCTTGACTATGTAGCGCCTCACCATCTGGAGAAGCGACATGGTCCTTGCTCTGCCAGCTCTCTGGGCTCAGCCTCTCCCCCGATGCTCTGTGGTCAGTGCCATACAACATCATGGCCAAAGAAGAGGGGCCCATCCCAAGGCAAATGTGTAGGGACCATGGGCAAGAGAGGAAAAGAAGGTCATAAGCAATAACAGCACATAACAGCATCTTTAAAAATGCCAGGAGAATTTTGAACTCACTTTGTACCAGTTTTGTTATCAACCCAGCTATAGCAATAAAAAAGAAATAAGAAACTCACTTGTCTGGATACTGTTGCAAAGGAGACAGCAATTCTTCTTACTATTAGTCACAAGTGACTGCCTTTAAAAAATATTGTTGTTATTATTATTGTTATTATCATTATTTCTGAGATAAACCATTTAAGTCCTGATGGATGCTTCTGGAAATTACTCCCTACTCAGCTGACAAGCTTATCTGGCCTCAAGTGAAGCCAAGATATTTTACTTGGACTGTGTTTACCATAACCAGTATGAAGCAAGCAAAACCAATCTGAACTGCACTGTGAGGCATATTTGACTAAGTTTCAATATTTCCAAAACTCAAATTCAGTAACCCAAATGTTAATGATACCCTTTGTGATAGAACTCTGTTAAAGTCAATAATATCTCTAACAGTGGTGATCCCATTAATGAGTGGGATATACAACCACACTGTGAGAAATAAACTCTGTCTTAGAGATCTTATAGTTTAAACATATAAAGGGGATTAAAAAGGGAGGTGCTGGTATCCCAAAGGTCCCTTTCAACCTAAGCTATTCTATGATTTTTGGAATCTAAATACTTAAGATAGATTTAAAAATGTAAGGCAATTTTCACCATCCTGCTTCCTGGGTGGAATTAGTGCCAAGGACCTATGTGGAAAAATATATTCCTGCATTGCAAACGGTTGGGCATTTGTGATACGAGATGGCAAAAAATTCTCTGGAACTTTATAATTTATGTTATGCCACATATCAGTAAACATCTGCATAGCCTTAAAGCTTCACTGCATCTTTAGAGCCTATCACTTCACCTTTCAAAGAGCTTTATCCAACATGCTGGCACAAGCCCTTTTTTAATGGCTACGAGTCAAGTTCAAACAAGTTTATTACACAGCTGTGAAATTATATTGGCATAACCGGTAATGTAAGTCTGACATGAAACTTTGATGCCTTCTATATGACAAGTGAAAACTCATTTCAGAGCTTTTCTTTCCCCTAAATTCTTGCATTTTCACTGTTTTCATACGTGAATGCATTATGGAAGGTAGTTCCAGCATATTGTCAAAAATATGTGATTATGAAGATAAACAAAATCAGCTCTTCCCACCTTCAAACAAATACATTAGCTATAAATAATGAAACTTCACTAAATATCATTGAATCTGTTTGGATTTGGACATAAGTTATGCAGAAACATAGTTATCATATGGAAGTATCGCATTATGTGTTATTCACCCAAATGAATCGCAGCCCTGAATACTACTTGCATCTGAAAGGAATAATTCCTTGCTGTTTTTTTAAGGACTACTCTCTGATGACGTTTCATTTGCCAGCTCGATTGCATTTGGCATGACAAAGACTACTGCATTTGTGTATCATCTTCAGTTCCCACCAGACTTTTGACCAGGACTTCTCAGGCTACACTTAGGCTATGAAAATTGAAGAAATCCCAGGAAAAATGGCCTTTGAGTAGGTTTCAGACAAACTCCGCATTGCATTTCCCTGCTGCTGCCTGGGATGTGTTAAACATACTGCTCACACTCCGCATGGCACATGTACAGCGATTTTGGTCCAGGAAATACCAGACTGAAATGTGAGAGTCATTACTTTTTGAAATTCAAATGTTGGCAGGTAGGTGATGTCCATGGGAATTTGCTGGAAGTGGCTGTTTTCATACAAGTAAACCGAAAAGGACGTTCCAGCCGTACATCACCCACAGCCTGGCTGTGTGCACAGCGGGGGCATTTTGTCCCATTTTCTCCAACTGTTCCATAAAAGCACTGTCATCCAGTAATCTCTGTTGTCCTAATGCTGGCTCAGTCCTACGGTTAAAATAAAATGCAGATAAAATTTGCCCATTTTTGTACAATGCAAAAACCCTCTACTTTAAACCATTGACGAATGCAGACCTACAGTCTTTCAAATGCTGATATATCAACCAAAGCTAAATAGTATTAGAAAAAAAATATTATTAGTTCTCCTTTTTGTACTGCTAGCATTACAGACTTTTTAATCACAAGGCAGCCTCTTCAGTCCCTTTCCTTATCCAGTGATAATCCTGCTGGCATTGATCCAGCAGTGGCTGCCAAATGCCAGGGCAATGTGTTGTCAACATAAAATCTACAGGCATTCTGGGGCATGAAGAAATATAGTTCCCATCATAAAAAAAAGAACTATTGCATTCTTTGCAAAAATGCCAGAAATTCTTTTTGTCTTTGTTTATGTCACTGGTTAACGTTGTCTTTCTTAAAATGCTGTTTCTTCTCATTGCTTCAGCATGGAAGGAAAAGTAAAGAAAACCCTGGAAAAGAGTACATAGAGATTTTTCATTTCTCCAGCAGAAATGAACTGATGCAGATGTATCTGATCTAAATATCCTTAAATAATAATGATGATGGGTGTAGTCTCTGCTCCACATTCAAAACATTTCTGCCGTGACCTGAGCCATCACTTAAGATGATGACTTTGGGATGCTCAAAACACAAAAATCCCACAATTCCATTTCTTGCTAAGAAAAGGGTTCATATAGTGAAAATGGTATCATAGCACAGGGAAGTATAAGAGAACAAGGAACTTTTGTTTCCATGGCAATTCGAGCTTCTTCTTCAAACACGAGCACAAAGGCAATATGCTGAATGACTATCTGAAGGTCATGTTGTTCTTACCAGAAAAGTTAGAGAGAATACACCGGGCTAATTTCCCCGCTCAGAATGCATGCTGCATTTCTAACCAGCTAAAATAGGCAATTTCTAAAGGAAATAATTGCCTTCATTAAAGTCATCTGTTTATTTAAAAATCTGTTTCCCTAAAGGAAAGAGCAGCCTGCTCGTGAGGGAGGGGAGCATAACTGGCTGTTCTTTAGACTCACTCATATTTCATAGCATTATTTGATATGCTTAGAGACAAATGTTAAGATCCCGCATATTTTTGGCATCCCTCACCTGGTAAAATAATGACATTCTCTTTAAAGTCAAATGTCTCTTAAAAATGAGTAAAATGTCTCCATATGAGAGCTTGGTTTTGTTTCCAGTCGTTTTTGCAGCAAGAGCCACTCTTTCAAGGATCTGCCTTATCAACAAGTGCAAATAGGCTTTTAAATGCCTGGATACCCCAGGGATGTATGCGGTGTACGCAGGGAAGCAGAAGGACAGCTAGCTAGTAGCTGACTCTGTCACATATGTGAGAAACAGGCATCTAAGAGATGCGTAAATGTTAAATGCCGTTTACTTTGTATTTCCCAATGTCAGTTTTAGGTTTCCATTTCCTCTGAGATGGTTTGCCCTTGTCGACAGCAGAGGTAAATACTTTATGGGGAAAAGAAAATGACTCTTTAAAAAGTGTAATTCTATTTTCTTGCTCCATTCTGTGCTTCATGATTTACTACAGATCTGAAGTACAAAGGAACAGAAACTTTACTGGGATTCGGAAGGAAAGTTATTTTTAGTGTTGTTTTGTTGCCAAGGCATATAGAAACCTTATGTGCTACCTCAGAAAGTTACCGTGGAATGGCAATGCAAGAGGGATGCCTATTTCTTCATCTTTTCTTTCCAACCACAAAGCTTTTCTCCGATTAAAAAATGATGCACATATTCCAAAGGAGATGTTGCAGGAGTCACCGAGCAGTTTGAATTTGAATTAAGCATAAACATGTGATTGTGTGGTATAAATACAAATTAAGATCTTGAACCAGGACAGTGCTTACACATACAACTCTGCCTCTCTGCAGTAAAAATGCATTCCTGAACTTGAACTTTGTGAAGTTACAGTTGTTGACAACCAGATAGGGAGAAACAAGGCTGCAGAAGTGGAAGGGGAAGAGTGCGACACGCTGAGCCCAGTTCTCCCAAACACAAACCCCTAGTTCCACTAAAGCCGTATATTGTCAAAATGGTAGATACGAAATAAGAGCTTGGAAACACCGTCTCGAGGCATAAGAAGGGCAGAAAAGGGTGGCTCACACGTGTCCTCCTGCTGCTGGCACCTGAGCATCTCCAGCTCGGGGGTGACACTGGTCCAGCTAAGGACAACTTTTTGCCTGTGGCTAGGGGCAAGGGGGTTGGCAGTGCCTCTCTTTCCAGGGGCGTTGCTGAAACTGGCTCAAAATACACAGCTCGAGAAGTGTTAACTCAGCTTAGAGGGTAAACCATCATCTTTCAAATAAATACTTCTTGGGAACAGAGGGGGAAAGCCCTGCTCATTTGCAGATAACAGCATGTTGTGTTTCACTTCAACAGGACAAAGATTTAAAGCAAAGTGCAGAATGACTTACACATTATCCCTGGCATCGGACCAGAAGGGGAGGATAATGTGTGTTACAGTTGTGCTACAAAAATATTAGTTTGATTTATCTCCTTGCACATCAGCTGCAAGTTTTTAAAAGCTATTGTGATACTTCACAGGCAAAAATAAGGAACAGCCCTTAGGCCAAAAACATCTGAGCCTTCAGTGAAGTTAATACTCCCGTGCCACTCTAAGAAGAAAAATCATCTCCTTTCCTGTAAGCTGTATGTTACTAGGATGCTAACAGAGAGAAAAAAAAATGGTAAAAGCATCTTACAGTGAGGAAGACCAAAATTCTGCCTAGAGACAGACTTTTTTGTGGTCCCAGCTGGCTGGATGTATGCACACCCCAAAAGCAGAGATGGGTCTGGAAGGAGCAGCAGTGCAGCCATACGCACACCCATAGAAAGCATTAAAATTCAAGAGAAAGAAAGATAGGGGAGCTGGTTAGTGACACAGGTCAAGACCCAGGAATAGATATTGATAGGTGCGTTTGGGTGAATAAATCTTTCTTAAGGTAAGTACATACGGAGTGAAAAGAGAGAGTTATTTGTGGTGACTGCAGGAGGTGCAGGAGTGGGTATGGCACTGCCTGAAGTTCTGCAAAGTTCTTACCTGCAGAAGTGGAGGTGTGCAAGCAAACCTGCTGCTCCTTGAGTCTCTTGATGTGTCTTGCTGGGTACGTCCTCGTGGCTGACCATGAATTCCTCACCAAGCTTCTCTTCTGGCTCGGGTGTCCCCAGAGGCACGCTCGGGCATGGCTTCTCCTGTTTCCAGCAATGTGCAAGCTCATGTGGTGTCGATTCACCTCAGATCACTCGGTGGGGAGGCCCTTGCAGGGACTCTCATTTAACTGCTGCGCATGGAAACTTCACTGAGATCCTCACTGCTTTGATGCGTTTGCTTGTAATCTGCCAGCAAATTCAGAAATTATTAGAGGCAAGATGAAAGAATGAGATGAAATATTGCTGGCACATGATCTGGCCCCTAATTTTACCACCAGCACCTCACTTAAACAACATGAACATACAGAAATGAGTTGTCGGGTATATGAATAATAAGGTATTGTGATGGGTGATCTGGGTAACATTTGGGTGAATATTTGTGTCACTTAAATGTATTTTTTTAAATGTATGTTTTTACATGTATGTACTGGTCTGACATTGGCAGGAAAAGATTTTGGTGCTATACTATATGCAGCTATAGTCATGCATCTACATATATACAGCTACTATGCACACTCACCTATTAAAGACGTCCAAATCTAATATGACACATTGTTACAATACATAAGATCAATTTTTTAAAAGCCCACACAGTTCTCTCTTTAGAGAAAAGGTATTGTACGGGAGAGAAAATACATGATGTTTACATACATACGTTATTGAAATGTACGCATGTAAAGTTGCCAAAACCAAATAGTATAAAATTCCCCCAAATTGTGTTCCTCAGATCTTTAATTAATGTACACTTGACTCCATATTTTATGAAAATACTTCTTGTTATGCTTGGAAATGTAAATCCTCTACTGTTTCTATGTTTCCTTCTCTGACCACTGCAATGAGTTAAATAATAATTTGCAGCTAAAGCTCCTTCAGTTACCGAAAAAATAGGTCATTAATGATGTCACGGAAAAGTCTATTTTTCTACCACTTCTCTAGGTATGTGAATGTCCACAATATTTGCAAAAGAGTGACTGTGCTGCAAATGGCAACAAAATTATACACATTTTCTGTAGCTTGTGCTCTGCCCTCAGAAGTCAGGACCAAGGGAGGAGAGGACTGGATACTTTGCAAAGGGAAAATAAAGCCAGAACATCTGTGAAATCACTAAGACGGGATATCCAGGATATCCAGCCTGCCACTGCATACAGAGAACAAGCAGTCTGTGTCACACACCATATCCAGTGGGTCTTAGCTCCCACACTTCAGCCATCGCTGCACACCCAGTGCCAAAGGTGACAAAGCCATCTATTCCAGATAAAACTATCTGAAAAGTTTGATGTGAAGCAGTTTTCCATTAAAGGATTTTTAAAAAAAAATTCTAATTCAGTAAAGCAATGAAAAAGCAAAGTATCTTTTATTCTAGTTTTAGAAAATGAAAATTCTGATATTTAAAATAGAAAAAAATAATAGTTTTCAGATTTTAAAAAATGTACAGCTGAAGAATGAAAATAAAATTGCTACTGAAAACATATTTCAATTTGCCTAAAAGGAAGGACAACAGACACAATAAAATCACTAAATTGCTTTTGAGATAGTGACTAAGAAAGCAAGGATGACCGTTAAATATACGGGACTGGATCACCCACAGTCTGGAATCCAAATATGCCAAAAGATATAGGTACCAAGATATGAAATTATGCTTATTATAGTATTAAAGTTATGAGAAACACACACGAAATGCAATTGCAAAGGCAGAATAAAGAGTGGGGTAACAGATGTAATACTTTCTCTTAGATGACTGGACAATGGCAAGAAACACAATATACATGATGAAAATATAAGCCGGTATTTTCAACACGGGAGTAAGGATTCATATTTCATGTAAGCCAACTGCTGCACATTTCCTTCAGCACTGAAGGTTATTTTAGAGGTACGAAAAAGATGAAAGATAAGGTTTTATTCTCAGACAAATTGATTCCATTAACGACACTGGCTTGCATGTGTGCAGCTGCTAGCACAATATATCCTAATCTGTTTAGAAGATGTTTCAGAGAGAACAAAAGTCAGGATCATTCCAAAAAGAGTGAGAAAAAGGGCCACTGATGAAACATGTCCTTCCTGGTTTTCAGCTGGGTTGAGTCCAGGGAGCTCCCGTATACCCTAGGAGAAGCCTCTTATAAATTGGCACATGCTATGTGTTGAGTTATATTAGTTATATGTAAGCAATACATAGTTTTTATATATATATATTTATATTTATATATATAAAAACTAATATAAGGTGTATATATATATAAACTAAGTTTTATATATATATAAACTAATATAAGTTATATATATATAAAAAATGTAAACAAGGGAGGCTGAGATTGGTGCTGGAGAGGGATCCTACATTTGTCAAAGCTAAAAAGAAAAATAATACCATGAAAGGGAATATAGCACAACATACATGGAATGAGGATTATTTGCCATAGACCCCCATCACACGTGTTTTCACGTATGCCCAGGGTCAAAGTACAGGCAGATGAACCCTGCCAGATGCAGGCAGAGTTCATTCCCGGCTCTGTGTGCCCACCCGCATCTGCACAGCATCTCCTGGGGGAGGGAAACACTTTTGTACGCAGGCTGGGAGGCAAAGGCTGGCTGCCAAGTTTACTTTTCTTTGAATAAATGCTCTCTTGGATTAGCTGCGTGCGGGAAGACTAAAGAAACTGTTAGGGGATTTAGCTGAAACTGTCTTGTAACTCAGGTTTTGAAAGAAAGCAGCAACGACAAAAAAAATGAAAGGCAGGAGAGGAAAAGCAGCAAGCTAACCGCGCTGGAGATCCCACCTGCCAAACGCCGGCCGAGCGGAGCGCTGGTCCGTCTGGCTGGCGGGGGAGCCTGACGATCACATGCATCCCGGTCCTGCCCCCTCCCTCCGCAGCCCTCCGTCCCGCTGCGCTCCTCGCAACTTTTGCAAAACTAGCCCAAAGCAGAGGCACTTTTCGCAGGCAGGCTCCTTTAGCCCTCTGCCTCTCCCGGGGGGGGGGGGGCATTGCCAGCTGCCAAGGCTCTCCGTTTTCCCTGTTTCCAAATAAAGTTCTGGAACTCGCAGAGGAGATTTTTGCAAAAGCAAACGATAATGATTGCCCTTAGCAAGAAAGGCTCATGTTCTTCTCAACTCTGCTTCGCTCTCTGCGCCTTTGGGCTGGCATTGCTGGGGGATGTGTCCCGGGCTGTACCCATGGACGATCAGGATTATTACCTGCAGGAGATTAGCAACAGGGATCATTATTATTCCTTTCCATATCCCGGTGAAGAGTTTTTTCCTTTCACGGAGCAACCTGGAGAGCAAGGACCTATCCGTGCTGCAGAGACAGAGGAGCACCCAGGGTTCAAACCGAGCAAGAAAGAGTTAAAACTGAAGAAAAGCAACAAAAAAGGAAAATCCGTTCTTGAAACTCCACCAGGTAACTTTCCACCTCCTCCTCCAGAACTTGGAGTCTGCTGAATCTCATGCTGACTGTGACTTTTAGCATTAACGAATATCCAGTTAATGGCAGTCTTGGTAATAATAACCATAAATGTGCTCGTGGTGGTGATGATGACAACACATTAATTTTTAATATCCCACAGAACAGATCTACAGAGCTTTCGTAGGCTTTTTAACCCTTTCCTCATCAACTAAGGAGATTTCAGAGTGGTAATGTATTAATTATGCTGTACTCTAGCTAGTATATGGACTTTTCCTTCTTCATTACACTTGACAACTGGCTTGCTTTTAAAGCTGCTGTTCTATAAGCAAAAGAAGAGGGACAGATTCCGTAGTAAAATCTGACTTTATATGGTGACACCTTACTTTATCCCTTGTCATTTTAATCTAAGAGAGCTTCCTGAATTAATTTTACTTATAAACCTGTGAATTTGAGATTTCACATTAAAGCCCTCCAGAGGAAGATATGTAAACAAAGATCTTCCTGTAAAAGATCAATCCATAACAAGAACAATTTAATTATTGGCCTGTAAAATAAAGAAATTAAACAGCAACAAAAATGTCCTATAATAAAAAGGCCACCCTTAATTCTATTTTCTATTTTCTGCACTTGATTGGATGAAAATATGCAATTATTAAAGTTTTCAGAAGCTTTTGCCATCCAATTGTTCCCATTAGGAGCTAATTGCACCACCATGAAAGAAGAGTAATTTCTTTCTGTGTTTCCCAAATGCATGCTAGGTCCTTTACTGGTTTGGGACACTTAGGAGTGAGTTTGGCCCATGTGATGAACTTTAGAGTTGTAAAATTTGGGGCCAAATCCCACTCCCCTACAGCTGAACTCCTCTTTATTTCAGAAGGAAACTTTTAATGTTAACAGCTGGAGCATATGGCACAAAGTTTGCAATTTAGAGCCATTAATACATGCAATACAGCAAAACAGAGGATCAAAGGTTGTAGAGTGACATTAACTTTTCCCAGTTACATCTAGCAGATAGTAAACAAAGTATTTTCAATTTAACATTAACACTAACAGAAATTAATTAGCCTTTGATTAGTAAAGATACGAGTTTTTATCATAATTAATAGTGATAAGAAAATACCATTTCTGAAATCTGGAAAACCGTTTGTGGGACAGGCAGTCTGGATTGCCAGTGTAACTCAAGGCTCACATCATGGATGAGAGCAAATATACCTTGTCCGGAAGAGCAGGGACACGAGACATCTGTGCCCTTGGCTCCATCAGGGGCCAGCAACTTCCCAAGCAGACGGTACTGCCTGGCTTATTAGGTTTGTTAACTAACCATGGGCAACACATGGATTTTAAAGCTTCCTAATTAGGTACCAGGCTTTTTCTTGTTCAGTGTGGTGGAGACAATACAGATTTCCAGCCCATAGTGGGATGTTCTGCAGTTCAGCTCTACTTTCACCTTCCCCGTTGTCTTTTTCTCAATTTCCCCAGCACCATGGCTTCATACATACTCCACCAAACATGGAGCACCAGGACAGCGATGAGGATAGCATCCAATCTGTGAGGGTAATGTTCATTTATCTTTACAGACAAACGTCTTCCTCATTCCCCACTCGCTGCACTGAGCATCTTACAGGTGCAGAGAAGCAGCAGCCGTACCAATAACTACCTCCATCATTGTGGAGCACTCATCCCTTCCAAACCTGGTTTAGTTTATGCACTGTAGAGAGAGCAGCACAAACTTCAGACTATATTACACTGCTGACCTACCAGGGAGCATGCTGAGGTCTTACAGGCAGTCTGAATTTCGTCATTTCCTAAGAATGTTTGATTTTACAGCTGGAATTTTACAACTGGATGTTGGTCTCTTCTCCCAAGTAACAAGCAACAGGACAAGAGGAAATGGCCTCAAGCTGCACTAGGGGAGGTTTAGGTTGGATATTAGGAAAAATGTCTTCACTGAAAGGGCAGTCAGGCACTGGCACAGGCTGCCCAGGGAAGTGGTTGAGTCCCCATCCCTGGAGGGATTTAAAAGCCAGGGAGATGTGATGCTTAAGGACATGGTTTAGTGGTGGGATTGGCAGTGCTGGGTTAACACCTGGACTTGATGATCGTAAAGGTCTTTTCTGACCTAAATGATTCTATGATTCCATGAATCCCTTTTGTTTTTCTATACAGGAAATTATGGAATTAGAAAGGGAAAAAAAGACCTCCTCAAACCTTCTCCAGAAAACACTCCACTGTGTGCCAACCAATTCACTTGTGCAAGATTCATCTTCTAATTTACTACTTTTTACTTCCCACCCTACCTGACTCTCCGAGTCCAGGGAGTAATTTTATTTCTGCATTCAGTCAGGTGAGGTCCTTCCTCAGCCTCCTTCTTTTCCTTGGCATGGCCAAGCACAAGGTCAAGGGGAGCATGGGAGAGGCTCATGATGCACCACCAAAACCAGCTGGAAATAATTCAGTCCCTCCTTCCACAGCAGGCACACACTCTTTTGACACAGCTGAGCTACCAAGCTCCAAGCTTTCACCAGCCATGTGCAATAAGAGGCTTTAAAGCTTATGAGCTTTTAAAAAAATCACCAGGTGTACAACAAACAACTGATCCCCTCCGCCAAACTTTCGCTCCTTGCTCCAGCACATGGAGACTTGACACCAACTCAACAAACTGGCTGTTAGACTTACTTTAATATGGGAAAATGCAGTGTATTTCCTTGGGAGCAGCTGAACTATTTTAACTGAAATAACCATAATAAGCCCTAAGGCAAACACCCAGCAAAGAGAATGGTTACCATTCGTTAAAGATGTAAGTGAAAACAGGGGGGTTTCAGCAGGAAGTATCAGGCAATTTTAACTGCGGACAGTGTTAAAAGTTCTGCCTATAATATTTGAAATTTCTCCTTTCTCCTCTCCCAAAGGCAGGCAAAGGCCAGGTCCTGCCAGTGCCGTGACCTCAGTGCTTAGTGCCATGTCACCGTGTCACCGGGGATCAGTTTGAAATGAAGATCTGAAAATCTGGCCCCTCACTGAGGTGCCTAAATAATACATACCTATAATTTCTCACATTTGGCCTGTTAAGAGGACAGCTAGAAATAATAATAGCAGTTGACAAACAGATATCCATGAATAGTAACTATAAATCTGGCTGTGTAAATATGTGTGTTGTGTATATATGTATACATTTATGTGTTTATACATATTTCCAGACCTGGAATTAATTTTTTGGACATGCAGTAAATAAAAAAAATTGCTTTTTGTGAGGCTCGCTGGCAGCCAGGCATGCGGGATTAATTAATTGTAACAAACAACAGTCTGGCTGGGAGCTGGGATGAAGAAAGCAGAGGAACAGGAACGTGTGATCTGCCCTTTGGCTGAGCAGCTGGTACTGATCAGCCCTAGCTTTGAATCAGAGTTGAAATCAAACATAGCAGTCTGAAGGACACGGCACATAACAGATGACACGGACTCGATTTATGTAAGCTAATTACTGAAGGTGGTGAGAATATAGATATTTTCAATTTGTGAAATATTAATATAGAAAGAAATCCTATTGATGCCAGTGGAGTTGCAATGTTGGGGGGGGGGGTGTTAAAGTATTATTAGAATCAATATTTGCAAATACTCAATTCAGATGATAACAGTTTAAAATATCAGTCTGCCTCCTTGCCCTTTAAATGACTCATAAATGAAGTGGTACTAGGTCATCCTTGGAAGGTAAACAGTTGGATTGACAGGTTTCTGTATATACGTATTTCCATTTTCTAATTCCATCCCTGTTTGTTTAGGCCTCTGTCCAAAGCCCATTCAAATCAGTGGAAAGAGTCTTGTTAACGTCAATGTTTTTCTTTTATGAGGCCTTTAACAGAGTTTAATATGTGCCATCTCAGCTACCATCTGCGGGGCGGACCCCTACAAATGCTTTGGGGGGCTGTCTGCATACAGCGAGAGCTTTATGGGGCTGAGGTCCCCACGAACACTGCTCAGTGTTGCATGTTGGTCTGGGTCATGACTGAACAGTTCCCACCGTCAACCCTTTTGCGCCCACATCTGCCACAATTAGATCTGTAATTATTTTGATTTATAAAACTTATACTTTTTATAGTAGTTCTTGTTCTGGCCATACCTCAATTCTGACTGCCTTTAGAAAATAAAGGAGTGATGTTTATTTATATGGCAGTTCTCAGAAAGGATTTTAGTGCACATTTATTTTGTATTTCACAGGTCTTGTGGTGTCTGGTCTCTGTGCAATCCAACATACGTGTCTGTGTAGCAGTCATGATTTCCTTTGTCTTGTCTTACCTGTTGCTTTCCCCAGGCTTGATGAAACTCTTCAGATGCATCGCTCTTTACTTGCCCCATATTTATTTATTTTTGTGTAATGTTGCCACCTGTTCAACAATGTAATTCTTAAGGGTTTTGGTTTGTGTTTTTTTTTTTAATTTATGTAGGGCACAGGAATCTCTTGGATGGGTCAGGATCTCATTGGACCAGGTGTCTGAGGAGGAGCCAGTGAGGGCTAAAGAGGATAAAATGGCCAATGCAAGCAACCACAAAAACTATCTTGTGGAAAGAATTTGAATGTATAAAAATAGACTGATAGTACATTAATTGAGGCGTTTATCAAGATTAAGATAATGAAGGCTTGGAGAGAGATCAGTGAGTGAATAAGGAGGAAAAGATGAATCATAGAGATGTTACTCAGGAAAAACTGGAAAGATTTTGTTGTAAAATGGTGATGAAGACCTGAAGAGAGTGCGAAGTTAAGAACATGACAAGTTTATGGTGTTACTGGCATTTGAGTGGTGAATTTGTTCGCTAGGAAGAAGATAGGAGAGAGTGATGTATAAGGCATTGAACTGATAGCTGAAAGCACTTAAGAAGAGGTCACCAAGATACACCAGGTTTCCAGCTAGAACAGAAGGAAACACAGAAGGAAAAGGTAGCCTGTGAATCAGCATGGCTTGCCAAAATTGTGGGTTTGGATGGGATTAGCTAGAGCAAAGATGGAAAGGGGGGAGACTGAAAACAGATAGGCCGGCTGAAGGCATACCTAGAGAGTTAGTTTGGAGTCTAGGAGCAAAGGGAGTCATCAAAGTCAAAGTTTCCCAAAGACGTTGGAAGTCCAGAGTGTTGAACTTTGCTGGCATGTTGAAGGTGGGTTAATGCCTCAGAGCTCTGGCTAGGAAGAAGTTGTTAGAAACATTGGCAAGGTGCCTTTGTTTGGAGCACAAGGGCTGAAAGCCAGACGGGGCAGGCGACCGGCATGGGTCTGGCAGGGAGCAGAGCCAGCAATGGCTTTCGGCGGCATGTTGGGGAGCTTAGAGGGAAGGTGTGAAGGGAAATGGGGCAGGAGCTGGAAATGCAGAAGAGATTCACGGGGAACAGGAAAAAGGCTATTGGGTTAGGGAACTGAATCAGAGGGTAAAATGAAGGCTGGGGGATGACTGCGTACACGGGCTGGTATGTAAGCCAAGGCTATTCAGTGATACATTACTCATCTAGGAACTAAGAAGAAATAATCACAGAATTCCAGCACTGCTGTTTTCTAGCCTGTTGGCATACTCTCTCTTAAATCTTGTAGCTGGCTTCCATTCCTGAGAAGCCCAGAGAAAGTGGAGCACTCCTGTGACCTAGAATGTGGATTGTCATTTTAAAGCTTTTGCTTAAACTTCTTATACTACCAACTTTTAAGAACAAACTCATTGGCCGTAGGTGCATATCCCATAGATTTTAATAGACCTGTATCACATCCTAATTGCCAGATGTGACAAGCAAAGATGAAAACATGTGGCTTTTAACGAGCTTTCTTTCATCTACCAGCTTCTATTTTCTCCTCAGCACTTCTGCAAATATGTAGAATAATGAAATGTAACATAGCCTTTCCATTTAAAAGCCCATCCTTCAAAGAATGTCACAACAAAAGAGGATAAAGGATGACTAAGAATGAATAATGAGCAATGCCCTCAAAATTGGCCAAACCTTTTTGATTAGCATCTTTCCTTACCCATGGCTTCAATGAATAATGCAACATGAGAAAAAAAAAAGTCAGAATAAACACATTTGATTATGCTAGAGAAAAACGTTTTCTACGATAATTCTCCTAGCAGTCTTCTCTGAATTCAAACTAATTTTTAAGGTGAGAAAAATACCTCTTTAAAAAAAGGATGGTTTCACTGAATAGATTTTAATAGTATGAACCTGAGTGTAGACTTGTTCCTGAAATGCCAGCATATTACAAGTCACTCATTATTTGAATTCATTCTTGGTTTTTAATGTTATTCTCTGTTCAGTGAGCTGGCTAGACAGGTCAATCTGATGGTTCACAATCAAATTTCACTTATTTCTTTTGGTTTTGGAATGAAGACTTCTGTCAGCTATGTGAACTTAGAATCTGTCAAAAAGATGAAGTAGTGGAACATACAGTGCAGAAGAAGCAATTTCTTGAATTTTTAACATCTGAGCCTTTTCTTCCTGGGATTTTTGAGCCTTGCCCAATTCATTGTCTATGTAAAAAGCAGACTACCAAAACATTTGTTGTCTGGGTACAGAGCTGAGATTTGATTGTCATATTCACACATAGTGGTTGCTTGTGCTTGTATTATTCTTATGCAAAGGATGCATCAGATCTGGTCTTCTTGTCAGGCCTCTGGTGTGGTTATGTCTTGTGATACTGCTGTTTTACAAAGCAAGGCTTTTTGAAATGAACATATTAATATGTTCCTTTAACACTACATTTTTGGGTACTCAAGGAAAATGCGAACGAGCAAAGCTCTGAGGTAGCTGAAATTATTTGCCTTTTAAAATCCAGTGATTACACATGCAAAACACTCCATGGCTTTTACTCAGCTCAAACAAACATTCACCGAGAGAAAACAGAGGTGATAGGAATAATTACTCACGTTAGAAAAAGACAATTGCCTTTAATCTTTCTGTCCCTGGGAGCTACCTTAACAGACAGTTTGGTCCTATTTAATTCAATAGGCCATGAATCAAAGACAGCATTCGAGTTTCCTTCATTTTTGCATGGGATTTCATTCAGGGATGGTCATGGCCATCGTATCTGTGCAGTTACATCTCCAGTGTAGATGTTACTTCTCAGTAACCTGCCTTAACGCACTATCCATGCCCAGGCGAGAATAAAGCGCATGGACAATGGAATAAGGGTATTTAGAGGACACTGTGGCCAGCCCCAAGACAGGTATCTAACGCTGCTGCTGTCTGATTATTTTCCTGCTGGGGACTTCTTTTCCTGAGCCACAGATGATGCTGATCACTGAGCACCACAGCTACCTCTTTCAGGGGCTTCCTAGCTCCTCTGGAAGCCTTGCTCTGGCTATTTCTGTTGACTTCCAAAGGTGTCTGGTGGGTTTTTTGCATATCTGATCAAGTAACGAAAAACACCTACATTAAACCCTTAGTGAAATACACTGCAATGTTAATTCATTACTTCTGATGCAAACACATTTCTAATTTCCTTGTAGCACAGCAAAAGGAACATTTATGATTCCATTCCCCTGTGGTTTTATCATCCCAGTGTGGGGAAAGAACAGGGTACTCTGGGTGTCTGCTGTATGCTGGAAGGGATGGAGCACCGTCAGAGAGGAGCAAGGCATTTTATTCTTCAGGCAGTGCTAAATCAACTTGACAGGTGTAAAAGGAAAACTGTTTCTCTTTTCTATCCATAGCTAAAAATGGCAACAAAAAAAAAAAAGGTGAGAAAAACAAGAGGGGGAATGAAGAGATGCCAGATGGTGACTCTGAGAGTCAGAGTGCCTATGAAGACATCAGAGGGAGTATGTGGGGATCATTTAAGGCATCTTTGGAGTACTTGGGTTTAGCTGTTAATCTCTCTAACCCTGTTTGAATTAAATTACAAAGGATAGTCAGGTGAGTCTGCTGGTAGATATCTAAGTCCTCTTTTGGACATAAAATAGTTCCCTTCTGGTGGGTAACATACTTGCATTGGCAAGCATGGATTTGTACCATGTTATTATAGGTTAAATGGAGATGAGGAAAGATAAAGGTTTCATTCCTTGTTTCCACAGTGATCTACATCATTGTTCTAAACACAAAGAAGCTTTAAAGCAACTTTCCGATCCTGGAGAGGTGTTTAAAGGAGCTGTCTTATAAATGGGAATCGGGCCCAATACACTGTAAAGTATATTTTACAAGAATGTCTTGTAAAAAACTATATGAGATACTACCAATATGTCAGAGTTGGAGGAACACATTTTACTAGTGAATTAGGAAGAGTGAAAGATTTCCTATTCCAACACATGAGCAAGCCCCAAACCTGCATTGCATGGTCTGTGTGGGGTGCATCACACTGGGTCCACTGGGGTTTGATATTGCAGAAAATCGCCAAGAAGCTGGCAAGCTTCAGCAGACCATAGTGACTTCCAGTAACTATTGCTCATGGGTGAAACTGAATATCTGATTTAGTAGTGAAAGCACCCAGATACAGTATTAATCTTCTGTTTACTTGTGGTTACTAACAGTATGGGAACCCTGTAAATGTACAGCTCTGTAAATAATAGTAAATAATACAGTTCTACTCCTGCTTTCACGCAAGCATTACCAGGATGCTGTATGTGTAAATTTGCTGTTGCATCCGACAGTCCAATGTAATAAAAGTTGTTGTATATATAAGTTAAACATAGCTCATGCACTGGCAGTTGATTTAACTCTCTTTTTTTTTGGTTAATCACTTAAAGATCTATCTGGGGTTTTATCTTTTTTTTTCATTAGCATGGATTGCCTGACAGACTTCTTGTATGACTATATGTCAGCCTTGGGCTGTTTGTGTGTTATGTGAGGTATGTACCTGGCAATAGTGTTATTCTGCTATAATCAACGATTCCCAAGGACCAAGTTCAACTAACAACACGACTTAAATTTTCATGAAGTTGATATTAAAGGATTATGTGCATTTTTATATTTATAAACTTCTAAAAGTACAGGAGTTTTGAAAGAGGTGTGGTCTTGTTCTCAAGACAACAGATTAAAATCTAAGAGGGAAACTCCTGTCCTTAGATATATGGCCACAGGTAGCGATCGTTTTGGTCGTGGTGATTGAAACTGTAGTTGATATTTCTCTATCTCATCCATGGGGAGTTAATGCAAATATCACAATAATCATCAGGGCAGGATTTCTCATCCTAGATTTCTCATCCTAGATTTCTCATCCTTTTTCCTAGCCCTTAGGTTGGAGAATCACGCTCATCTTCATTCTCCAGCCCCCATTCAGCGCCTTTTGAGCTTTATGAAAAGAGGAGCATCTCCTGCAGCGTGGGCTGGGAGCACCTGTGTGCCTCAGTAGCTTGATGTTCAGCAACTTGCCCTGCAAGATGTGCATTCACGTCAGCAATGAGAGTGCTTTAGCCATCTGGGCAATCGTTTGAAGTCAGATAAAGGGAAACATCCTGTTCTATCGCCACGTCTGGTGGCCATGTTTCACCCAGAGCCTGGAGTGTGGGACATGTTTGCAGTGTACTGATCTGTTCAGGAAATGCGGACAGACAAATGCTTAGTTTTGAATCCTAGTACTTGGTAGACAGATCTTCACCATCCAGAAGGAGACACTACTGGATATGCCCCAAAACTGAAGTCCCAAAGTCTATAATGGGATTCAGTTGGGCATAAGCACCAGAGTCCTGTGTTCAGCTTGTTCTTTTGGACCTCAACAGTTCATCCAGACAATGTCTAACAGAGCTTCCTAAATCTAATTTGTTTGTTTAGATTATGGTGCTTGAGCACTTCCTGTAGATGATTCTTTCCTCACACTCCCACGTATCGCAAATTTAGTAGATTTTGTGGCATTTCCCTTCTTTTTGGCTCTACAGCATTGGGCTTCCTGGCTGGTACCTAAAAGGGAACCTGAGGGGGAACCCCAAATGTCTCTGCTTGACTTCCAGAATTTTCCTTGGCCTATGGAGGGGCTCAGGAGATCTGTGGTCTCCATTGTCCCCAGATTTGCCTTTTGCCTGTTTCCTCATATGAACTTTAGAAAGCAAAACCATCTCCCATTTCAAGGGGAGTTAGGTTTGACAAGAGAGTACAGAGAGAGGCCAAGTATCTCCTTCCTCTAACACATCCAAGATTTACTGCAAACTGCCCAAGTATGTGCTGAGAGACGGTGGTGTTTGCAACGGGAGTAACTGAAAACCATCTTTCTCATTTTTTCCCAGAAATTAGAGTATTTTTATGCTCTCCTCTTCAGACATAGTGTTTTATGGTGACAGGTTTATGGCTCCTCTCTACTGTCAGGGTCCTCCTAAAACATCTGTCAAATGAAGGAAAAAGTTGAAAGTATCTTAGAAGAGCTGATCTCAAATCTGGATGTAAGCACTCCCTACCACCACCATTAAGACCACCCCTTATGCCAGATTTGGCTTTAACGCATTCTTTTTTCCCCAAGATAATTTTCAACAGTGTAATGAGTTTGCCCCATACACCTGACAGAGGATGTCTGAACACAGGACTGGATTTCAACCCTGCTAAAGATTTGTCATTGGCTTAGAGCAGGAACTGCTATTTCAACCAAACAGCCTTCATATGTGATTGCCTAAAACGAGAACTTAAAACTTCATCCTTTGATAACATGATTTTTCTCTTTTTCCCCTTAATTGCTTATGTACTGAGAAGTTACAGAAAACATTTCAGAAACAGTTAGAATTATATTTGCCATCACAAGCTGGATGGCAAGTACCCTACCCCAAAGGACAGACCCAGTTTCATCCCACAGAGTATTTAAACCACACTTTCTTTATGCACTTTAAATTCCAAGCAAAAATTCCATCGAGAACTCTGCCAAAAGTATGTCTGGGTTATATATGGCCTATATACATGGCTGGAGGGAAGGCTGGAATTTCCCATAGTAAATTTGGACTCAGATCTGCTCCAGGATGCCGGTCACCCAACAACATGGGGACATACACAGTCTTCAGTGCATGCCACTGGACCAGGAGGCTTCCCCTAAGGTGAGGCAATAGCTCTTACCCTGCTGGTGAATAGAGGGGAGAGGTGAGGCGAGGCGAGGTGAGGAGGGTCCAGCACACACCCCAGTTAAGACAAAGAGAAAAATTGCTTACAGCTCTTTTGGAAGATTTTTTTTTTTCCTCAGGCTCCTCTGGATGCTTTTGGATCCCAGCAGAGGACTGCAGTCCAAAACTCTTGCAGGCTCCTCAGATGGGTGTCTGATATCTGGTCCAGTTCCTTTGCATCAGGTATTTCATTAGATGTATGTAAGTGACAAAAAGCGGCCCCAAAAAGTCTTGTTTCCATCTTGTAGTGGAACAGATGATTGGGGGATCATATATAGAGGCAGAAAGTTATGAGTCTTCTTCCAAAGACCTTTGAAAATGCTGACAAAGTGAGTCCAGGTACTGCAGATGCCCAGAGATGGGTGGGATGTACGAGGCTCAGAGAAGAAAATGGATAAATTCCTCAGCTGCCAAACTTGCAGCCCAGGAGGAGTGAGGGTTGAGGTATCTGGTCACTGAAATCACAAGATACAGCATCTGCTCTCTGCCTGAATGACTGAACTCTTTATTTAAAAAGAGAAGAAAACATGAGAGGTACTGTACTTCTGATCCAATTTTTCTGAAAAACTGCTCCTTTTTGCTTAGGATCTGAAAACACTTCTACAAAAAAAATAGGGTGATGTCTGTCTGCAAGCAATAGTTCAAGTCCACAATGAACAAAGAGTAAAGCTCTCAACCAGTAGCTGAAGGCATTTATTGTTATTTAAAACTATTAAATGAAAAGGGGGGGAAAAAGTACGGTAGGTCTACTTTCTAAATAATCCAAATCATGATGAAGGCTAGTAGCATGTGGAATACAAAAGTGCAGACACATCTGAATTGTTTGATATTGCTTATATGCAAACAGCAAATATGTACTTGGGGTTTTTTGGTGCTTGAATGCTAGTCAAATGGCAATCATTACCGACGGACTGAGTGAGAGCCCCTACACTCTTGCAAGAGGAATAGAATGGGAAACTTCAAAATGTGATAAAAAAATGCAGGTATGGAGTTATGCAGCTAAAATGCCACAGAGCTTTTTGAGAAAGTGGAGAGAAAATAGCACAGAACTGTTCCTCTGCGAAACCGTTCCATATTTCTGTTCATTAATCCTGAATCAGATTTTTTTCCTCCCAATTAGCAAGTTGAAAAATGGGGGGGGGGGGGGGGTTTATGCTCAGGGAAGCTTGCCTCAAAGCTTTCTCTATTCCACCTCTTTTCAAGTGCAGGATACCTATGCTTACTAAATACTTCCAGCTCCTGCGAGTGGGAAGGAGGATGGGCTCTCCAGGCAGCAGTTGTGTTAATGATAAGTCTCAAATCATAGCCTGCACTTTTCACATTAGCACATTCATATTTTGCAGTGGAGACAAGGGCTCTGTTGGTGCCAACACGGGCTATTGCTAGCACGACACCATTCTCCAGGGAAAGGACGTCAAACCTCACTGGGCAAGCAGTATAAATTAGGGTTTATTTGAATGCTTTCCTGAGAAGTCCTCATGGGGTACACGGGCTGGGAAGTGCATTGCCTTCAGTTTGGGTCTTTGGGCTTTCAGACTTGAGCAAGCAGACATGCATGCATGCATGCAATTTTAAACTCACTAATAACTCACATTTCATATCATTTGGAGCTTTGGACACACTTAGCTTTGAATCAGTGAAACCCCCTATGTGCTAAATGTTTACCCTGTGATTATAAGCCTTTACTGGACCAGGGCTAAATTGTTAAACAAAGCAGAAAAGATGTTTAGACAGAATGAATTTTGGGAATCTTTTGCGGGCTGCACAAAGCTGCAAGATCGTAGGAAGCTGGAATAAGGAGGAAGGACCTCTGAACACTCAGTCATTTGAGTTGGAGGGGTGCCCATGCTCTCAGATATTTGTCTGAACCTTGCTTGAACTGTTTCAGCTCCTTCACTCTGTAACATGGAGCTGGAGCTTCATAAGAGCTTCCCTGCTGAACCTCCAGTTCTTCCCTCCGATCAGATTAGAAAATCAAGAGCCATGTCTTTCTCATGGTATTTTCAGCATTTCTCTTTCTGTGGGCAGAAAGCTCAGGCGCTTATGAAAATGCTGAGTGCTCAAAATTTAAAAGATATTAACTGAGCTTTTAAAACCACAGAATCTTGCTTGGTCTTGAGGAATTTTTTTTTAATTATTTTTTTTAGTTCTCTAAATTGGTTTTTCCATGACTAGCTTGAGGGCAGGTAGAGAGGGGGAAGTAAAATGGATAGACTATGGTATGTGCCATTGCCTTTTTGACAATGAACATCTGAAAGCTAAAAAGTCATCTGGAAACTGAAATCCTTTGGGAAGTTGAGCAAAAGCTCATGGGAAGCACAGCTGGTGAAATGTGGGAAAGGGAGAGCCTGACTGCAGAGTGCATGTGTGTTTTCTGAGCTCCTTAAAAATCATGCCTTTTTCAGAAATCACTCTAGGGAATAATTAATTGCCTGTGCAAGCTGGGCTCTGTGCTTAGGTTTCTTTATCGATGGTGAATTTTCCAGTGGGATTCCTGTGCTCTCCTGGGGTTTGTGTCCCCACAAGGAGCCCAAACAGCAGTCACAGACCTGTTCCCAGGGGAAGCATCCTTCCTGCACCCCTCCTTGCACCCCAGCAGTTCCACCCCTCTGCTCTTTAGGCTCTTCCTTTCTTTTTGCTTTTTTCCCCTCTTTTTTTTTCTTTTCTTTCTTTTTTTTTATTTTTAAATGAGGGTAGTCACGTTTCAGTCCAGGTCTGGATTTGATTTTCTCAAATCTTAGAGATTTAATTGTTTCTTGAAGTTTTACTTCCTTTTGCTTTGAACTCTTAAATACTCTGCTTCCAGGGTGCTTCTCAAGGGTGCAACAGCTTGGATGTAGGGTGCTTTAAAGGAAAGAAGAAAGGTCTTTTATATGAGTTCCTAAATCTTTTGCTTTTCAGGACTTCTGGGTGTATCCAAAGAACCTCAGGTTATTTTCTATGTGCACTTGGTGAATTTTTCATCTCTACACTGGAACAGTTTTCCACTGTTTGAGACTTTAAATGTATTAGCCGCTTCTGACATTCTAGTACAGTCGTAGAGCTGCACTTGAATTAACCACACAATTAAAAAAAAAAAGTCCACCAAAACCAATAATTAAGTGAAAAGCAAACAAGCCAACTAAACTTATTTTTTCTTTTACTGTGCTCTAGAAAATACAAACTGATTCCTTTTTCAGGGTTGGGAAGGAGCACAAAGTTTGGGTGCAGGTTAATTGTAACCACACAACTTTCTTCTGAAATCATTGTCTGAGCAATAGCTCCAGGCACTACGGTGACTTCTATGCTTTATGAGAAGTGTTTGGTTTTATTCATTCCTCTTATTATTTCATATGAAATAATAACAACAGATGTGATTTTAGAAAAAAAACATATAAATGTCTAAACTCACTGCTAGAGCAGACACACCAGGTCTCCATAAAACTGAGACTTACACTTTATAAAAGGTTTTAAAACCAAGTTGGATTGATTTTAGGTATTTCCTGTCACAGGCTCTCTATATAGGTCAAGTATTTAGCCCAGATGTGCAACCTGGAGGAGGGCTAGGCAGCCACTGAGACCAGCCTGTGCAGGGCGACGACTCACTCACAAATAAACTCTGAAGCTTGAGCGGTCGCTCCCACCCCCTCAGCGATGCTTCCTCGTGTCAGGCAGCCAGTACTGCAGCGAGAGATGGAGGGCTATTCATCGCAAGGGGTATAAGCAGAGTTGGGCGCTGGGGTGTGATGGTTGGCTTGGCAACCTCTGCTGAAGTGGTCAGCATGCCTTTGAGGGTCTTCTTGCTTGTGCGTGGAGGTGTGTTTACAACTATGTGTTTGTCTCCATGCAGAGGAGGCAAATTTTAATGTCGCTTCTGATTAGCGGCATATTCTTTGGAAAGATTTAAAATTGGCAAAGATTAGTTTTTCACATACCAGCAGGGGAGGAATGACTCTCGGAAAGATGATCCTGTACTATTCACCTAGGTCTCACTGCGGATACAGGCTACTTCTATTCTACATTCTGTTGGTAAATGCATATTTTTAGTTTTAATCATGAAAAAATGGAAGATGACATTTCAACTCACAGCTAAGATGACTAATGACTGTTTGCTGCCTAAAGGCATAGCTCATACTACTTCATCATGCTGGCTCTGAAGTTTGCTGGCTCCCACCAAGAGCTAAGTCATAAACTAAACAGGCTACTATGAAACCCAAAACTGAATAGCAAAGTGCTTCTCTCTTCATCCCTGATTTACTTGTCTTAGGCTTTGGACTGCTTCATCAAAGGAAGCTAATGCATCTGTTTAAATATCGTATACACCAGGTTTTCCACCTTATAAAAAAGTAAAAGGAATTCAGTTTGGTCTATGCTAGAGCTTAACTTGGTTAAAACTTGAATAACATTTAGTAGTGCTGACTGGGAAGTGGCTGATTTCAGTCTTTCTCAAGTGTAAATTTAGTACTTGGGAATGGGGATAACTATAGCCGTGGCGATAAAACTTAATGGCTCATCAGTACTAATGAGACCTGCTTTACAATCTCTCAAGTCTTTCCCGCTCTATGTGTGTGGGCTTCCTGTGTGTGCAAGGGAGAGTAAAAAGGTGAAAACTGGGTGATAGCAGAGTGGTGCCACCTATTTCAGTGAAATTAAGTGTTTTTAGAGAACTGCTGAAGCTGAAGGTCTACTATAGCCCCAGGAGTGTAATTCTGATCCTTGTGATGGAGCATAGGAGCAGCTGAGGGAGCTGGGGTGGTTTAGTTTGGAGAAGAGGATGCTGAGGGGAGATCTTATTGCTCTCTACAACTACCTGCAAGGAGATTGTAGTGAGGTGGGGCTCAGTCTCTTCTCCCAAATAACAAGGGATAGGACAAGAGGAAATGGCCTCAAGCTGCGCCAGGGGAGGTTTAGGTTGGATATTAGGAAAAACTTCTTCACCGAAAGGGCTGTCAGGCCCTGGCACAGGCTGCCCAGGGAAGGGGTTGAGTCCCCATCCCTGGAGGTATTTAAAAGAAGGGTAAACGTGGTGCTTAGGGACATGGTTTAGTGGTGGACTTGGCAGTGTTAGGTTAACGGTTGGACTTGATGATCTTAAGGGTCTTTTCCAACCTTAACGATTCTATGATTCTATGATTCTATATACAGCCCCTTTCCTATGTCCTCTCACTTGGATCCTCCCCTTGTGCTGTCTGGGACGCCTGTTTTGCTCCAAAAGTGTGGCTCTGCTGCAAAATCCTTAAAGCTGGCAGAATTCTTGGTAGATGTATATTTCCAGGGCCCAAAGTTATGGAAAATTTCTAGGTTATGTATGTTTAAGGAATTTCCTGACTATGCTGTCACTCTGTTCAACTGCATAGCAAATGTGCTATACCTAACTATGGATATACTTGCTTCTGTATAAAGTTGCTACTACAGCTTTCATAGAAGGGGAGGAAAATAATTGCACCATAAGCCAGTTTTATATTCATATGACTTTTTTTATGCAGTTGTACTACTTTTGGTAAAATACACTCAAATGGAATTGTTAAAGTGGTTAAACTTCAGCACTTTAAAGGTGTCTCATTTATTGGGCCAGGGTAGTATCTTAAGATAGTAGCTATTTTCTGTCTTGATTTTGTATTTGTTAATGGTATTGCAAGTTTCAATGTTTATTTTTAATGGCTACAATTAATGTTCTTATTGTAGAACCTTTGGTATTGCAGTATACCTCATTGATTTGATATTTTAAGCTATTTCTGGCATGAACACATTGGACAGATATGTGTTTTTAATGGTAATTTTAGTCCTATACCCAGCCATTGTGCAAGCGTTCTGTCTCAGTTTTTTTCTCCATCGTTTGGCTAAGTCTATTTGTTTGGCTCTGGAGAAAAAAGGATGGTTCTCATTTTTGATGGCTGTACTCAGTTTTGTGGCTTTAGCTGGAATTACAGAAAGTCTTCATCCTGTGCTTCAGAAAAACATCAGAGGAGATGTTTTAAAATTAATAGCACAGAAGTCAGCCTTAGTCAAAGCTCATAATAAAAAGTTAAAAATTGAGATTATATTTTTCAGGCTGTATTTTTGTAGGCCATTAAAGGGAATAATATGTCTTTTTCAGAGCAACTAAACACACATAGTCCTTTGTAGAGAAAGTGGAAGACTTGTCAGGGTTGGGTACAAATGAGAGGGTACCTTGTATTACTGGCTTCTGGAAACCTTTCCTGGGGCTATGCGTACAGTGATACTTAATGCCTCCGTATGCTGACGGTCTGCATTGAATACAGCTTGTACTCATATCATTCCTTTGGTAATGGCCTGGATGCCATGACCAGGTTTGCAAGATGACTCCCACCCTCATCCTTTCCTATGTCAGGTCAGCAAGGTGGTGGTCCCATGGGCAGCAAGGCAGAAACTCTGGGGTGCCTGCCCGCTCCTCCCTTTCCTCTGCCTTTCTTGTCTCCTAAAGAGACGTGGGGAAAGAGAGATAAAGCCAGTTTAAGACATGCAAGAGCTATGGACAAGTGTTTCCATACCTACTCACCTCTCCACCTGGAGGAGGCTGCTGCCTGCAGGCATGTATGGGTATGGTTGCTTCTTCCCCCTGAGCGCAAGGGCCACAGGCAGCAAGAACCAGAGCCAGGAGGAAAAATGGAAAATGCTTCTTGTGCCCAAGCATGCTGACTTTGTGCATGTGGGATCGCGCACCTGTATTGCCCATGTCATAAATCACGTCATCTCCTAAGGAGGCTGTACGGTGGCAACAGTAGGCAGCTCAAGGAATGTATATGGCATCTGGAGTTTAGATGAGCCACTTGAGTCTGAAAGCTTGGCCAGAAAACTCCCAGAGAACAGGCTTTCTGGAAATTCCTGCGTCCAGCTGTGCCAGGAATAATAGAAGCTCTTCCTGCTAAATGTGCTGTTTTGTTGCATCTAGAACCAGCCACAACCTGGGTTTGTGAGGGAGCAAAAATGTGAAAAGTAATGAAAGAAAAAAAAAAAGTGTACTTTCTGAATCTCAGAAATGTTTGGCTTCATGTCAGACCTGACCTAAAGGATCAAGATAATTCTTAATTTATTCTTCATTTGCTGAATTTTCCCTCAACCTTGGAAGCAGGAGAAGAAACACTTTTACCATTGCATAGAGCCTGTAACCTGCAACTTTTCAAGTGACTGTTGTGCCAATCCTGCCAGCTGGTGCACAGTGTCCAGGTGGTGTAAAGAAAGCATGGAAGCGTTTGGTGTCTTTGCACCATGGGAAGGCTCTGGGTGTCACTGGTATCAGATATGGTGAGGACACAACTTTGGTGACCTTGAAACCATCTGAGGGCTTTCACTCTCGCCTGCTGCCTCTGACTCCAGTGGACACCTTGCCTGTCCAGGACTGGCCTTGTGCCATCAGGCAGGAGTTACTTGCAACCTCTCTGTAACTACCTCCTTTCCTAAAGAGCTGGTTCAGTTTTTGAAGCATGGGTAGTGCAGGACACATGAAAGACCATTGCAGCAAATCTTCTGGTGAGACTCCTATCAGGGAAAAGAGTGTGTTTACCTGGAAGACAAAGCAGTGCCTAGCTAGCAAGCTAGTATTAAAAAGCACTTCCCTCCCCCACAGGCTAAGAGGCTGTCAAAACACAGCTCCTTGGCCCAGAGGCAGCCCCTGGAGAAGATGGTTGCAAAGAAGAGGCATATTTGATCATCAAAAGCAGCTCTGAGACATCAGATGGGTAACATTTGTGGGAGCCTCACTCAGGCTTTGCCCTCACCTAGAGCCCATGAGAATGTTCCTTCTGATTTAAGGAGGCTTGGGGTCAGACCTCTAACAGAGTTGGGTTTTGTGGCTTCTAACCAAAAGCGTTTTTGGCTTTTTTTTGGGTTAATCTTCAACAGCAACCATAAGGATAAGTGTATGTTGCAGTGCTGTGATAAATATTGCCCTTTCCTTCTGAGACAAGTCCCCGATGTCTTAAATCCCTGTGCAATATTTGTTGCTTGTCCTAGAAAAATATACAGCTTTGATGCAACATTAGAGAACAATTAATGTTGTCTTAGGATAGAAAATTTTGGCATCTATTTAATAATGTATTTGATCTATGATCTGGGACCATAATTCAGTATTTTAACTTCTATATAGGGGATTTGTTGTAAGTGCACATTGCTTGCTTTGTTCTTTTAGTGCCCTGGGAATGGGTTTATAAGAAAAAGCAAATAAAAGCAAACTGTGTGTGCTTGAAGAAACTTCATCTGCCTGTACTGTTTCAATTAATCTGGGGTGCATGGGGGCTGGTGGGCTGAATTCAGGCCAGAGAAGAAACTAGTGTGTATTGCTAGCAACACTTTGGATGTGAACAAAGTCAGAAAACCGCTCAGACTGAAATGCATGGACCTGTTTCCAGGGAGAAGCTGGGCCATACCAAGTATAGAGTCTGACTCATGAACATCTGTGGAAATTTCACACTTCCACGATCACATCGTCAAAACAGCAAAATTTAGCTAGACCACTTTCCCCCCACAAATGTCCTAAGACTGTAAATATAACAAATTATTTAGAAAACGAAGAACCTTGTTCTGTTTAATTCAGCCCCCACAAAGGCTGTCCATCACAGCAAAGCAATCAAAAGCTATTTTCAGTAAATAGCAGGTCAGCAGAAACGCGCTTTTACTGTTATTTCACCTTTCAGGTGCGTTACAGTATTAAAATACTTTGCATACCTGTGACCTAAGTATTACTTGGGACACGGGGCTTAGACAGCCAGAGTTTCCGTTAAAAGTTTCTGCTGTTGGAAGATGAATTATCAACCATACTTTTCATAGGGAAAGCTCTAAAGTTAGCTGTTAGGGTAAAATGTATTATATTGACCTCATTAAGAATTTTTGTCCAAGACCATAAAGATCTAAGAATAGTATTAGTAGTATAATAAGTGTTAAAGTCTTCATCCCTCAAGATATATGTTTGATTGTGTGCTTGACTTACCTATATCATAGCTTCATAGATTTGCATCTTTGTTAACTATATGTTTAAGTGTTTTGCTTAAACAAGGCCTAAATTCTGCACCTGCACTGGGATGGCCCAGAAAAAGAAACAGGGAATCCAGACCTAAAACTAAATCTGTCTTAACGATACAGGATTTTGCCATGAGATACCTGACCATATTGTGTTGGCTAGATGTGAGTCCCCAGAGAACAAGGTCTCTAGAGAAGGGACGAGTCTACAGCCAAGTCTGATAGGCAAATGGGTTTACAGAAAGAAGAAACTAGTATTAATTACAGTGATAGGCTGCTGCTAGAAATAGAAATAGCATCCTAGAACACATGATGCTGACACCATACCTGCTTCCTTTCCAACAGTGACAGATCATCTCAGTTGCTGTAGGTACCTGCTGGCCACTGTCATGCCCCGACTTGGGCAAACTCTGGCCACACTAGGGCCAAGATGTGCAATGTGGTTTTGACCCTCTAAACTGACCAGCATAATTTTTAAAGGTACTTCAGTGTCCGTGTTGCTGCTGAATGCAGCTATAACTTAGGATGTGCTGCGTTACTGAAAATCATACTGGCAGTATATGTTTTGATGGAAAATGCATGGCTTAAAGAAATCAGTTATACTGGAAGGGTGATGAGGTCTTCATACTTATCGTAGTGATGTTCTTCTGTTGACTTTGGTGCTGCAAGCTCAAGCCCCAAAGACAAAGTTACAGATACTGACAGCAACAACAAAAAATTCTGGCACTAACATCATTCTTCGCATAGATAAAATTCTGTGTTAACCCACCGTCAGCGCTGCCTTGACCTCCTCTTGTCTGCTGTGAACTGCTGTATCTCTGTAGCATAACATCCTTTCTCCCCAAACAAATGTTTTGAAGTGCAAGGAGATTCCTTCGTATTTAAAAATGACAAAGCTCCTGGAGCTAAAACACATTTAAAATCATAACAAATAAATAGAGTACATTCTGCCTCCAAATGTCAAGGAGACTGTCAGGATGCACAAGGCTGATATTCCTCCATTTCTAGATCTGAGTATCACTGTGCATGAGGAGCTAGACAAGAACAGACTTGCGGGAATTGAAAAGGATTATAGGTATGGCTTTTAAAAATATAAGTGAAAAGGAAACTTGATGCTTCTTTTTTCTTTCCATTTGAAAAACTGAACATATTCCTAAATTGATGGAAAATATTCTTTAAATAAAACAATAATTTGTCTGTTATGCCTCTGAAAGAACAGTACAGAATGATTTCCTAAATGCATCTTTATTAGATACAAAAGCTATAAAGACAATATGTGCTTGTCTGACAATCTTTATTTAGACCAAAAGAAAATAAAATAAATGAATAATTTAGGCAATAAGATGAACAGAAGTGTTTTCCTTGCCCTGCTCATACATATATCTTCTACTTGCGGAATTAATATGTTTCTAAGAATGCCTGCTAATACAGTTTTATCATAAAGAACAGCTAATGTTGCAGCAGAGCAGCTATAATTATATTGCAGGTGTAAAGACAACCAAGCGGGCTCTGCAGAAGGTGTTTTTTTTGACCAGCATTTCAGTGGAAGATGCTGCATCAGTAGGGCCCAGCCATCAGGAGGCTGAAACTACTTTCAAACCTGGGCTAATATCCTTGCACAGAGCCGTGCTGAGATTGCGAGATGAATTGGTGTTGGCTTGAGAAGGGAGCTTAGTAGCTTCTTCAGGTCGTGCTTTCAGTCTAGGCAAGCCCTAAATTGTAACTGGTAAGTTCAGATTTCAAGAGGTGAGGTTGTGAATGAAGTAATTCTCAAGTGTTTCCCCCTCCTGAGTTCAAGGGACAGGCGATTGCTGACAGTGTCGAAGTATCAGAAATGCCTTGCTGCCCTTAGGTGGGATACAATCAGCTGCCTGACTAGCAGAAGCATAACTGAAAATAATGGACACTGAGATATAGCCATTTAACATAGCTAATAGGAAAGCTATTTCGAAATGGAAACCTCACAAGAACACTCTTCAAGATACAAAGGTTATTAAGTCTGAATCCAAGCCCCATCTCTTTTTACGTCTTGGAATTAATTAATTTGATCCAGACATCTTATTAATGGCTTGCTTCTAAAGTGAATGCCTATTCATGGTTGCAAATAATGCACAAAATCATGGTTGGGTATGGGCCAGGAAGAGAGAAATGCCCATAACTCAGCCTCTTCCTTGCACCTGCAAGCTTAATGCTTGCTTTTCGGTCGCTCTTAAACATAAATACTCTAGCTGCATTTTGTTAGTAAGTGGTTATGTACATAGTATGTGGATTTAAATGTCTTTCAAAGCCATAGCTGAATTTCCTGTATTTTATGATTACTTTTTCAACCAGTTAGAGAAATGACCAAATAACTAGGTCATTTCCAGTTGAATCTATATGGTATGAACTGCTCTGGTTATTCATGCTACTCAATTTCTGTAGCTTCTGCAAGTGTTTTTCAAACTATCATGGAGAATACAAAATCATTAAGACAGTCTTATTGATTGTGTGTCAATTTTCATTGTTATATGGAAGATTTCTTAAATAAAACATATTAAAGCAATACTTTAAGAAATACGGTATTTATGAATGCCATAAATTAGTTTCTTTTCCTGTACATTTTTCAAAAATAGGTTGTCCTGGTTATCTCTAGTAGCTTTAAGGATCAGAGGACACAGGTACCAACAAAATAATTTATCTAAGATTAAATTCATAGTATGATTCAGGATTTATTTTTTTTTAGCAGTGAAATGGCAGCTTTAGGTGGATGGTATTGTATTATAATGAGTAACTTGGAGTTAATCAGATGAAGCCATAGTGAAAAATTTGCCCCCACCATCTCTGTACATTACAGATTGATATTTTGGTCTAATGTGCTCCTCTCTTCATCCCTTTATTAACTCTGGAACTCATATGCATGTGGAAAAAATTAATATTCCTAAAGTGTTAATAGTCAAATATTATGGCTATAAATAGAAGACATAATTTCATTTAAAAGCAAAATCAACGGTCTTCTCTTGTGGAAAACAGCTCAAATTCCATACATCAAAGCTACTGCAAACAATAGGCTTGATGACTCCAAGAATATCATCCCCGTGCAGAGCTGCACAGACGGAAACATCTAAAGGTCAATGGTCTTTTATGGAGAATCCTGCTGCTCTGTTCCCAGTTTGGGATGCTCGTTGGAGAAAGAGGGGCCAACTGTGAAATGAATGCTTTTCATTAATTTTCAGTCAAGTATTGGAGCAAAATACTTGATTTTTCTCACCAAGATAAAAGAAAAAAATCTTTACGTGATTTGGTAAGTTAGTGAAGCCACAGCTTAAAGTCTACTTCACTTCCAGAGAAAGCAAGTTAGGTGTTCTCCTACTAATTTATATAAATAACAGTAAAAAATAAATTCCTGGGTACTATTGAACTGATGGTAAAGATCCTAATGATTTCACGTGAAATAGCGTAAGGCTTGAGCACACTGAGAAAGGAGAGCGTATTGTTAACAACCTATTGCAGTTTTCATCAAAGGTACCTGTACTGCATATCGTAGATAGCTCCTGCCTACTCTTAGAGCCTAATCTTGCTTTCATTGAAAACTCCTGTTAAATTGAGTGTTTCATAATATTGGCCTGTTAATCTGATGCGTTCACAGACAATACAAATAATTCATCCTTGAAAAATAAAGAGCAGTCAGGCATGTTTAACTGAGATCTATATGAACATTTTTGAGTCTACTGTTAGGCTTCAGTTTCTCTAGAAACAGAGGTAATACACATAAATACATGCAGGCAATTCTTTCAGCCTGTAAATATCCACCTTGCAGTCTAAGAAACCCTCCATGAAATCCACAGGCAACCCAAGAATATTGCAGTTTTATAGTAAATTGGTAACATTTCAGTCTGAATAAAACTAAACCCACTTCTTGTACATACACTGGCAGGTGTATGTCACTCCAGGTAACTTCAGCCAGGTCTGACAGGCTCAAAAATAGTGCCTTTCCCGCAAGTTTCATGAAAACAGGGCTCTGTACAGAAGAGAGCAATGGCAAGGAAGGGGACCGCAGATCGCGTGGCCGTGTGTCCCACGGAGCAGCAATGTGCTGGCTGTCCCCGGGGCAGCTCCATAAGCCTTTGCTCCTGTTTGGTAGCAGAGAACGGGCTGTGAAACGCAGTCTGGAAGAGACCGAGCTTCAGTGGATCCATTGCTGATGGAGCTGGCTGTTCACTTTGTGAGAAATTTTCTACTTTTTTATTAACTCCTGGCGGAGCAGTACCTGTAGATTGCCCCTTAGCCTTGTTAGGTGCAGTAAAAACATCAAATTAAATTATATTTTATAAACTGAGTGTGTAAAAGCAGCTTGCTTTTATTTTCAGCTCAGAACTGGCATGGGTACTTCTGGATAGGTTTTGAGTGCCTGGGAACGGTGAGACTATTCACAGAGCAAAATCTACCGAAGTGCAAAAGCATTTGCAGGATTACACCATGAGATTGATTTCTAAACCTGTCTTGAGGACTGAACTTGTTAAAGAAAGGCAGGCAGTTCCCAGCTATATAATTTACTCCCAGTAGAGATCTGTCAGAGCCTGAGACTTCTTCCAGTCGGGGTACGATGAAAGATGAAACACTCTGTAAGGAAATGCAACTAAAACAATCAGCCAATGAAACAAAAATCCTCTGAGCTACTCCTTCCTCTGGCTTTCCTTACACATCCTGTCTCTCCTCTGCTTTGGATAATTAGATTGAAAGCTCTTTGAAATGAGGAACTGTCTACATTTTGTCTCTTGTGTAAGACTAAGATCACTGTTGGTACTTTAGAAAATACGCTAATATTTAGCATTTGTCTTTACTGTCTCTGATGGAGACATTTGGCCCTGGATTTGTGTGAGAACTTTCCTAAGGATGAACAAGAAATGCTAGCGTGAATTGACAGCACGTGACATTCTTCCTGATGGATTTTAGGTTGTTGTGAGCTCAGGAGGAGCATGGGAAAATCTCATACATTTTGCCAGTTTGTGCACAGTAGTGCAAAATGACACCTGAAAGTTAGACATGGTCAGGATGAGATTCTCAGGTACATACCTTCATGACTTTTTGGTGAGTGATTAAATATATATATATAAGTAAGTTGGATAGAGGTATAGAGCATGGGAGTGAGCTCTTGGACAGTTTCCAGCAACCTTGCACAAGCAAGATGGCAATCCCAGCCGTCAGGCAGGCGGTGAGGAGGGATGGTTTGGGGACTGGAGGGGTGGTCTGGGGATTGGAAATGTGGCCTGGGCTCCACGACTGGTGCTCGGCTCCTGTCGCTGTCCCAGCCCGTTGTGCAAGTTATAGCAAACCTCCCACACTCAACTGCAGAAAAAATCTGTCCTCTATCCAAACCCAGAAGTGATATGGCCATGGCAGTGCAAAACCTAGTCTAACCTAAAAGTACCTGATCTAAACAATAAGTATGACACTGCTTTCCACCTCTGCCCCATGCAGACTTTCTAATTCCAGCTGGAGCTGACTTCAGGGTCTCTAAATTGTGTTCTGTTGTACAATTTAGGTGCTCCCAAAGTGTCTCTCTGTGCTTTTGTTCACCTTCTGTGAAACACCGAGAGCGGGTCTTCCGCACCTCACCATGGTATTTTGAGGATAAATACGCTAAGCGTTGTGAGGGACTTAAATACTGTGGTGGCTGGGGTCATTTTAGAGCAGAATATTTTTCTGATAATCATGAAGTAGACTCTTTCCAAATTCTTATCTGCCAAAGCCAGAGCTCCGGGCTCTAGTTTGCTGCATTGCTGGCTAGCTGCTAAAGTAACGGCATCTGCTTTTCTTTCTTCAAGGCTTTGCACAATTTGGAGCTTAGAGGGATGGCCCCTTGTTTCAAAATTGCCCTCTTTGTGCTTAGTCATTACGTCTGCAGCGCTCTGCTGTCCGGCCTCCCAGACCTCTGTAACAGATGCTATTGTGCAATGTGAGGGACTGTGATTGAAGTTTCCAGAACAGATTTTAATTAGAAACATAACTTCATACAGTAGCTTGGAATGAGTACGGGGCCGGGGGGGAATCAACACAAGAGATGAAAAATAAAATGCCAAAAACAGAGAAAAAGGTCGTTTTACTGGCATTTAGTACTGAAAAGCACTTGACAGGAAATACTGTGCATATCTGTGAAAAACAGGAGCATATAGCAAGCAGTGATAACTATCCGAGACCCTCAAAGAGCCAGATCCTCAGCTGGTGTAAATCAGCTTTGCTTCATTGATTTTATGAGAGCTGCCATTTCTCATTGACTTCAGCGGTGCTGTGCTCATTTATACCATCTGAGGACGCCAGCCAGTTTGGCACAAGCGAAATCCAGAACCTTTGAATACTTGTTTGTTTTGTGTTGTTTTTTCTTTTTTTCTTTTTAATTAAATTTTAATCAATCTTTTGTTTTGTAGATTGCCCTCCACTTGGTCTAGAGACATTAAAAATTACTGACTTCCAGCTCCATGCCTCTACAGCAAAGCGGTATGGCCTTGGGGCCCACAGAGGAAGGCTTAATATTCAGGTAACATCAATTTTTCTCCTAAGTGGGAGAATGGCTTAAGGTTGTACTGTTGTATAAAGAGAACCAATGGATGGTTATTGGTTCTGACTACTTTGTCAGCTCATGTAATTCAAATGAAGGAGAAACACTGGAATTATAAAAGTGAGTAAGGTTGATGGATAACCTTTAGATTCATGGGGCTTAGGTAGAAAAAACTCCAAACTTAGTGTGCTGAGGGTGTAAAACCAAACAGACCTCTATGAGCAAGCAAAGGTGGAGGCAGCCCAGAAATGCTCCCTTCCCAGCTGTGGGGAATCTTCCCAGCTCTCTTAACAATCAGCCTGGAAGGGAGCTCACACAGCAAGTTGCTTTTTTGTCGTTTGCCTGTAGTTAATGACAATGGTTAATTGAAAGTGTGTTTTAAGTGAAGCAGTTGCCCTAAGGCAGCTTTTCAGAGGCAATGATTATGCTGCCAAAAAATGCTTCAATTCAGAAGTCAGCAACATACAATCTGGTTTGGCTTCTTTTATTTAATATTACAGATGTGCTTAGGTGCTTTGCAGGACCAAATTCTATTTTCCCACTTCTTGTGTTTCTGTTTTCCACTTTATTAGTGCTGTTTTCTGAATTACAGTCTTTTCCAGTGTAAAAATGTTACTTTTGCATAACAAAGTGCAACATTTAAAACTCAAAGTCATAAATAGGATACTAGCAATAAGCCGACAGTGAAAAATCTCTAAAGTTTATTTCATTTATTAGTTACCTTTCATTATTAAACCCTCCATTAGATATTTTTTTTTTTCTCCAGCTGAAGGGGTTTGCTAGTTAATGAATTTAGACTGGGACTAGGAAGGATGAGCTCTCATCATCAGTGCAATTTCCCATGGTACCCACTGCAGCGTAATGGTGGGCAGCTGCTGGAAGGAGGGACCACCCTTGGCTTTATAAATCCCATGGTGAGGTTGCTCCCCCTTTGCTTCAGCCTCTTCTAGTGCCTCTGCACAAACAGCTCTGTGAGCTTCTCTACAGGGGAAAAACCTGCTCCCCTCTCTGTTTTTTTTTATTGTTTGTTTAAATGAATTAATTTTGGTCCAAAAGCTCAGTAAATCACTTTGCTCTGCAGCCACACGAGCAGCAGAGCCTGCTGGAGGTGAGTGGCAGGAGCCCGTGGGCAGCACCGCGGTGGGAACAGGCTCTTCTTTTCCAAGCCAGTGTGCAGGTAGAGTGGGTTGGGGGCAATGCGAGGTATCACCTGCAGCCTTCATAGTTAATTCCTTTTGAGATCTGAGTGAGGTGGTTTGCTTCTTTACTTCATATTCTCTGCTAGGAAAATAAAAAAAAAAACCCTCATGAACACAAAAATGGTATGCAGGTGATATTGCGATAGGTTCTATAAGAAAGTTTAGTTATTTTATTACAGTTTTGTTTATATAGTATTTGGTTTCATATATAAAAATATATGGTTTTATATATAAAATATATAACATTGGGGTTTTATTCTTCTTTGTTCAAAAGATGGTGTCTTTTTTTTGCTGTGAATGAAGGCTTCATGATGTCATGCTTCTGCTTGATACAGACTTTCGTGTTGTCATTTTCTTGAGTTGTATGAATTCAATGTGGATTGATTCTCCTTATTACCCAAAAGCTGTTTTAACTCTTTTCTGGTATAGGGACTTACCTGATCCCAGGACCATGGGAGGCTCATTTACAAACAACCCAACAACACCTGTCTTACAGCAATGTGACTTCTCTGGCTTACTTTTGTTTAAATGTAGCCCTTTTTCTCTGCTACATCTTTACCTCTAATAAAGATTTCTAGTAATCCTTGAATCAAAGGCTTTTACCTTTACTGAAAACTTATCTGTATGCTATAGATACAGTAATTACCTAAACCCCTTGACCACTTAGACTTACCACTATGACTGGCAGTGTTAAAAACATGGGCTTGCATTTATTTTTCTTTGGATACCTCTTCCCTTGGGGTTAGTTTAAAATTAATAGCACTTTAAGATTTTTAAAAGCCACTTAGAATTTGCACATCTCTTCCCTGTCAGTTGGGTCTCAGTGCTTAATTTTACTTTGCATTAAGACTTCTGAATTTAGTGGTATTTAAAAGACATATGCTTATAATCAAGAATAGGCACTATGGGGGACTGACATGTCAGATGGGTAATGTCCCTGGTGATTTCTGTTTGCTGCTCAGAAGGGTGGGTTGTGGCATGCTGGGGAAAGGCAAAAGGCACTGGGATTGAAGCAGCTGTGTTTTCATACTGTTTAGTACTGCACCTGAAGAAAAACACTTGGCCCAAGTCAGAGAGGCCGACGTGCTGCTGAAGTTTCACCAGAACACTATGTTATATGTAGGGTGATGAGCAATTTTATGGGCTGCTGCCCCTGTGGCATGGTCTGGGTATTGCCACAGTGCCATCACGATATTCAAGTGACTCGTGTTCCTTCCTGAAATAAGACAAAATCCATGCTCTGCTCAACTTCATCACCCGATGCCAAGTCAACTGAGAAGCTTAGGGCTCACCCTAGGTAACTGGCGCTGCCCCAGTTCACAGGGAATTCACAGAATAATGAAGTTTTTCAAAGGCTTCTGAGGGTTATTTTTTTCAGTTTAGATTATTTGAACCGTGTTAAATTAATCAGGCAGCATATGCTTTATCCGAAGAAGGACAGGCTTAGCAGGACTGGATAAGACTTTCTAGGATCTGCTCCTCTTGGGACCTTGCACTGTGTGGGACCTGATTTTTGCTCCCAGTCCTGTACGCGTGTGGTGGTTAAGCTGGGACCTCTTGAGGGCAGGAGCAGTGCTACTAGAGCCCTGTATATTGGAGATCCAGCCTGCAACTGCAATAGTGGCACAACCAGTAGTAATTTAACATCATCAGGGAAAATCATAGCATAAAATAATATTCATTGAGGTGCTCTGCCTTCAGGGATAAAAGTCATTAGTCACTTGTACAATAATTAGCAATGGCTAAAACCTGAAATAATTAGCCAAATTATGTTTCTTCCCCTTCCTCGTTTTCCTGGTTGGAGAAATCCAAACAACACTGAAGATTAACCAAGTAATGCAATCATGTGTGTGCAAATAATCAGGTTGTACTGTCTTTTGTCTTTTCAGTTCTTTGTTTCACTAGTTCCTTTTAAAAGCTCCATTACCAAAACACAAGCAAAAGACAAAATTATTGAAGTTCTACTTTCAGTCCGTGTGCTTTAATTCTTCTCTACTGGCACTGGTTGCTATAAATACCTGTGATGAGTAATGCTCTTTTTTTTTCCCCTCCTAAACTTCCGATGGTAAAATAACGTTTGTGATCACCCTGCTGGGAATGGAGAAAAACTTAAGCAGAAATGGTTTGATATTAGGTATATTTTTACTGCTGCTCCAGCTGACTTGTGACAGAAGACTGAAATTTCTTTCTTCATTTGAATACATTAAGCAGTAATATCTTTCTCCTCGTTATAGAAATAAGGCTTTTGGAACAGTGATAATGTGAGCAAAAGTTTATTCTGTCTTGCACATGTCTAACTCGGAAGAGAAACATGAATTAAAATCAGAAGTCATATCAGTTGTAAAGGAATCGTAACCTTTTGATTTCCCTTCATCATAGCTTCTGGGTACCTAATAAACAGTTGATTTGTTTTATTTGAATTACAGTTTTTAACATTCACATTTATAGATAACTTATTCAGGAGTGACAGAGAAAAAGTCCCTTTTCCTGTATCAAAAAGGTATTTTTTCATAAGACACTGCATATTGAGAAATGTTTTTGCATTTGGCTGCAAGTGAAATATAAGCTGGGTTAGACTTTGAGTTATTCTTGAAAATTCAGTGAAGGAAAAAAGGCTTTGCTTAAGACCTAGTCCTTACTTCCAATATTCATTAGCTCCTTCACTCTCCTACTTATGAAGATAATGTAAGTAAGTGCTTAAAACGTATAGCTTAAAGTTATGTATGTCATAACTTGAATCCATTACCTCCATTAATTCAATATACTATTTTTAAATTCAAGTAAACATCTTACTGAGAAAACGTATCTTGATCTATATTCTTTGATTGAATATTTGATGATAACTGTTCTCATCTTTCAGGAATGAAAATTTTTGCAAAGAAATTTAATAGCAATTTTAACTACTAAATATTTGATTGAGTTTGTGAGGATTTTTTTAATGGAAAAAATATTTTGAAGTGGCCACAGGGCAAATTCAAAACCTCAAACACATTAAGAAAAAATACAGACTTGAAGCTTGAAAAGAGATATTTCAATGCAAATTTGTTGGAATTCTTTTCCTTTGGAAATATTTCTAACAAGAACTTCTTATCGATTAAACTTCTCTTCCCCCCCGCCCCTTTTCTCCAAGCAGTACTCCGTGATAGTTATACCCAGACACATGCTTCTTTTTACCTAGTAAAAACATTCAGAGAAGCTGATGTCAGGAAATAAGAGAGCAGGAGAAGTAGCAGCACTTTCTTTTTGCTTTTATGCTCTCTTTGCTTTTATGCTCTCTCTATTTAAGTCCATAATATTTTGAGCTGTGCGTAACTGTAAGCATGTCCTTTAGACTCCCCATATTTGATATACAAATTAAACACATGCTCAGCTTTATTTAAGTCCAGTTGAAACCATGGAGACTTGAGTATGTAATTTAGGTTTTGGTTTTTTTTGTTTTTGCAAATAAGCTCTCTTTCTCTCTTCTGCTTCCCTCTCCTCACTGTAATGTAGAGGGGAGCTTTACACCCTGATAAGCATCACACCAATGGGAAATATCCTTAGTCTGACTGAGGACCAAGGATGCCAGCTGAAGCAATGAGAGATATGGGTACTTGGTCTGCAGAAATTGGTGGGATTTCATCAGTGTGAAGGGGATTAGCGTGATGCTGGTTCAAGGTGCGCTGCAGATCTTAACGCTTCCTGGCAAGCATTGATTTTAAACCCTAAGGCTACTTCAAATTCCATCTTATTTTAAAATGCATTGAAACCTTTTCTTGAAAAAGGTTATAATTCAGGTCAGTGGTCATATTTATATTCTCATGTTTTCCCGTTGTTCAGTTCTGTTCGAACAATCTATCTTCCATTGTTAACAGAGTTTTTCTCTGTGTCTTGTACCTTGACTTTTATACAAACTTCACTTTAAAATATCAGAGTTAATACATAGAAGTAGGTGGCTTAATGTAAATTTGGTACATGCAGGAAAACAAGTAATTTTTCAGCTGCCCTGTCTCAGATTTGAATACCTGAGAAAACAAGAAGTTTTAGGAATTGAATTTAGGAATAAATTAAATCGCTTTGCAGCACTTCCTTCAATGCCACCAGCCTTGCATTGGGAAAAGGGGTTAACAACTGCATCCTCTCTTTGCGAATTAGACCCACCTGATGCCTATTTTGGTAGAAACTGTCTGTAAAAATGGAGGTAGACAGACCTGTCAGTCTCTGCCATTGTAACCCAGCTATGACTAATATCTGCTAATACTGCTCAGGGGGAAGCTGAGGGATAATTCAGGAAATTTAATTGACAGTTGTATTCTTGGGTCCTTTATTTATGTTTTGTATATACACACAGCAACTGAAAATATACCACCGAACAGATAATAGCTGTATATCAGAGCTTTAAGATCTGTCTTTAATGTAAACTTACAACATTGTCCAGACTCTTCATTTATATTTGGGAAATATTTAAGGATATTCATTCTTTGAATTGCATGGATGGCAATGATAAATCCACATTAAAAACAGATGAAATATCATAAAAATACACATAGCCTCAGAGAACCATATGGAAAAGCTTCTGTGCTCTCTACAGCAGTAGCCAGCTTGGTGCAAAACATTTCCTGGGCTTTAGTAATAAGATAAATATCTGAAGACCTCAGATGCTATGCTTCTTTAAATGCTATTTCAGATGTATTTAGAATACAGCTTGCTCAAAATACCTTGCAGCTATTTCTTTGAAAATGTTGAGAAGACTGTTTGTGGTGTTCTTGCCAACATAAATTGGGATATAGATTGGTACACAAGTCAGAATACAGCCGGGCATTCCTAAATTTTTGACCTTTGGTTTTAATTTGCTTAAGGCTTGAATATCCCTAGTGATGACAATCAATAATTCTGGGATTGAAAATTGGTGGGAAATGGTATTACAGGTGGACTGAACTGAAGCTCTGTTTATGCTCTCTCACTCTAACTTAAGTTTATATGTAATGGTTCTTAGTTTTTGAAGGGAATTTGCACCATTCTCCTCCCTGCTTCGAGTAAGATAATTTTTAGGTTGTTCCATATAGCTGTTGAGATTGACAGTCTCAGGGGTCTTAAAACAGAGCCAAAGGAGCAAGCGGAATGAATAATGACTTCATGTTTTGTTTTCTTTTTCCCATGAAAGACTTTCAGTTTCTTGGTTCTGATTTATGAAGACAATTTTGCCTTCTTTTCAGGCAGGTGTTAACGAAAATGATTTTTATGATGGTGCTTGGTGTGCCGGAAGAAATGACCCATATCAGTGGATTGAAGTAGATGCTCGAAGGCTAACAAAATTCACCGGAGTCATCACACAAGGAAGAAACTCTCTCTGGTCGTAAGTACATGCTTACTTTTCTTCACGAGATTCTGAGTTTTCAGACCAAGGAGTTCATGCTGTATTGTACTTTGGGTTTTCGAGGAAAAAAGAAAGAATGGAAATGGTGTGTGACATCAAGTAATTGAATGGAGGAACAGTAAAAGACAAAGCGTTTTTATATGGCATAAAATACAAGTTTAAAGGTAGCAAACTTCTATAGTCGTTGTCTACATCTGGGAAAGGAAGCACCATGATTCCCTCAGATTATTTGCCTTTATACTCACCTTGCCAAATTTGCTTGTGTGTAATATTGGAAAAGAATTAGATTAGTATGTCATACTAAAGAATAACCAATGGTCTTTGAGATTTCCTAATACATAGGCAATCACCAAATAATTGGTAAAATTCCAAAACAACATGATTTTTAAATGAGCAGTTAAAGCAAATTTTATATCTATACTTTTTTGTTCTATAGAGGAATTTATAATATAACCAAAACCCAGGGTGTTGACCAGGACTGCAGCGTTTGGTAGCACGCATGTTGTGCTATGTTTATGGATGCTGGGAAGACTCCAAGTCAAGCCTGCTTGCTAAAAAGCTTTTAGGAAGGAGCACTTGCCACGAATAAGGCGGCTGCCTTGCTGCATGGGTCTAAGGAGGCAATCCAGCCATGTGTACCCCAGGAACTCAGCTTCGGTCTGATAGTGCTGCCTGCTTCCAATACTGAAAGCATTTGTGAGCTTTCTGGTTACCGCCTGTGTTACAGAATGAGTATATGGCGCTGGGAAAAAACTGCTTTGCACTGACTTGTGTGTATTTACTCCTTTGTGACCTGCTTCTGAGTGTAGTTGCCCAGATTGCTCTGTAATAAAGCCAGTGTGAATGGGGTCAGAATTATATACCAGGAAAACAGCAGTCAGCTGGCATAAACAGGAATTGGAAGTGACGGTTTATTTTTTTTTTTCCCCCTGATCTTTACAGTGTTCATTCAGTCTGTTTTAATTTCTCGTTGAGTCTCACCGCGTTATGTTAGCAAATAATCCCACTTGCGCTCCTGGACCTGTTGACCAAGTATGCAGGAGATGCACAGCTTGAGATCCGTTCTGGTCAGGTCTCCTGCTTAAGAAAATAACTGTGTCATATAATAAAAGACAAACCAGAAAAATACCACTACAGCTAAGAAAAAGAGGTTTTTTCCTTCTATAGTTTAATTTTCTGTTGGTTTTTTTTCTTTATTTCTTTTACCATTGCTGTGGGAGTAGGAGCCTTTTTGCCAATAAGGTTTCTATATTTATTCCACATTGTTCTGTGTTAGGCAGATAATTATTGTAGCAAAGTCTTATTCTTTTCTGTATTCATACTCTTGACATTGCTGTTCATATCAACACCAGCGCTGCTCTGCTTTGTCTTGTTGTATTGCTATTTTTAGCTCAGTTATATTGCAAGCTTACAGCAGGACTTGATGCTCTATTTATAGTTGATGTTCCTGGTGGTCTTTTTTTGGTTTGGTTTTTAAATTACTGAATCTTGCTTTTGCCCTCTTCCCCCACAAAGAGTTGGTGGGCAGATTTCTGAGGGTCTGCAGTAGGAGCAGAGCTGATGATGGGAGAGCAGGTCCAGGCTCCTCCTGGATTGTTACTCAGATTTGCAGAGAAACAGGCACATTTCTGCTTCATAGAAGCAAAGATGGTTTCAACTGGACCAGCTTCACTGTGGGGTGGGCTAATGTCTCCTGGAACACATGTCCTGTAAGGTCAAGCTCTGCCCCATGGAGGGGCCAGGGGAGTGTGGAGAAATATTCCCAGGAAGGTGTGACCTCCTTCCCTATCTCCACCTTCCACACAAAGGACTGCCATGGAGGTGGCTTTTCTGTTGGAGTGTGATGGCCTCCATCTCACTTGGTATCTCTAGATACAGCCTTGGCTGTAGGACTGCTTTCCCTGGAGTCCACCTCATTTTCTCTCTCCCCTCATCAGATTGAACAGATAAAATCAGTGTAGTTGATGTTTGTGTGCTCTGCTTCTGCATATGTAAGTCCTTAGATTTTAAAAATAACTTGGTATTCCCTGAGGTACCAAAGTAGATGTTCCTGTTTTCAAAAGAGTTTAGGCTGAGGTATGTGGCCCTCATCTGAGCCAAGAGTGGTGTTTTGGGGTTTCCAGACTGTCAACACCTGGGAACATCATACCCAGGAAGGTGGCAGATGCTGCTTTCTGAATTAGTCATGTCATTGCATCTGAAAGGTGATCTTCTCAGTATGACTTTCTACCCTGATTCCTCCAGCAGTCAAAAAAGCAAGAGGAAAGGAAAAAAAACATGAAATCCTGGTGTGGAGAAGAGCTACACAAAGGGAAACTGAATCCAGACAACAGTGGAGACCCTGAGCTTGGAGCAGAAGTTGCTTTAGGGTGGGGTTCAGAGGCACTGATGGAAGCTTTGGTACTTGTGGCAAACTCAGGAGACAATGACCTGACTGTAGTCATAGGGGCTGCATGCAGTGAAGTGACTTTTGTAAGCCAGCCCAGGAGAAATAGGCTGGTAGGACTCTTATTGGTGTGACTGTTCTTTGGTTGTTGACTGTTGGCATGTTGTTTTGTGACTGTTTCGCTATAATGAGCTCTAGAAGCAAAAGAGACTCAATAGCTTCCTTCTCTTATACTTAGCTACTCACTGTGATGGTATCAAAAAGCACTGTTTATGATATGAAAGTCTGCACAAAAAGATGCCATTCTGTTACCTGAGGCACCTTCCCAACTTCATGCAGGTATGTGACAAAATATAGTGCTTTCATAACTAATAGAAACATATGTTGGAGAATAAGTTATTTCAGGTAGGAGAGCCAAAAAACAACCCTCTGATCTGTGTTGTATTAGAAGCAAAAGTCTGCCAAGCTTGAGAGCCAAGGTAAGATTTTTATTTAAGCCTTGGAGACTTTCCCAGCATTATATTAAAAAAAAAAAAATCAAGACACTAGGATATACGCTAAGTTCACCAATGCTATTATGTGAGAGCGATAAAGAATCAGAAGAGCAACGTTTTTTCCCTTTTTCCTCTGTGTATTGAACAAGAAACTTTACCAAAGTGGAAAAATTTACTTAACTGAAAGTCTTCTCTGAGGTTATGCCTAGATCAGATTTGTACCTCTCCCGGTCCCTTTAGCTTCCTGCTGCTGACTCAACGAGGACATGTAAAATTACAAGGGAGGGCAAGCAAGGACACCCCGCTGAATCCTGCGGCAAATAACTTTGCCTTTATTGCAGGGCTGAAACATTTGAGTTATTAACAATCTGGCCTTTGCTTCTGCCTCTATTTCTGATGCTACAGCCAGAGCTAGTACACTGGTGGTGGAAGCAACCCTTTACTCCTCTATAACAGCACTGGCAACTGTAGTCTGGTTTTGCTGATGGCCCACTCCACCCAGAGACAGCCTATTCACATCAGCCTTGCTCATTGTTTTTTTGGAGCTTTGTAGGCAATGGCTATATTGAAGGTTACACTTGACACAATGCAAAGAACACAAAAATGCACGGCGTTGTGGCTTTCTGTATGCTGGCAGGAACTGCTTCACCTCAGTTATTCCTCTCCCAGTCTCTCTTGCAAAGTTGCTGTTTCTTGTCTGTCTTCCCCTGTGGGCTGGGGCTCTCCTTGCCTGTCCAGGGCTCTTCTGTTCGAGACATGAGAGCCTTGAGGAGGAATAGGCCAAGGTGCAGAAACAGCTCTTGAAAGCACAGATGACCAAACTAGAGAAAGGGTTGGTTAATAATGAATACTTGAGTTGTTTAATCATTTCCTTTTTAAGGAAAAAACACTTCCGAGTCAAATTTTGTGATCAAACTGCCTGTCTGTGAATTCCATGATAGTCACGTGGAATCAAATCCTTCTGCTTTCCCCCCCCCCCCCCCCCCCTCCTTTAACAAGAAAAAAGAGGCTTTGAACAAAAACTCCTGAATTTGAGGAGTCTTTCCTTTTACCAGTCAGAGTAAGCATGTGGACTCAAAGGCTTTTGCTGTCCAGGCACCTCAGGCTTTCTTGGGAAACCTGAAGTCATGGCAAAGAGCTCTTTTACCATCATAAATGGCAAACTCTGCTTAGATTACCCAGAAGATCTGCAGATGTTGAATTTCTCAGATAAAGTGGAGCCCAGCTGTAAGAACCAGGACTCCCTTGATTTTTACACTGAGGATGTCCAAAACACAGAGGTGCCACAAGTGTGGGTTGCTATGAATAAAAGCTAACCCCAACCCCTTGAGAGTGGGCAGAATATCAGTTCCTTTGTACGAACCCAGAACATCTGGAGATCAGTGTCTCTGGGCAGTTATCACACTGTTTCACTATAAATATTCAGTAGTTGATAGACTGACATTGGTGACATCTCTTTGCAAAGCTGTTTTGTTTGCCTTCTCAAGCTAGAGAAAGTTGTGCGAATGATGTGACATTTTAGAAAGGCATGTGACATCCTCGTTGGAGAGGTGGATGGTGCCGTGGCTGGGCTACAAGAGGGTTTATGGCTGAATATTTGGGGGAGAAATACAATATATGATTCTTTATATTGCTGCCAATACATCCTTCAGTTTTATGAACAAAGTATCTTTAAAGAACTGCTGAGGCTGTTGAGTGGGACGCTGGGAGCAGCACTGTGGAGTTGTGCCGTATATTTAAAGTAATGATGTGATAGTTTAAAATATATACTCTCTCGACAGAGGGAGAAAAAATATTAATCACTCTTAGCAGTTTGGCAAGAATCTAAAAATATAGGAATACGTGTTTCCCACAACCCAAACAATCTTTTGTATCAAGAGAAAACCCATAGGTCTAAATAGACTTAATGTGTACTGACTGTAATATAAAGCTTCTGACTGTTTCAACACAGAGGATGTTTTGATTTTTAGAAGAGGATGCCATGTTTCAGGGAGTAAGATGTTTTTGTGACTTGACGCATTTTATTACAATTTATCTTTCAACCATGTTAAATTATTCACTTTCACTGCATGTCATGAAATAACAAAATGACAACAGTAATAAAAAGCATGGATGAAATAATCTGTGCAGAATACTCAAATTCCAAAGCAAAATCCTGAAAATTTTAGAAAAAAATCAAAATAGACTTATTTCCAAGTATGTTTTCTTTTAGACCTTTTAACCTCATGGAAATATTGAATATTTCTTACTTTTATGCAAGATATTTGTCTTTAAAAAATAAAATGGGGGGGTGGCAGTTTTCAAAGTCTGATTTGGGTAGAGCTTAGTCCACATGTCTTGCAAACCTGCAACAGGGCTTAAACAGCCAGGGTGATAGGAGGAGACAGCAAATCAATGGTGGTGCTGGCTGGAAGAAATAATTATGGCGACTTATATTGCTTGCTTCTAAACCAACCCACTTTTAAACTGGTCATTTTTATTCGTCACTGTTGAAGCTATGTTTTAAGTAGAAGCTAGTGTAGACATCATTACATGCTCCCTACTGTGTCACTTGTTTGACTTCCTTGTGCTACTCTATAGGGATAACAATAAATATCCAGCAGATTTGATCTTGTGTCTGATCGTGCTTTTGCTAAAGACAAGACATTTGTAATTGAATAGGGGAATAATTTTGCAGTTTCCCATGGTACACCCTCATCCTCATCCTGCTCTGTGTGCAGTGTAGCCTTTCATGATCCCCCAGCATCCCTTTTGACAAACACTCCATAGGGAACTGTAGGTCTGTAGCATGCTGGGTGCCTTCCAGAGATGTAGTTGAGGATAAATTTATGTCAGTGCAGTTTACTTGCTTCTAATTTTGGCAGTACAGCATTCTGCTCCTTCCTTAGTCACAAAATTAATGTAGTGGCCCAAATTTTAATTTATTGCTATACTCACTGGCAATTCCTCATTTGCTGAGGTTTGCTTTTATGGATAGTCTGTATGTGAGGACTGCAAGGTGGTAAACTTCCTTGCTTGCAAGAGGGTAAAAATTGTTGCTTCATCCCCAGTTTATCAGCGATTCATGATATCAAGACCATGGTCTCAGCAGTAAGATTGGCTTCATGAAGAGATAATCACATCAGCATCTTCAGTATTCCAATAATCAGAGTATAAAGAGCAGTGATAATCCTTTCAGTGTAACTGCATTAGCATTTGGGACTGTATAGTTGTTACTCAAAGGTATCTGAGTCATTTCTACAGTTACCTAAGAAAACAGAAGAAGGGACAAAATACAGCAACAATGCAATGCTGCTTTTGAAAGCATAGTAGAATATATGCTAAATCCTGTCCAGCTCACAAGGACAACAGACATATGTGGCTTTGACTTTCAAAGCAGTATCTCCTAGTCCCATGCAGAAGCTGTGAAAACACACCCTGATGAAACTTCAGCAAATCCAATGAAAATGTCTCGATGTTTTATCCAAATCATGTAATAAAATAAGCAGCTGCTGGGTACTGACTTGAATTGTTACGGTGCATTAAATCAGTGCAAACAGTTATTTGCCCTGACTGGGTGACAGGAGCGCAGAGATTATTACAACTATTCCAAAGTCAGACTCTCATAGAGTGAATTGTTCCAAATACACTTCAATCTTATCAAGTATATTGATGGGAGTTATAAAACAACCTGAATTCAGTGTAGGAAAAGCTCCCTTGATATATTAATGTCACTAGTTATGTAATATACTAGTGTTTATGATTGGTTTTCTTAATAAGTTATATTTTCTGTTAACTCTGGCTTGGTGGAGCCATCTCACGGGCTTTCAGTTGTTGCAGCACTAAGAGTCAGCCTTTGGCAGCTTCAGCATCGAGCGCTCTCCATCTTTTTACTCAACTTAATTCCTGTTCCATGTTAATATTCTACCTCGATTCTTGTGCCCTACACAGGATTTTGGTACAGCATTCATCGCTGCTGATGAACACTCACCATCCACTCCCAGCACTGGGGAGCTGGGTTTGTGACCAGCTCCGATGATGCCATGTAGGTGCAGTTCTGACAGCACACCCAGAAATGTATTTACACTTTCACAAGTTTGACAAAAATGTCAAAGCTGATGATATTCTGTTGCGGGTATGATTTGTCGCAGTGCTCTTGCTCTGGTTATGGCTCTCTTGCTGAAGACATGGTGACCCACCATGCAGCGCTGGGAGGGAGCAGGTTGCTGCCCTCCCCATGAGGAGGGCTCCTGTCTGGTTAACCACGGCTTTGTGCTGGGAAAGGGGGGTGTTATGTGGAGAGAACCTACTTTGCACACTGAGGCTCACTGGGGATGTTCAGAAGAGGAAGGAAATCTTTTTAACCTCTGTGGAAGGGAGTACAATGGGCAGTTTGCAATCAAACGAGCCGAAGCCTTTAGGAAAAGGATACATCAAATGAATACAGGCATCTGTTGCAACAGATTACTCACACATATTCATCACAGCCTTGATTTGTTTTGCGTGCGCATTACGACTCGTTGCAATGAGAAGGATTGCGTGTGGGGTTACCTAGGGGACATCGGGCAGCTCCTCTCCCCTCCGCCCATGCCCTGTGCAGCCTTCCCGACTCGGCATCCCTTCTGCATGCGCAGCCTTCCCGACTCGGCATCCCTTCTGCACGCGCAGCCTTCCCGACTCGGCATCCCTTCTGCACGCGCAGCCTTCCCGACTCGGCATCCCTTCTGCACGCGCAGCCTTCCCGACTCGGCATCCCTTCTGCATGCACCAAGCGGCGCTTGGCCACATCTTTGTGTGCACTTGGTAGGTGTGAGCCCCTTCAGCATTGCCTTAAATATGCTCACAGCTGTGCACACAAATGGCAGTATTTGCTGGTTACTGTCAGAGCTTTTCATTTTCCATTACTTTAATATTCACGGCAAGGAGACAAAAAGGCATAGTGAGTGCCTTATATTATATAGTGCCTTATATTATATAGTGCCTATATAATTCAGATTTTTCTCCTCAAATACGTGACAGATTTGCAAAGATGTGATAGGCACAAACAAGAATGGAAAATTAAAAATGTCACAAAAGGAGGTTTAGAAGAAAAGGAATCACAGCTTGGTTGTGTTTAGCAGATATAGAAGATATGAAAGGGGAAAGTCTGGTGTAGGAAGAATTTCAAACACGGGCAGATCTCTTTGCAAAGAGTGGCCTGAAATGACAGGTGTTAAGACCATAAAATCTTTGGGGCAGAGGATGTCTTTGACCCCAGACACAAGGCCTGGCACCTTCAGGTGTCACTGAATGTCCAACAGCAAAAGGAAACACTTGCAGCTGGCACCGGCTTTTCTAGAAAGGTCCGAAAGTCAGGGATTAAAATCTTGTAAAACCTGGCTGTAAGTGGTAGCTGTTGGGTGGGAAATGCATTTGCAACCCCAACTCCTCCTCACTGAGAAGAGAGCTTTGAAAAATCTGTGCTTAATTCATTCTGAGCAAGTGAAATTCTGGCCCTGAGCTTTTCTTCATAGGGCCTCTGAACAGCCAGATTTCAAAGCATTATATTCATTTAAGTCAGCTAGAAGCAATTTTAAAAATTAAACATTCAAAGATTTCAATTATTAAAAAAAATACCCTTGCTTGCTAGTCAAGCTCCAGCTCATAAATCATATTTATTTTAATTAGGTTGTAAAACTTGCTGGGCTACCTGTTGTTAGCCTGAGAATTTTTTTTTTTGACTTGACTTGTTTTTGAAACTGTTGGGCAGTGGGTGATTTAAAATTTTAGCAGCATAAATATTATTATAGAATATTAATATTAATGGTTTTACATTTAATTGCATGAGACTATAAATTACTTTTTCAGGCAGAAAGCCACTTAATTGCCAGCATGCTGATTCTGTTGCATGAGTACAGTTTAATCTAAGGTTTGCCTAGCATTTTTTTGGTACAGAGATTCTGCCATTTCAAGTATTTTGGCTCGTCAATATATTATTGGAGGATACACATCTGTGTGCCTGTCTGGTTCTATTTTCTATTAATTTTAGGGTTTTGTAATGAAGATAAGTCAGATTACCATGATAGAAGAAGAAGAATAATATGGTCAGCTGGAGCCAGGTCCATTGTAGATTATGCTAACGTGAACTCTGCCAATGTTTGCTAGTCTCATCCCCAGCATCTCTGCTACTGTGGGCTTGAGCTTCTGCTGACTGGCACCTGCCAACCTTCCTCATTTATCTCAAATGATGTGGGGTTTTAGTGATGTGAAAAAGCATCCTTAGAGATTAGGGTAAGAGTCTCAGATTTATTTCACTTATTGCTTATTCAGCTTTCCATAATTGAGAACCTTGGCCTTAAAATATTACATGCAGCAGATGCTGTTCAAACAAAATAAAACCGTATCCAAGTAGTCAGAAGTCTCAGCTGATGTACTCGCCTGCTGAAGGTCGGGCAGCCAAATGCCTGGCATCTCTCCGCTGCTTCGCATTTAGCACTTGCTGTGTGTTGCGCTGAGTTGGGATTCATCTATGTGTCTAAAGAAAAGTAAGAAAACTATATCGGGGAAGGCAAGGCGGAAAGGTGTTCGGTTGTTCTGGTGCTGCCGTGATGCCTTTCCCTATGCTCAGTAGCCTGATGATGTGGTTAGGTAAGGAAAAGCTGATCCTCTGGACAGGAGCCTGCCACAGCCGCAGGAGATCTGCTTTTAATTCTATGATTCAAGTTTCCTCTCTGTTCCTGGGAAAGTCACTTAATCCTTCAGCTTGTCTTTTTTTGGGTGAAAATGGACAAGCTGGGCATTTCCATGCATCACAAGAAACTGAATTTAAAATTGAAGATGTTCAAATAAGCCTTGCCTAAAGATAATGCCTTACAGGTGAAAACCAACTAATTAATAATAATAAAAAAAAAATCCACCACATTAAATGAATTTGAATCGTATTTTGATTTTCGCATTTACTTTCTGTGAAATGAACTGATTAATGTTGTCTATAGATACCAAGATTTTTCAGATGGGTTTCCCCTGAAGAGATAAGCCTGGCGTAAAATTTAAAAAGGATTATTAATGGGAAGAACCTGAATCCAAATGATTCCTGTCAAATCTGTATCTTGTGATCCTTTTCTAGCATTGATGAAATTTGTGAGGCAGCCATGTAAGTGGCACTTTGTGCCACGATGAACTGGAGGTAACCTCGAATACTTTTGGAGACACTGTCACGCAATAACTTCTGTGTTGCCTCGCTTCCTGCCAAGAAAGGGCTCGATAATTAACACGCTCCTTTCTGAATGCTGGCATAGGACTTTCCCTGAATTATGTCTCCTTGGCTCTATAAAACCAACAAATATCTGAGGAATATAACTGTAGGTCCAGGGAGATTTTATAGAGAGAATTCAGAAGAGCTTCCCTCAAACAACAGTAGGGACATCCTAAGTACTGTAAAGCTCTATCGCTTTCTTTCAGCTTTCCTTAGATAGCTTTATTGTTCAATGCTGATGGGCCCCAAAAAGATTCGATGTGACATGCTGCAGAAATTTGTGTCTGCAAATCCCCAACCCAATGAGATGGATCATCCTGTCATCGGGTAACAGCACAAAGCAGACGACATTCCCCAGTACTTCTAGCACAAGATTTTGCTTTAGCTGTCGTGTTTCTGTGATGGATTTCCCTGAAAGCTTTAGATTTCTGTGTCTACAGGAATAAACTGAACACCATGTATGTATTAAACTCTGCAATTCCAGGAAGCACTGTGCTTACTGTAAACAGACCGGCTGTTGATTCGAGCACGTGCAACACATCCATCTGCTTCCTAGAAGCATCAGACCTCCTGTGCTGCACATGTGTAGAAAATCTGCACGTTTAGTATGTGAATGCTTTTCTGCTGGTCTGTATCTGTAGAAATATCTGGGATTTAAAGATACTCAGCTGCCTGGTCAGAAGTGCTGTGCATTAGCTTCTGCTAGTTTTCCAGATACTCTGAAGACAGGAATGCATGCAGCGTTCCCCTTCCCCACCACGGGGAATGTGATATCAAGGCAGAAGGTGCCATTTCTGAGGGGAATCTGACTTTACAGCAGCCTTCTTAATATTGGCAGAAGCTGTTTTTCTTAGGATGTTGGAAAAAAGGGAGAAGAATTTAAGCCCCTAGAGGTGGTTTTGCATTTAGTGCCAGTGGGAGAAGGATCTGGTCACCTGTGATGTTTTTATTCTGCATCTCAACAAATGCAAAGTGGATGCTTATTCCTTACAGGCAAGCACAGTTAATAAGGCGCAGTGTGTGACCTAATACATCACTCTGATTCATCTCCTCCCATGACCCTCTGTAGTCCTTCTATGCAGCAAATGTACAAGACTGGACGTAGAATAATTTGTATTTTAATTGGCAGACTGCCTCTGAAAAACATGTTACTTGTTGTCACTCAGGATGGAATATGTGTACGGCTGATTAGTATACATTTTCTTTTGGGAGAAGTTTGAACCTTTGTAACTCTAGGGAGTGAGAATATTAAAATATGGTAAATAAAAGTCCTAGCTGGGAAATATTAGTGTAACAGCAAGCTTTTCTCATGCCAGTAAAATGAGCCGGTTCTTTTAAAATCTTTGTATATATACCATGATTTTCTTACAAAGTTCTCAATTATTCGGAATATCCACTGTTACTTTGTTTTCATGTGGTTGTGATATTGTCTTTGAAAATTTTTTTCAGGTGCAGAGTAATGAATATGGATGCATTGTGTTTCTTCTCCTAATCTTATTTGTGCAGTTGAAGTAAAAAAGTTCTGTAGTACTCCAGAAGTATTGATGTCTTTTTGGTTTGTAACATTGCCTCTTTTGGTCATTTACCCTGATTTTGAAAAATGTCCAAGAATATTAAAAAAAATTAAAAAAAGAAAATAAAAAAACACCAAAACGCCCCACACTACTGTTTTATGTGCACTGAATAGGTACACTACCACTACCACCCCCATTCAAACCCATGAGTTTTGCTCTCAAACTTGGTTTCTTTTTCATTGGGAAAAAGTTATTTTTCCTCTTCCTGGAGTTTTGATGTTGCCCAGATTCCTAATTTCAGTCTTTGCTAGATGTAAATCTGTGTTCCTTCAACTTGTGGTTGCAGTGAAATTTTCTGGTGCAACTGCCAGGTTATTGCAGAAGTTGAGGGTAGAAAGTAAAGTTCTTTATAAAAATTTCTACTAACTCTTGTAATGTCCTGAAGTCACTGTCTATTTTGTCATATATCATTTTACAGCCACGAAGTCTTGAGATGCCAGCATGGTGCTTCACGGATCTCTGGCAAATCCCCTACCCCAGGAGATCTTCCGCTGACAGGCAGACAATTTGTATTTTCAGAAGGCTGCTAACTTCTTAGTTGTTTAACCAATGTTGAAGTAGTGTGTGTGTTACAGGTGATAGATGTATTCATCTTTTCAATGCAATAATAAAAAGTTCAGTCTGCGTGGCAATAGTCAAGATTTTTCCATTTCAAGCAACATGAATGGCAATATCTATTCATTGAAGAAGACTGGTGAAAGATTTGCAAAAGACTAGTTTAGCGTGTAAAACAGAGCTGGGTTTGTTCAGTGTTGTTTTTTTTTTTTTTTCAAAATCCCATGATGTCTCACCTTTTGACTTTTGGGGGTATTAGTATACTACATACAGAAGTGCTTTTCAAAATCCCACTAAACGCTTACCCGATCTTTGGTTTTAGGCATCACTGTAAGCCAGTGGATTGGCTGGACAAGAGTTTGAATCTTTTGTGTCAGTGGGACTGCTATTACTCAGAAAATGGAATAGCTGATGGAAACCTAAAGTTATACATTTTCTGCTGCAGTGCATTGACTTAGGCATTGATTATCTTTCACTATTTTGTGAAAGAAGAAGCTGGGTGAATTTGTGCCGAACTTGTGGCTGATGAATTTGCTCTTGTTCCACCCCTGCCTCTTTTTTGGTCTTCACTAGAAGCCTGACTCTCTTATAGTGAATACATAAAGGCTAGTTTGTCCCTTTAAACATAAGGACAGTGAAGTCAAGGTGTGTGTTCGTAGGTAGTTTGCTCATATTATTTGTTGATTTTAAAAGAAAGAAAAGCAAACAAAGTTACACTTGTGTGGATGCAGTACAAGGGGAAGCTTTTCTTGGGTGTGTCTGTCCTTCCAGGTACTCCCTTATCTCCGATCCATATGCTCTGATGCTTCTCCCATAACTGCCCAAATCGCCCCTATTCTTCTTTCTAATCCCAAGAGCTTTCCTTTGGTTTCAGTCCCAGAAATCTGACTGTGGAACTTAGCTAAGAACCTGTGTTCAAGTGTGACTGCTCTAGAGGACTGTTGGTTACGCACGATCAGTTTATATAAATGAAAATAGAATTTAATCATCCTGGACTGACTTTACAGTACAAAGATACCTCCAAGCCACAACTCTCCTCCAAGTCACTGTCAGGAAGGTGTTAGGGAAAAAAATAAATTACTGCTGCCCTTTCAGACCAACAGATATGACAGGAGAGTCAGGGCACTACCCTCTCCATAGCCGTATACGCATTACCATAGGGAATGCCCGGATGATGTAAAGGCTCCATGGCTTTAACTCCACTCAGAATATAGGAAGCAGTATTTTATTTCTCCTTATCCTCTTCTTTAGCTAAATACAGAGAAGGCATCATTCAAGTACAAATGAAGATTTTGCTTTTTTAGATTAAAGGGGATTTTGCTGTAAATCAGATAACAGGCCACTAGAGAGATCAGCCTACTGAAGATTGATCTCGATATTGTAGTAGTGCACTAGTACTGTGATCAATTGGACTCTGCTGCGCAGAGACAGAATTGTCTCTTTTTTCCTATCTATTGCTAATAAATACAAGAATGACTGCAGGGTCCGGTCATTCTTGTATTGGAAGAAATGGAAATTTTGCTGGCTGAAATTCACAGGCTTTTCATCCTAGAGGTTTTATTACTTTTTTCCATCCTCTCTGATAATAACAGCAGAAATAATAAATGTTCTGTAGCTGACAAGGTAAGACTTTTGAACATTGGATGCATCTGTTCTAGATAAGCCGTTTATCCTGAACTCTGCATATAAAAGGAAAGGAGAGCAGTAATCCCTCACCTCCTAAAATCCCAGAATATTATTTTGGTTTTTTGCTTTTATGTGCTAGGATTTTTTAATTATCTATTGAATTTAGATTTGCATGTCACTTTTTCCGCCAAGTGTTGATGTGACTTTGCCAAGTGGGATTTCCATTGCTAGCAGTCTTACAAGCTTTATTACATTAAACACAATTTGCAGTCATTCTAAATGATGAAAAAATAACTTAGATACTCTTTGTCTTTTTCAAGGAGTAACTGGGTGACCTCTTACAGAGTATTGGTGAGCAATGACAGTCATGCATGGACTGCTGTCAGAAATGAGTCTGGAGACGTGGTGAGTATCACAAAACAGATGTTTTGTGAAGAAGAGTAGAGGTGGGAAGGTAAGGGCTGTCCACATGGAGTTTTCATTTGCCAGATTAGTCAGTGTAAGACTACAAGGCAACATCTCTCAGTGATCCCATTAATTTTAAGTGCAAATCACATAATACAGAGAGGGACTCAGAATATCCTATGTGGCAAATCTGCATGTGTCTGCCTACAGATGTGAATGCCACCCTGGCAGTGGTCTTGCCTATGATGAGTTATGTCTCTTGTTGCATGGCCTGTGCAAGGGTTGGCATCAGTCTGCTGATCCCTGAGGACCTCGTGCCCATGAGGTGCCTGTTGCCAGAGAGAAGGTGTGGAGCTCTGGCTCCTTTGCCCCTCTCTGAAGGTCATGGGGGGATTGTGCTCTTTGAAGAGCAGTTCTGGCCTGAGCCACCATCAACCTGGGGCTGCACCAGGTGACTTTATTTGTTTGTATTACCAAAAGTGCTAAAAGACTTTTTGAAGAACTGATCTTGCCATTTTCCTATGTTTGGCCTGCACAGATTTTTGAAGGAAACAGTGAGAAAGAGATCCCAGTTCTCAATATGTTGCCGGTGCCTCTGGTTGCACGTTATATCCGTATAAATCCTCGGTCCTGGTTCGAAGAAGGTAGCATCTGTATGAGACTGGAAATCTTAGGGTGTCCTTTGCCAGGTAAGAGTCTTTCTCAATTCATGTTGACATGGCTGCCTGTGCCTAGACTCAGAAATTTTATTTCCTTTGGACATCTTTGCTTTTGATATAATACCTGTCTTTAGTGAGTAGAGATACACAAAAAGAAACAAAAATATCTGTTGAGATACCTGGACAGTATCAGGATAACTCTTCAAATGCAACCACACAGTACTTATAAGTGGCTTTATTAGTAAAACAAGATTGCATGGATGATCTAACAAGATTTTCTCTGTTGTTTGGGCTGAAGTACAGTGCAATTAATCTTACTGAGTGCACATGTACTAGGGAGGCAATAGGATTATATATTGGGACAGTCACTTGTAGATGTCTTAAGCTTCTAAGGCAAGAAAGAACCATTATAATTATGTAGTCTGATTTTTTAATCTTTTTTTATTTCATTGTACAGGCCATAGGACTTCCCTGAATTAATTTGCTGGCAAATACCATGACTGAGCTAGTGCTTATCTTGTAGGGGGGAGGGAGGGGAGTTGGGGATGTAAAGAATTTCTAGCAAATTTACAGTGTTATCAAATCCAGCATGATCCCTGGTAAATCTCAGGTGAAGGTAAACCGTCCTGTCCTTGGTAAAGACTGTGGAAAAGACACAACCTGATGTTTAGTACAAGCTTCAGGTGTTAGCTGTTTCTCTTACCATATGAGTGCAAAATACAATTAAGGTTTTGCTAAACAATGTATACAAAGTGAAACCTTATACAAGGCCACTTAAAAAAGCATTCTATACTGCAAATTATGGCAAAGCCGTATTTCTGTTAAGCACACTGAAAATAGTGTCATGGTGGATTTGTGTCTTCATATGTGTGTGTATATATATATATATAAATATTTGAAAAACTGTTTGTTCGAACCTTTCCTAAGTTGCCTATTACTCATTCCACATCTTTCAACTGCTTTTTTTTTTTTTCTCTTTGATCTTAAATTCTGGCACCTTGGGGATAGCTCTCTCTTTTTTTTCCAGGGGACTATGAATAGTATTTTCAGAAATACTAGAGCCAGAAAGAGAACTGCCTTTCCAGGGCCTATCGTTACTGCTTTAACTGCTCCTGCTGCTGTTCAGAGACTTGCTGCCTCCAATTCCACTGTTGATGTAGGGTCTTTACATTGCAAGCAGAGGTAGCTTGATTTTTGTCCTTTAGATGTTTAAATACTCATGGGAAAAAAAAAAACAATCTGGGGCACAGAAGGGGTAATTCTCTGACAAAGAGAAGTATGGGGCAAGTATTGCCATAAAACTTCATCGGTAGGTGTATTACCATGAAGCAGTGAAAGTTAGCAGCATTTAGACAACTGCTTTTCTGGGGGTAACAAATGCATCCTGGAGTGGAATGGCAGTGACCAGGGGTGTCCTGTTGTAATTGAATATTCATGGTTTCAGTAGGATTCTGATTTATTTCAGCCATGGGTTTAGAAGACTCCAACTCTGTGGGTTGCTTGTTTCCCACTGTACCTTTTACCCTGGAGGGGCAATTCCAGAGCCAGTATTTCCCCTCAGCTCTTGAAAGGGCTGTCGAAGAGCAGTGATCTAACCCAAATTCCTCTGCAGGTTTGCAGAGGATCCACTCTCTATAACACAGGGTGTGAGGCTGAAGGAAAAGCCTAGCTTTCATCAGCACCGTGCCTTTACTGGCATGCAGGACACACATGGAGGTCTCCAGGGAGTAACAGAGATGACACTCAAGCCACTTTGGAGAACAATTTGTAGGGAATTTCTCACAATCCTTTTCAGTTCTGTAAACAGGTACTTAAAGAGGAAAGAGCACAAATGTCGATATTGGGAAACGTGATTTTTATTAAGTGCAGCAGCTATGTACACCAGATTTTTATTAGGTATACACCCATACAGGGCCAGATGCTGTTTTGCAGTGTTAGCATTTGTCACCCTTCAGTGTCACGGGGGTGTATCAGTGGGTGGAGGTGTTATGGAGGTAAGAACATATCCGCCCTTCCACCACTGTTGCAATGAGTGCTGTTGCAAGTTGAGTTGTTGAGTGCTTGTTGCAAGTCTTGGATCGGCATAGAAACAACGTCAGTGCTTCTTCATGGTAGTTATTTATTGAGTTAATTGCCTGCAGTGGCTGATTCAGTTTATTCTTGAAGGAAAATACTAGAATCATTCATTGAGAAACACAATGGGAATGGGGTATGTTTATTCAAAATATAATTGGACTGAAAGAACTAATAGGTTTTGATAAGCTGCTGACCCATCTTTTTAGCTCAGAAAGAACTGACATTTCTTTCTTCTAGCTCATTTTATTCATGGCACGCAAGGCACTCAAAACAAAGCTGTTCCCCAGGTTGCAGAGGCCTTTCCATGCACATTTTCTTGCTGTAGGACGTGACTTATTTTTGCAGTTCCCTGTAATTGGATTCCTCACCTTTTGTTGATGTCATCTTATTCCTTCCAAGTTAGATAACCGGCTGATTTGGCTGTTGGTCCAGCATCTTTGATAACACTGCTCTAATACACTGTATTGACTGTGTGACTAGAAATCAAGGGTTATTTTCTGACAGAGGTTTCCTCCATAAAACTGAGCAAGTCTCCTAAATTCACCAAAATCAGGAGGCGGAGCTCTGTCAGTTCATGCACTTCTCTCCATTCCAAAGCTCAGAGACCCATGAAAGAAGTTATGTGATGCTCAGTTTCCTTGAATACCTGGTGTGGTTTTGATTATATTTGCACCCTGAGTGTGAACATACAAGAAATCAAGTTGTCAAGAAGAGCAGTGTGATTGCGTTTTAGAGCTCCCACACACCGTGTCCTCCTGAGGCAATGGCAATGCACGGGCAGATGGGGCGTAGGGAAATACCCCGAGAAAAAAAGGGGGGCTGAAGGGAAAGTAAGTCATTTTTCATGACTGAATTTCTTTTCATGTCTTTTAAACTTGTAATGTTAGGTTTCATGTCTTTTCTAATCCCTGAATAAATGAAGCAATTTGCATTCAGTCTGTACTCTATATCAGCTTTCCATCACGTAGGCTCACAAGGGAGGGTAAGAAAGGAATACCAGATAAAGAAGAAACCTGAATGAGATATTAATATTCTAGGAAAGCTTGTTAGCACTGGCAGAATGTGATGGAAATGGTTAAAGACAGCTAGGACCCATTTCTGTGGGTAGGGCTCTGATAATAAAACCTGCTGCATATGCTAGGTGCACTAAAAGTTGGACAAATTGTAAGACAACACTATTTAGATAACTGGAACAGAGAAGTTACCGACTATCTAATGGGCATTATATAAGATGATTGTAATTTTTATCAGTGACATGCTTATATATTATTCATAACATACATTTTTGGCGTATTGTAGGCTAGTTTTGACAAACAACCTTTTCTAGACTATTGCAGTAGCTTTATAAAAAAAGCTGCGTTATCCAACTGTGTCAGTACCGTCTTTCAGGCAACAGAAGTGATTTGCTGTTTCACCAAGGGAAAAACATTTAGCTGTGGAGGAAGGTGCCAGAAAATCCTACATGTAGCAGAGAATCAGTGCTGCCATTTCTCACTGGGGAAGAAGAGGACAAAAGCACCAGCATTTAATTCCCTCTCCAGTTTCCAAAAATGTTAGTATTTACATAGATGTAGACTGACACGCACAATCTTTTGCAGTTGCCTCAGAGGGATGGATGTACTTTCTTTGCCTGTTCTTTCTCAAACCTAAGGAAAATCAAAAAGAAACTGCATATGATCAAAAATACCCAGAGATAGGAGAGAGAAAATTAGCTGAGCTCTTCATGCATTTATTTATACTGTAGAGTATTCAAGGCAATAGGCAATTATTTTAATGGAATAAATTTTGTGATTAAATTTAATTTTTAATAATTCTTATATAGAAAACTATCATTGGTATCATGATTATGCCATCACTTTCAACCCAAGATAAAAGATGAACTATTCTGTAATGGAGTACTGTGTTTTGCAGTGGATGCATCATTCAGTCCTATTTTCATTCCTTGGCTCTTCTTGCCAGTCTACCTGGTGAAGCCTTGTAGTGGGCTCATTTTGTATAAAACTGTGACTTTCTACAACTGTCTTTGGTTATAAGTGATGGTGTATACAGCAGTACTATATTCAGTGAACTACTTGTAAGAGTAAATTTTTGCTTAGAGTGACAGTCTGTCCTTGTATTCTGCTTTTATCATTGCAAAGCTAAAACTTAATCTTGGGTAATTTAAAAATTTTTTGGGAATTTGCCTGAGCAAAGACTGAATAAAAATGAGACCAAATTCAATAATTCTCCTGGGAAAGGCCAATGTATTATGTTTCGCCATACTCATCAAGACAGATGTGTAACATCCCCCAGAAATGCAGTGAGTGTCATTAAAAGGTTTTCTTTCCTATTTTATTTGTGAAATGAAGTGTTTACTATTCTGAAGAAGTATTAACAGTCCTCAGAATTACCATTATTATTGAATCAAACTGTAGGAAATCATTAGAAAGATCAAATGTTGGTAGAAAAGCTTCAAGAAGCAACTACTGCAGGTTAAGAGTTTGGGTTTTCTCTTACCCATTATTATCATTCATTATGCTTAACTGGAATTAGTTGTTTGATATCTGAGTATACATCAACATATATAGAAAAGAAGCCATCTATAGTCAAAGAAAATCATTTCATTGCTGATTTAATGTGTGATGCTAATGCTCACGACTGTCATGAAATAGATCATGTGGAAAAAAACTTACAATCATCTGATACGTCTGCCAGCAGATTTTTTCAGGATTACGCGTGTGCTGTCTGGGACATGTTCAATTTTGTGAAGACAAGTCAAATTCACTTATATTACACGGAAATGAAAAAAATCAGTCATTTGCAAACTGGCATGTTGAGGTTTTTAAGGCAGTCTAAAGGATTTAGACTAGAATATTCTTTTTATTAAAAACTAATCTAAATCACTTGGATTGACTTCATTATCTTGTCCATGCGGAGCACCATATGAGCACCACTTCTGACTTTGCGAGCTCCATCAGTATGATTCCACACAACTCATTGTAGGACTTCGGTGAGAATGAAGCATCTGAACAAATCCTGTTGGGAATGGATGCAAGTTTTACTCACTACATGAGAGCATTTTGATAGCACTGTTTTCTGAGTGTTGATTTCATCTTCAAGTCATTGCAAAGCTCACTTCATACCTTTCGAGTGCCAGTTAAAAGAACACTGAAAACTAAAGGAGGAAAAAAAGACCAACACACATTGTTGGTAGCATAACAACTGGAAAACCACTGGAAACATCAGGACTCCGTTGCTTGAGGTGCTGTGTAGAGCTGTAATACAACAGAAAAGCCCTTCTATATGTCAAACTGCTAAGCAATCAGTCCTCTCTGGTGCTTTTTATGGGCAGTCCCCAGAGCTCTCGTGCTGGAAAGTAGTTGGGCATTTTGGAGCTTCCTAGTCACTTGTCCATCTTTACAAAGAATAGAAGTATGAAGGTAACAAACTTAATTAACTTTACTGGTAATATAAAGATAGATTAGTGGTAGAAAAAACTAACGTAGTCCTCTGTATAAATGAGACTGCCATACATTTGCAGGATCTTTTCTCCTTGGAAGAAAGAGAGACTGTCTGAGGTAGTGCCATGAATAAATGAGTGTATTTCAATTCTAATTCTTCTGTGGTTTGAGTTTCTTAGTCTCTTATTCTCTGTTTTATTAAAGAAAATAATTTTTGCCAAAGTGGACCAAACCAGCTGTGCACAAGGCTTGTATGCCTTTCTACATTTTAGCTTTTAATTTTCTAATCTGTATTCCTGCTGCAGCAGAAATCCAGTGATCCAAGCAGACTCACAGTAGAGCCTGGCAAAATATGAGTGTTAATTCTCTAGGGAGCTGTCAAATTGTGCACTGTTTTTGAGGAAGGACCAGAGATACAATCATTCTCACTGTACAATTTTTTCAAGTTTCCACCAACTCTACAGCATTCACAGTCATTCCCATGATATTAATGTTTGACGTATGGAAAAAGTGCCAGACTTTGAAAGGAATGGGATTAAAGTATTAGGAAAAAATATCGTTTGCTGTATATTTTGGCTCGTGGTGATAGAGAAAGCCTTCAACATCCTGGCAGCTTTATGATGTTTGTTTTTATATTTTTACAACAGAGGGATATTTTTGCAATAGTGAAGATATTCTGTGTGGCATTAAACATGTCGACTCTTTCTAGAAGAAGTGCTTTTTTATGATTTCCATTTCTCAGTCATCAATAGATCAATGAATAATTTCTATGAATTAACATGGGTTGACCTTTAAGGGTTTGGCATTCCAGAGCCATCTGCAGGGTTAGGGCAGCATCATTGCTGTCAGTGGACTTGCATCAATTTAGCCTGCAGTTAGGTTGGAAAGACCTAAAAATGCAGGTGAATTACGTGAAACTTAACCCTTTGGATTCTCCAAAACTTTTTTTTTTTTTTTTTTTTTTAATAAGCAAAGAAATCTTGTTTCTTCACCTGCTTAGGCTCTATTTCAAATCCAGTTCCAGATGGTCTTGTTATGGAATAAGTTCTCACTGGAAAGGACAGACTGAATTGAACAACCAGATTTTGTTGAGGCAAGATGGTTTGTTGAGATTTTTCAGTCATATTTGTAGAGTCAGCATTCAACTGACCTTCCACTATTTGTGCTGAAGATTAGGGAATGGAAGTGGAGACAAGCATGTGAGTGAAGAGTAGAGAAGTGGTAGAGAACATGGGTAATGTTACAGGGAAGCTTAATGGAACTTGCATGTTGCATTTAATAAATAACTTAAATAGCTCAAATTTTGCTTTCCTTCCACATAAGAAAACAACCCAAATATTTTTAGAATTTTATGGAATAACAAATTTGAGAATTTAGAGGTTTTAATGTCAGAAGTATGAAGCTTAAAAATGTGAAGTTATAAGGTATTTTGAAGTGTTATGAGTTTTCCATAATTTCATTAAGTGTTTGCTGTTGCAGGATAGTATCTACGTATTCTTCCTACTAATAATTATGCTTTTTTGCCCCCAAAACCCCCACAACTGATAGATGATACTGCTTAAAAAATATTTTGTCTTTTGACTGTGTCGCAATAAGACAGGATGATATTTAGGCTTTCATACTTGGCTTTTTTTCCATTAATTTTAAACCAAATGAAGATGATTTTGTGTGAAGGGAAACAATTTTTCATAACAGCCTGGCAGCTAGTGGTTTGGCAAACGATTACTCAAAATTCCAGACATCCTAGATATGGCAAATTAAGGAATGTGTCCAATGTTTTCCAAATAAACTTGTTTATCTCTAAAAATAAATCATAATAGTTTAGGCTAGTAGCACATATATCAGGAAATATAAAGCTGAGCTCTAACAGCCTTGGCCTGTTTTTTTTCCAGGTGAATGGCCTGGAAAATCAAGGAAATAAAAGGTTTTCTTATATCCACATATTCTTCTTTGATACTTCAAAACACACAAGCTATAAATTATACCCATATAGAAATTAATATGCTAATTTTAAAGTAACAAAGACCTCCGTCTTCCACAAAAAATGTTTAGGATAATAATCAGGAATCTTTAATACACACAGTAGATCCTTTCCGTGTTTTGCAAGCAGTGCGTAGGTTCTGAAAATACTCATCAAGAAAACTAAAGGATAATTCCTTGTAATAGTAAATTAATCAAGTAGACACAAAACATTTACTGGGGCTTTTTCCTCTGATGTGATTTTTTTTTCCACTCTTATCTTGTATCTGACTCATCACTTTGCAGTGTCTTTTGCCCTCTTCTGTAGCCTTAGGATGCCCTTCTGCTTTTCTGCTGGAGTTTAGTTGTTCGTGCAGAGTAGCTGTCTGACAAGCTGATGCCTGCTGCCTCCTTGCTTCTGTTTGGATCTATCTCAGCTGATTTGTGCAGTAATTAGAAAGATTTCAGATTTGTTGTTTCTTTGAGTTTTGCTTTGAAAACCTGTTTTAAATACATACAGGACAGTGGAATTCAGATTTCCACGTTCCTTGCATGCGTTATGGCTAAGCATCTTTATATTTGAAATTTATAAGCACATGAAAATTCTTTTATTTCTTTTCGCAGACCCAAATAATTATTACCACAGAAGAAATGAAATGACAACCACAGACAATCTTGACTTTAAGCATCACAACTACAAGGAAATGAGGCAGGTAGGCAAAGAGGCTGGTGTGTGACCTCCTGGACATGGAGGGTGGATGGGTGCAGGTCTTTGAGCTCTTATGGAATCTGAATTCTACCTGTTAAAAATATTATTAAACAGTCTCTGCAATCGATTTAAAATATCTTTTTTTTCTGTTTTAATCTATTAAAAGCAGCAATCTATTAAAATCCCAAAGTCTTAATTTGCACATCATCTAACCTGAAACAGTGACACTACATGACAGAGGGAGTATTTACACATAAAGTGCCGTCTTTTTTCTGCCATGTATATTTGAGTGGTGAATGTTACAGTGGTTTCTCCCGTCAGATTTAACCCTGACTTAACCATCAGAATTCTCCCATATTTCAGTGGTTTTGAATAATTAGAATAAAAAAATAAAATAAAATAAAGAATAAAAAAATCCTGTTAGTATAATTTTAAATCTACCAGCCTCGTTAATCTCATTCGTCTAACTTCAAACAGGCAACCTTGGTTTTTTTGTTGTTGTTGTTTTTAATCTTGCTTCATATCACCACAGACACAGGTGTGGGTTGTGCTAAAGAAATATTTCTGCCCGCTTTCTCTTCAAATATAAAGATAATATGTTTGGACTTGAAGCGTGTGAATCATTTGCTGTGTGCTGAATTTTCAGTGTATTTATACTGCATGAATCACTATTCATTTTTATTGAGCAATTGTGTACTGAGTCACACATTTATTTCGGTAGAGATTTCGTGGCCTATATTTCTTAGCACAAAGATTAGACAAGTAGAAACTCAATTGGCATAATTACTGTCAAAAACAATAAAATAAAGCGTATTTTAGATTCTCATTGCAGAAAGACAGGTTGGACAGGTTAGAAATATCTTGGGGAAAAAAATGCAGCTTTAAAATAGAATGATTTCCCTTTTCTCATAGACACAGAAAAGTTGCAACTGTGGCCGAGAGCTGGTCACTTGTGAACTGTCTTTGACTGTGCTCTCCCAAGTGCTGGTTTTCTGTGTGTCAAAATACATAATTCATTTAGAGCTTATTGGATTCTAATTGGGTTCTGCTGCTGGTAGGAAGAAGATTGTGGGTTGGGTTTGCAATAAGTCTTATATCCCCAAAACTATTCTTAAAACTTAATAATTTCTTTCTTGAGTGTAAAACAGAAGAATAATTGTCAATCTCCAGAGTCAACTTATTTTTTAAAAAAATACTGTGCATTATTTGTCAGTTTTGTTAGCTATTTCCCTGCCAATCAACTTAGAAAAACACTGTTCTTTGAAGTTATTTATCATAAACACCGAAGAAAGAGGAGGAGTGTTCCCTGGGCCCTGTTTCGGAAGCATTACATTAATGGCAATATGTCAAGTATTTGTAAGAGGGAGGGATTTTCTCAGTGTCAGATTATTTTAACTGAATTCTCTGTTTAGGAAGATGAAATTCATAATACCAATTTTTTCTCTTAACAGAGCATTCAAGATTCTTCTTTCAGTCAATGGGAACTCTCACTGTATCTTGTATGTGGAAGTCAGGATTGTCTCACAGTCCAGAATATTTGCATGATGTATTCATGCTGTACAGAAAGCTGTTAAAATAATTGATAGATATCCCCAGAAATAGTTTGAGATGGACATTTGAGTACAACTTTGTCTTTGAAATAGATTGAAATAGCTAACCTGGATCATATCTTTCTTAGGAAATAGGAATGTTAATTTTTAAATCCATTTAACTGGATGTGCCTCATATCTTTGGACACACCAGACTCCAAGTACCCCTGAGGTCTTGTGTTGCTCTTCATAGGCAGCTGTGTTTATGAAGCGATGTAATGATAATGCAGAAAATTGAAGAGCACTGTGTATGTTACCAGTTGAACAGGTTTATTTGAGGGTGAAGGAACCAAATGCAGAAGACTAGAGCGATACTCAGCAAACACCCTAGGTTGCATGCAATGCCAGGTTGGCAGTCTCTGTCTGACAGTCTCCAGGCTCAAGGAGGAGGTAGCTTCTGGTTTGGCCCGCAGCAGAACAAGAAATATGGAGATCTCCACAGAGGATAACGAATAGCCCTAACCTGAAAGGCATTGACTGAGAGCCCTTTTGCCTCCTCTAAGTGTAGATAGCACTTAGACCTACATTTAATACACCTTTTCTGCAAAATGGAGGAATTGGACCTTCACAGACCAGTTTTGCAGGGCTTCTTCAAAGACTGTATTCAGTCTTTTTCCAGGGCATTAATAGGGTAAATAATTGGTAGTGACAAACAAATGGGAACTGTCAAATAAGAACTGCTAGTGAATGTAATTGTGGAAGTGTTTTACAGTCCTTCTGGTCGTTAATAAAGCCTTGGCTGACTGTTATCAATTGTCTTTGACAGTTTGTACAAAGCGCAAAGAAAACACTGTGACATTTCAGGTGACCTATTGTGCCGTTTGTAGGAAATGGGTATGAGAAAAGTAAACATGAAATATGTTCATTTTCAGTATTGTATTTACATATAAACATTTAACTATATTACTATATCCATAGTGTCATAAAAGAGCCACAGTGAAGTCTACTACAGAGGCCCCAATTCAGGAAAGGCTCTTTGTTTGACTCAGAAAGTAATCACATGCTTGCAATTAAAGGGGCGCTGGGGAGTTTACTGAAGGCCAATACAAATATTTCCACTGATTGCAATATACTTTGAACTTGGTTCTAGACATTTTTCTCACTAGTAATGAACTTTTAACATGCTTTTAACTGCTTTCCTAAATCAGTGCTCTGGGTATCCTGTGCCCACTGCAGTGCCAGGGACGTTAGGAAAGCTTCTGCCCTGGAGTTTGATTTCAGAGACAGCTCTGAGAAGGTCTGTTCATCTCCCCGGTTTCACATTTTGGGCAGCTGACCTTCTTTTAATGCAATATCTGTACTCATTGGCAGAGTGAAAAAAAAAGATATTTATCTCTACTGGAGAAAAACACAGTATCTGATCCAATAATAATCCATTTCATCCTCTTGTCAGTAGAATATAAATCTATAATCTGCACACAGTAGACCTTGGATCAGTTTTGGTCTGTGAGGCTCTAGTAAGAGGTCCATAGCTCCATATCCATTGATAGTATTTTTGGTTCATTTTGAGTGGGTTCAGATGTGGTAGCTCTTGACCATGAAGATTTAAGGCAGTCTGTCTCAAAAAGCTGGGAATTGACTTGTTTAAACCAAACACTAAATAATATAAAACAACGTCCTCTGGCTTCACATATGTGTTTCAGCTGAAACAACAAATGATGACATACCCGCTTACGCATGCCCAGAACGTTAAAAAGAGTTCCATGGAAATAGCTGGGAACTCATAATACCAGCACACTCATGACGATGACAGTGGTGAAAAAAAGTAGATATGAAACTAGACAATACACTGAAAGAGCATAACTGACTGTATTTTTCAGGCGAGTGCTGAGTTTAGATTTGCAAAAGAAATCGTTTCTCATATGTATAAAACCAACGTGTGAGATGAACAAACGCACAAAAATAGCCTCTTTTCAGTCTCTTTGCAACGTGATTATAAATAGAAGTGAAGCTTTTTATGAGAGGAATTTTAATGATGTTCTTCCCAATGTGAATTGCGTTTCCACTTAGGTTTCCTAAATGGTGGCATGGGAATCGAACACATCTAACTATTGCATTTTAAAAATCATCAGCGTTGTGATCATCCAATATTATTTCTAAATTAACACTCTGTGAACAAAGAGTTTTGTTATGCTCCAATATTTCTTCAACAATGTATGCACCCTTGTTTATGAAAAGATTGTCTAATTACCAGTCTCTAGGGTTCCAATTTACAGTAAAGTCCTTATTTCTTTCTTTAATGCCTTCCAATGAAAAAAAAAAAAATTAAGATAGAAAAATTCTTGTCATGTAAAGCTATTTGCAATAGCTTCTTATTAATAACATAAATTTTCAGTCTTGTTTGTAAATTTTAACATTCAGCTGAAATGTCACAGTAAAGTGTTTGTGGGACAATTCAGACTCCAGATACCCTTAGCTGGATGGCATCTGCGTAACTCCGTTGGGTTAAACAGAACTACACCCTTAACCATGACCTTCCCAATGCACTTCTGTAAGCACTAAGGCTGTTTGATTATATTTTGACTATGTATGTCATGCAATATCTGCAGAAACAATGAATAGAATAGATTTTGACGATAGGAATGTCTTCAGTCCGTCTGTTGGCATTTCCATTATTATTTTTTGCTGAAATTTGGAAAGCAAAGTCTGAGGAATCTGTTATTTACTGAAGGAGTATATCCTGCTGTGTTTATGGAGTCATTCAGATTATAGTTATCCCATTATTTTGGCCACACCAACACTGCCTTAACTAACGATTATTCCATATGAGATTTCACATTGTAAATCAAGAAGGGTGGGCTCGGTTTCTAACTCAGTCAGGATTCACTGGGAAAATTGTTTAAATGTATTATATCATTCTCTCTTAGTTTGCCTTGAATTAAGTTGCTGCTGCGTAGGGCAAAGGAGAGAGAAATCTCCTTTACTGGCCAGAGTGTGCCTGTGGCAACCTGTAATGTGTATGCATTGCTGTGCCGCTAACGCCCTGGGTCATCTCAAGTCACTTAGCTACAGCAAATCACAGAGTGTAGAAGGAAGTTTTAAGGTGGCTAATTACCCCCCTTTGCATAATGTTTTGAAAATGTGTTTGGTTGTATCGTAGTAATGTTTTTGTTGGTTTTATTCTTATTGGACTTCCCCCTCAATTCCTTAATTTTGTGATAATAGTACAAATACGTCTCATGTAAGAAAGATCTTGAACCTTACCTATGCTGTGGTGTTTCAGCAGACAGTATTCAGCTTGTTCCAGCTGAACAAACATTATGATGTGTGATAGCAGAGCCATAAATTCATGAACTAAACATAAAGCTTTTACAACTAAGAAATAGTCAGAAAAGAAAACGAAGTTTTTACCACAACCATTTTGGAATGAAATAATTAATAGTGGATCTATTTTGATGCTGCATTGCCTAACTCTGTGTCATTTTTTTGTTGGCAGTTGATGAAAACTGTGAATAAAATGTGCCCGAATATCACAAGAATTTACAATATTGGAAAAAGCAACCAAGGACTAAAGCTGTATGCTGTCGAGATTTCTGACAACCCAGGAGAACACGAAGTTGGTTAGGATTTAGTCTAACTAAATCTGTTGAAGGGTGTTGGGATTTGGCTCTTTTTTTCTCCTCATTCTCTGTATCTGCAGTAATTATCACTGATGGAGTTATATTCACAGCAGCAAAGATTTCAAATGTATGTGGGAGGAACTTCAGCGCTATATTTCTAAATTGGGAAGAGGAGGGTGAGCACAAATAGAAGGCATTTTGAATGTGGGATCAAATTCTTTAATGATGATGAGTTTTATTCTTTAAAATAACAAATTAAAAGTGAATTTTAGTACTGGGGAATGGATTTTAGTTGTGGGGATTTATATAGCTTTGGATAGAAATTTACCTTTTCTATATGGGGCGAATACATTGCAAGCAAGGACAGGTCAAATGTCCCAAATCATTTTTCACTGGTGAGTGTGGGGGTACAATTTCCTACGATGATGTAATCCTTCAGGGTAGAAACTCATTCAGTCTTTGGTCCTTCTGTGGAGAAAAATAAAGATCTCGCTATGGTAGTGCCTGGGGCAGCTGTTGGAATAAAGGTGTCTTGTGCTTTGCCATGTCCGTAAATACCCTGCTGTGTGTTCATCCCACCCAGGGAAGAATGCTGCGATGTGCTCCTAAGACATCTCTCTACTTTGCCATAAGGGATGGAGCACAATAGATGTAATCTCTCAGTAGACTTGGGGCTGACCTTAGACTGCAGTCTCTGAATCTCAGGCGATAACCCTAGAAGAACTCATCTAATCTGCCTTGTTCACTTACCTATTTTTGAGAGTCCTGCAGCAAACACGCAAGGAATGTATCATGGGCCAGACAGACTGGGAGGGTGGATCCAGCCACAAGCCATAGCTTGGCCAGTTAGGGTCTGTCCTGTTGATGTTTCCAAGTGTTATTCGTACAAAGGACAATTAAATTAAGGGGCTTTTTTTAATAGCTGACACTATTCCTAATAATCTCTGAAGTAGTTTGTAGTTGAGTGCAAGTATTGTGGCATTCAGTATAACCTCGAGAAATCTATGTGAACCTGTTTTTTGACTAGTGAAGGAAAAGGGGTGTGTGAAGTCAGAGATCAATCATGTACCGTTACTGACTGTTAACTTTTAAGAGCCTTAACATCTGTCCCAAAGAACTACCAGCATTGTATTTTTCATGTTATTTTTAGACTATCAGAGCTTTTAAAATCTACCTGTAACATGCTGAAATTGTGAGTGTAATTAAAAATCTGTTTAATGGAAAATGGGCTTTGGAGGGTTTACACAGTGGCTTTAGATATCACTGATACACAAGGCTGTTCTTCTAAAATAGCAACAGAAAGTAATTATTTGTTTCTGTAAAGTTACATTTCCACCTATCATTTGTTCAGTTAAGGCATTTTTCCAGCTCTCCTTAAGTGAAATGTTGCTGATTGACATCAGTGAAATTTGGTTAGAGATTTGATTTGCTGCTCTGACCATGCTTCTGCCCCGTGTGTTTTCAACAGGTGAACCCGAATTTCGGTACATTGCAGGAGCTCATGGGAATGAAGTGCTTGGACGTGAGCTAATCCTTTTGTTAATGCAGTTCATGTGTCAGGAATACCTGGCTGGGAACCCACGCATTGTACATCTCATTGAGGATACCAGAATCCACCTCCTGCCCTCAGTCAACCCAGATGGATATGACAAGGCATATAAAGCGGTAATATGATTATGAATATATCAAGGAATTATTTTCCCTCTATTAGATTAACGAAACATGCTCTTGTTGGCATTTTTTTTTCAAAGGTCATATTTTACAAGCAATCAAAATAAACAAATTAAAAAATAAACACATCAAAGCAAACACAAACCACTGAAACGTCTTACTCAGAAAAAAGGCTGAAAGAAACAGTATTCTATGCGACATTGGCTAACAGGAAGATGTGTACAGAAAGGAGGGTCGCCAAGACTGCCAGAACAAACCATACTGAGGTGTATAGATCGATGGGAACACCATTATGGAAAATGGAAAATTCATACGGCCTGTTTCTCATGAGAAACCAAGCTAAGCACATGAAAATTTGCATTCCTCCGCAGCTGAAATTTAATAGTGTGTCTTTAAGGAGAGCACAATGTGTTGGGCATCGTAATAATTCAGTCTGGAAGAAGACAGACACCAGGAGGAAAAATTGCAGGGCCTGGTCAAATGCACTGGAAAATCTTCGAGGGCAGTCTGTAGAAGACTGGAATACAAAATTAGCACTCACAGCTGTGGAAGGGAATATATGCCATCTCCATTGCAACCCAGGGGAAAACCAGTCTTAAATACAAACCTTGAAAACAAACCAGAACATTTTGGCTAACCCCAAGTAATTTTTCATGGGTTTTGCTTCACCTCATTCAAGGTTTCACACCAAATAAAAAAAGCCAATTATTCATTTCAGTTAATTAAATAATTCATCCTTTCATTTCTCTGTATAGAATTATCCTCAAACACTTTGCTGAGCGCTGACACGTTGTCGTATTCTAAGTGAACATTCATCTTTTTTTTCTTCTCTTTTTTTCTTTTTTTTTAAATCTAAGGGTTCAGAATTAGGAGGCTGGTCTCTAGGACGATGGACTCAGGATGGCATTGACATCAACAATAATTTCCCTGATTTAAACTCTTTGCTCTGGGAGTCTGAAGATCAGAAGAAGAGTAAAAGAAAAGTTCCGAACCATCACATCCCGATCCCCGACTGGTACCTGTCCGAAAACGCCACCGTGAGTAAGGCCAGAGAGAGGGGCACACAAAGGCTGGGGCAGGCTGAAAGAGTGAACTTCACAACATTTCTCGAGAAATGAGTAACTTGTAGGTGAAGTTACATACCTGGTCTAAGCTACTTGTTTAGGCTTCCTTGTTAGTCAATAGAAATAAAAATGCACCACAAAAGTACCATTCACCCCCCGTATTTTAGAGGCAGCCCTTGGGATGGGAACTGCTTCCCGGAGGATCCTCGTTTCCCTGGGCTATTGCAAGAACCTGGAGGATTTGATACCCAACTTCTAGGCAGCAACAGGTAGTCGGAGAGAAACCCACTGCAGGGCTCAGTCCTGTGGATCAGGCTTCTCCCTAGGTTTGCCATGTAGATAAGCTCTTTGCACACTCAGTCACCATACAGATTTCTCCTGAGATTTTCTTGATGTTCTTATTTGAACTAACACAGCAAACACTGAAGCATGTGCAAAACCAATGCAGTGGCTTATGCTAAAGTCGTTTATTGGATCGTAGTGCCAAAAATATAACTTATTTTTGCATGGCCTTTTAAATATAATGGCAACTATTTATAGTGGCTGAGATTCCCCTAGTTTGAGGGGAAGGGACTTAACTGTGGCAGTTCTGTGGGCTTTAGAAATATTTCTGTGCTTAAAATCCCTTATTTTGAAACTCATTTCAGCCGATGGCGGGGGGAGCAGTGTCACGGTCTGACATCTCTGGCGGTTGCTGCTTTTGGCCTCACTCTGCATAGATGTTCCTGCTGCATAAATTACTAACATTAAGGTTTTGTTAGTTTTCATGGGTTGTGGGTGACCTCCCAGGCATGGCTGGCAAGCACCATAATTTAAAGAAGCCCTGCTCCTTGGCCACATCTCTTGTGCTGGCTACTCACTCCATGCTAAGAAACTCACAGTTGGACTCCTGTGTCTGGTCTGTCTTTGAAAGAAGATTATCAGATTTCACAGGTTGAATCAAAGCTGCTGTTTCTTTTTCTCCCAGGTGGCAGTTGAGACACGGGCAATAATAGCATGGATGGAAAAAATTCCTTTTGTGCTGGGTGGCAATTTGCAGGGTGGAGAGCTGGTGGTGGCATACCCCTACGATATGGTGCGATCGATGTGGAAAACCCAGGATTACACACCTACCCCAGACGACCACGTCTTTCGCTGGCTTGCGTATTCCTATGCCTCCACTCACCGCCTGATGACAGATGCGAGAAGGAGAGCGTGTCATACCGAGGATTTCCAAAAGGAGGATGGCACTGTTAATGGAGCCTCCTGGCATACCGTGGCGGGAAGTAAGTGTCAGTAGAAACTGCAATTAGCATTACCTTGCTAAATATGATAATGCCATTAGTGTCTGGTGTACATTGCAGTGGTAATGGTAGTAAAAGGAGAATTTCCCCATCTGAAGGTCTGTTCAGTGCATTTCATCAGGTATCAGAGGGCTGAAGGAGACTGTGTCACTAATACCTGGTGACCATTTCATTTACTACTGAAGTTTCCAAAAGTGCACGTGCAATATGCTTGTTTTATGGATTTTATACCTTCAAAATGGTTTGCCAGGACAAAACCAACCCAGTCTAAACCCACTAGCAGGGGGAAACTTGCCAGCCTTTGCCATCTCAGAGGGTGCCAACAGAAAAATGCTGCCAAACAGCAGGGGTAAGCAGCGTCAGAGCCAAAGCAGCGACTCCTGAACCAGTCTGGGAGCCTGGGAAGAAACTCCAGTGGCCCCTGGATAAGAAAATCCTGATTTCAGCCTCCTGCTCGCTGAACTTGGTTGCAGATCATCCCCACTCACATTCACGCTGGCTTCTAAAAACATGCTACAAAAAGCTGCTGTTTGCCTGCTACCATCCTATTTTTAAACAGAAGACCTGGATGTGCTTACACTTAAACTTTGCATGGGCTCCATAGGCATTTCTGCTGCCAGAATAAATTACAGATTGCATCGTTCACCATATGCCTAAGCCTGTCACCCTGTCAAGGAGCGCGAAAGGGAAGCCGTGTCCTGTAGTGCAGACACAGCATCGCTTTCCAGGAAAGCCCAATTAGAACCACATTTTTCACAGCAATGGGCGCGGTTATCTCTGGGTGTACACTTCGAGCAGGCTCAGAACAGGCATTCTGCTGATTCATCATAGTTCTACTCAAAATCTTTGAGTTTTTATAAGTACATAAGTTAGACAATGTATTCTATGAAATTAAGAAATGAGCTGTGCCTCTGCCATCACGTGAATGACAATAGGAACAGCTACAGCAGTAATGGCAAACAGATGCAAGAGAGCGTCTGTGCAGACCACGTTTTATTGGAGCTGGCTCTTGTTTGTAACTCGCAGGTAGTTTCACTGCATAAACATTTCTAAATTTTGGACACAACTTTTATGGCTTTTACATTGGCCCGTGTGAGGTTAATGCTGGCCAGCCTTTAAAGGCAAGAGCCAAGAATTAACTTTTCAAATATTTTTTCAGGAGGTTAAAAAGTGCTGGGTGAATTTGGGGGGGAAGATTGAACTGCTTAGATCACAAGGCCAATGCCCGACAATACATTTCTACACACTTCTGTAAGTTCTAAAAAAATACTCTGAATGCTAACTTGACTGCTTAATAATCTAATTTATGAGTTTAATTTTCCTAAGTGCTATAAGAAACATGATTATGAATCGATCCAGAAAAGATTACATTGGCCATGTCACTAATAGCTGTCACACTAAGTTACATTAAGTAATGACATACAATATAAATGCTGAATAGTATCTTGATTTCTTAGTAAAAATTGCATATTGGATTTGGTTCATCTGATTTGTTTTATTGCTTTACGATGTTTCTCATTGTACTTTACATCCTTCTCTCTTCCAAGACTGTCTCTGAGAAAAATGCTGGAATATCGCTTTTACTTTCAATTCTTTACACCTTGGACTCCAGACTAAGCCTCAAAAGATTTGGTTTCCATTTGAGCTCAGCTTCCAACCTGCAGAATGGTTTTAGACCTCTTCTCTACATAGACAAATGGAAGAGAGTGACTTGTATTGCAGATATGTATATGCATACATATATACGTATTGCAGCTGATAGTTAACCAATGGTGCCTTGCATAGTAAAGGGTTGTCCAAATACGATTCTAGATTTGGAGACAGATTTCCCCTACGTTTTTTCACTCTGTAATTCCATGACTGTATAGATGTGGTTGTATACCTCACTCCACTTTTTCTGTTTATTTACCTTTCAGATCAACATGTAACACTTTCTTCTCCTAAACCCCTGCTTGCTTAATACCTGGCCTGAAGGTGACACCCCAACCTATTGCTTGCAGAACGCTGCCCCACGTGTCCTTTGCTGTGGGTGGCATCTCCCGGCTGTAGCACAACTTGAAGCTGCCCATCCTCTCTCTCCTCATCCACCTGCTGCCTGGCCTTGCAGTGATCATGCATATAAACTTTTTGCTGCTCGTGCCATGGGAAAATTTAGAAGGGATTTTTCTAATTCCTTTTCAGCACCAGAGAGTCCCTAGAGAAGTATGTGCACCACAGATATCTTGCACAGATATCAAACACCTCCGTATGCCTTTGAACCCCAGCCATACTATTTCCTGCAGATATTTTGGACTGCAATGAATGCAAGTTCTTCAACAATTTTATGTATAACGTTTCTGCACTGGATGAACTGCACAAAGGCAAAAACCAGATGAATTTCATTTTATTTCCAGTGTTTTCAAGGCTGGATTTGCATGTTTGAGACACTACATGGAGAGTTGCTCTTGGCAACGTTAAGCCATTTTCTTAAATACATATATTAAAACTGAGCAATTACTGTGTATTGCAAAACATTTCACAACAGATTAATCAGGATGCGATACACTATGTGAGGGGAAAATAACTGTGGCTGTTTCTCAAACCGAGGGGAAGCAAGTTTATGCAGAGTAGCGTATGCCGCTGACTGATATTTAGGCTTTCCCCATCAACAAAAATGGAAAGCTTAACATATATAATCTGTACTATATAATCCTCCTGCTCTACATCCAGAAGGTGCTGAGGTTCATTAAATACTGGACTACTGCTCTATGGTAATTGGACAGGACTAGGGTTTTTTTTTTTAGCTCTTTTCAATCAGAAGCACTTGGTGAATGCATTTCCTGCTAATCTTTGCCATGTAAAATATAACAACGATCATTAATAAAAGTTTTTTAAAATAATTTTTTATTAGAAATGCAGGTGGAATAAGAAATGAAGCTCACATCATTTCTTCCTCTACTGTTCATTTACTGCATCATGTTATCTATGTGATTGTGGAGAACTAATAAATGAAATTTCCTAAAGGAAAAATAATTGTGAGAAACGGGAGAGAAACCTCAAGAGTCAAAATGTTTGAGATCTGTATCTAAATACAGTCTTCCTTAGTGCTCAGGACCTTTGGAAAGGTCACAGCGCTCTCTGTAATGTAGACTTAAACTGCAGCTCCTCAGAGGTCCGAGGCACTGAGGTCCCTGGGTTTTGATTAGGAGGTATTGCTAATGGAAATCCCTATTGCAGAGCAGTGGTGCAGATTCCAGCCCTCTGCAAAACCATAATAGGGAAAAACCAGAATAGAACCTTCCATTCCTTACAAGATAACAGACACCATATATAACTTAAAAGAATTATTACTACCTTGATTTTTCTGGCTTTCCTATCATTTAGATTACTTACATGGGAAAACATTTAGACTGAGAAACTGTTTTGTCAGCTGTTCTGATAAATCGTTTTTACGTAAAAATCACGGTGGGCACATTAATTTGCATCCCGACATTTAGGGTTGTATAAGTTCAGTTAATGGCCCCACATCCATGCAAGGTAACGTAGACCATCCCATTTCTGCCCAGGGCAATCATAAGTGAGTGCTGCTCCATGGGAATGTACCCAGGACTAGTGAAGCTTAGTGCTTTCTTGAAAGCAAAGCACAAGGTTTTTGCTGTAAAAAAAGACCTTTCCTAACATCTTCCTGGTGTGCTTCCATCTTCTCCATCAATATCATAGAAACTTGATCTGGAATGAGTTTAATTTGTTTATTTGTTTGTTTTCTGCTAAATCTCCCTTTCCTTTACATTTTGTGGTGGCAGAAGGACGCTGCTCTTTGCAGCAAGGGAATGGGGATGCGGCGTGGGCTGACACAGTGGCCCGTGCTGCCATGTGCAATCTTGTGTCCTTTGTTTTGAATGTGTTGATGGGACGCTGTCTTTAGAGTTAAATGTACAGCTCTGATGTTACTCTGGTGCTTTGTTATAAGAGACTTGGCATTTCTAAAAAACTTCTGCCCTTCCACGTCTGCAGACTAAGTCAGCTAGAAAAATTCCCAGTTTGTGGTTAAATAGGTTATATTACTTTGCATAAAATAACCAGATCTGATTAATGGATTAAAAGAGGATATAAAATTGTTTCTTTTTTGCCTCCTATTGACAGGCATAAATGACTTCAGCTATCTGCACACAAACTGCTTTGAGCTATCCATCTACGTTGGCTGTGACAAGTATCCCCACGAGAGCGAGCTGCCCGAAGAATGGGAAAACAACCGCGAGTCCCTGATTGTTTTTATGGAACAGGTATTCGACAGAAGAACAACTTCTGAATAACTTGATGACTCCTTTCAGATTGAAAGGGAGTTTAAGGTTTCTGATATTTTTCTTGCATGACTAATTACATGATTATTGGTGTTTGTGGTAGAAACCTTACCTATAAGCAATACTGGCATATCACTTCAGCCAGGCTGTTTTAACTTAGGAGGACAAAATAATGAAGCTTATTAAAATTTGACCTGAGTGCAAAGCTTGCTAGAAATGACTGCCAGGAAAAAAAACCTTACGTCTGCTGCTTTATCTGCTTGTTTTATCTGTCTCTTGAATTTGATGCCTCAGGAATCCTAACAGAACTTGGAAGCTGGTTCAGAAGTAGCTAATGCCTGGAAGGCTGATACTGGGTTAATAATGATATTTCAAAATTGCATGAACCATAAAGTAGGAATAGAATACACTTAATTCGCATATGGAATTAATGATTTGTTGTGTCTTCCTAATGATAGTACTGTTCATCGCTGTGCAATATATATTTGTTTGTTTATTCTCTCAACAGGTCCATCGAGGCATCAAAGGCATAGTAAAAGATGTGCATGGAAAAGGAATACCAAATGCTATTATTTCGGTAGAAGGTGTTAACCATGACATTCGCACAGGTAAAAAACCAAAAACATCAGTGCAAATGCACACATTTATGGTTTAAAAACAAAATACAGAACCTCATTGCAACTTTGACCTTTTCTCTGAGAAAAGCCAGCAGATAGTGTACAGTCCAAGGCGAGCGTTGCAGAAGGAGTGGCACATGAGAAGGGAGTCATTTCTTTCCATGGTGCAGCTATGTAGACAAGAACAGAACCATGGCTTTCCTCTCTGCCCCTCTTCCTCTTTCCACTTCTTTTAAAGTATTGAGCAAATAGCCTTTTATCTGCCCAAAATCAATAGCCTGAGTAAGGCTGTGTCCAAAGAGCTCTTATTGCTCCTTTTCTCATGTTTTACATAGGCAGTGCAAAACTAACCATGAATAATTATAGCGCTGAAAAACAAGGGTGTAGGTCATGCCTTGGTGGGCAAAGAGTGTTTCTCTGGCTCTTAACAGTTATAGGACTGTGAATGTGTTGGAGATGTGATTTAGAGCTGTGTCCAGAGGAGGCACAGCTGTTGCAGGGACGGGGGAGTTTCACAACCTGAAGAGCCTCCTGCAAAACATCACAGCTTTATAAAAGATATTTTCATGGGGCTCGGTACAGATGCTGCTTTGCACACATGAATTTCAGCCCAGAGAATTACTTTTCAATATGTATATTTAAAAAAAATGCACAAATGGCTATTTGCCTTGTTAGCACAGTCTTGATCTACACCCAGACACATATGTAAACTCAGAGTAAACTCTAAGCCTATTTAATGGCCTGGAGAGTAGTTCTGGCACTAAACAAAGAACTGCTTTAAACGGACACTAGGCATTAATAGCAATACGTGAAGATTAAGATTAATAGCAGTACGTGAAAATTGTTGTTGGCAGGTAGTGGGCGGGATGGTGTCCAATGGCCGTTGTGTTTGTGTAGGTACTGTACCGTGATTTAAGACACGCAGCCAACTTAAATGGCAAAACAACAGAGGGGATATAGCAAGGAGAGGAGCATGCAGAAAGAAATAGCAAAACAAGGTGTCAGCAGAAGTGATTGCACTCAAACTGCTGGCTGCAAGAGGTTATCAAGTTTTCTGTTGAATGTTTATGGAAAAGTAGCATCATGGTGAATAATCAGATAAAACATATTGTTGTGTACTTGAGATTTGGTTCAATATTAGAAACACTAATTTTATGTATTTTTTATGTCCTGACTGGCATTCTGGGTCTTTCATTTGCTGCCACTTTCACGTGCTTCGCCACTGAGGTACAGTATGGCACGCTTTGACACGTAAACCGATTCAAGGCTACGGAATATCATAGAGTTTTAGATAAGAGACTTCCAAATCTTTAATGTTTGTTACAGTAGATTATCTGAGCCAATAATAAATCTTGGAATATCATAACTTAGTTTATGATTAATTTTATTTCAGTGCTACTGGGTCTATGTTGTAAAAGAAAACATTGAATGACAGATATTTAATTGATTAGGCAATAGTAATTCTGCCTTAAATATTTCAAAATGAGACCACTGTGAAATGATAGCAGGAATTAAAGTAAGCAGTTGTTTTTTCTTGTCTTGGAAGTCTTGGCAGTCTTGAAAGACTGCCATAGACTGTAGGTTGTATTACTCTGTTAACAGAATATATGGCTCTGGTTGAGGCTGAGTAAATGCAATAGGTGATTAATCTCTAGCTCTCAGTACACTGGATTGCCACATGAAAGAAAAATCAACACTTTAAAGACATCAAACACGCATACAGAAAGGAGTCCTAGTGGTATGTGTAATAAATGTACAAGATCCCAGAATCCACTGTATAACACTCAGGGAATCTTGCTGCTATTTACATGTAGACTTAGAGCTGAGCTTCTATGGCTCAAGGCCATCTGCACTTGTTAGTAAAAATAAAAGCACTTCTTTCATTCTTTTTAATTCTTCTTTTTAATGAAACATTTAAGCTGACACTCTATTTGGGAATCACTTGTAGATGGGAACATAAAAGTTCTATCTTGTTTTATATTATATAGATAACAATGTATGTCTCATTAGTCTTTGAAACTAGAGAATTTATGTCGGAGCCAAAAAGCTAAAATGACGTGTATAACTCCAGAGAAAGAAGGCAAATTGTCAGCAGTCTTCTTTCATTTATACCTTTTAAAATGAAAAATGTATCCATTTAAACCTCTGAGTTGCCTTGATATAGAAATAGGCCAAGCAGGAGAAGAATCATGGCCACTATCTCTATTCACATAAGTTTTGTTTAAAGTGAGCTAAGCTGTAAGGTGCCTACTGTTTCTTTGAAACATTAATGTGGTCGACTACCCTGTAGAGCCAGACAAAAGTTGTCTGTAAAAGCCCTCTAATAACATTTACTTGTTTGATAAAATTTCTCTGCTGCTTCTTGTGGACAAAAAAAAGTGCATGGAAAGCACTTCTTTTTTACTTTCTCTTGGATGTACAATATATCTTATGGGAAGAGAGGGTTGCTGACACTAAGCTAACAATATTAATAGGCTAATTGAAGTCATCGATTCTGAGAGTAAGAGCTTTGTGGGAAATTATTCCATTTTCTCTTGATGCAGATTTAACTATTGATTAAGTCTGAGTGATTACATGTTGTTACGGTTAGATGTAGACTGAGCTCTACGAGATAACCTTTGGAAAAGAGTTCATCAATTGGATGACCAAATGCACCTGGACACCTTTTTTCCCCATGGTGCAAAGGCAGTTTTGTGGGTTGCTTCCTGTAATTGCACATTTTGGAAATCTCAGAGCAAATCTTGATGAAGAAATGTACAGTTCAGTGAAGAAAAACTTCTGTATCACAGCCTGTACCAAAGTCCAAACAAATATGCATACTTCTGTGTGATTTTTGCAATAAAGCATAATTAATTTAATTTCACACAATGTTCAGAGAAATTTTTGTTAATATTTTGGTTTCATATGATTTCAGTATGTATTATGTAACAAAACCCAAAGATTTTGAAGTAGAATTTAGTAATATTTAGGAAAATTGGAGTAAGCTAAGCATAATTCTGGTATTATAACTCTCCAACCTCATTCCTGGCTGCCTGTTCAGTAGAGAAAAGTTAAGTTTTAGTTGTTACATGCACTGGGTGTGCAGCACTATGGCTAGCTTTCCTGGAGAGTCTTTGGTAGGTAACAGAGCATTAGGATAGATTTTTATAATGTATTTAAATTAGTAAAATTTGGTACCTTTAATTGTAAATATGACACTTAATTGTAGCAAAGGTCTGTCCTATCAGGCTTAAGGAGTGTTCTTATTTGAAGTGTTTATGGAGTCATCCTACACATTTAATTTATAATAATACTATCTTTGTATTTTTATGTATTGTTATTTTATCTAAGCAGACATGGCAATTCTTTTCCAGACCCAATAGGAGGAGATAGTCTGCCTCCAGCCTGCTCCCACTGGAGCCTATTCTTTTAGCAAACCTATTATTTACTAAATTTATCTGTATTTTTAATTGTGTTTCTCTAGCCATCTGCTCTGAAATTTTTTACCTACTGCATTTAATCTGATTAAAAAAAAAAACACCTTTTATTCTGGTATTAAATTCTGGACAATGACAGCTGACAGAAATACTGATGTCTACTTACTTGTAAATGGAAAGGAGGTAAAGTGCATCCTGCTAACAGTTTAATATCCAGCTTTGTAATAATTTCCCTGTGGTGTGTGAATGTGTAGACTTTTTTCTGGCCTTCTGCGCGGGGCTGTGATGAACTGCCTGTAAAATGTGTCAGAAAAATGTGGGTCAGTTTGGAAGTCCAGGGATTAAAGCCACCCCATGAGCAGTGATGCGTTCACAGCCACGCACAGAGTGATCGATAGCCTTTTGCCAGCCCTGTAGTATTGCCAGAGCATTTACAGCTAAAAATGAGCCCTTAGGGATAAATTCAAGAAACCTGGGCAGCTTTATGTTTTGTGTTTTGGTTAAGGTGCCAATGGACACAACAGTAAGGGAGAACTGAAAAAAGTGCTTCTCAGAGAGCCCTTCCTAAAAATGCCTGAGTCCTGAGAAATAGAAAATCTGGGTCTTGATCATCACACCAAGTGGGGTCAAACTGGCTGAAGGGAAAACCCAAGCAAGCTGGTATGCAAGAACTAACCTGATCGGCTGTGCTTCTTGCACACAATTTCACACTTGCATCCAGAGACTGCAATAGCAGGGTATAGTCGATATCACTGTTTTGCTAACACTTGATGTTTGCAAACATATTCACCATTTTACCAAGCCCTAAATTAAAATCATATTTCTCTAAACAGAGGCTAGCTAGTCTGATCTTTTCCCAAATGTAATATTTTTATCCAAATCATCCTTGTTTTTTGCCATACACTGTATTGCAAGTGACTCAAGGCTAGTGATAGTAAGGTTGTCAGTTCTTATTGGTGTTAAAAAAAACCAACCCCTCTTCATACAAGAGATGCTGCAGTTCTATTTATATATAGAATTGCACATTTGAATATGCACTTTCCTTCCACAGTCGATTTTCCCAGGATAGAGTGCAAAACTAATTTTAGATATCAGTGTTTCACCTTTTTCATTCCACAGCTAAGCATACTCGCTAGTATAAAATAGTATTTAAAAAGAAGTCTAAAACCATCCTTATGTACATATGGGTAACCTGAGATCATGCATGGGAAAGAAGAAGGAAACAGAAAGTCCTAATTCAATGAGGTGTTAAAATACCTCTTGCTTTATGCATGAGTAGTTTAGTTGATTACAGGAGCTCTCTTCATGCGCTTAGAGGTAAGCAAGTGGTAAAGTACACTGATGAATTATAGTTTGTAGGAAAATTAGTGTAATAAAACTCAACGTAAGGTTTTATGGAAGGGGATATTTACTTAGCTCTCTAAGTGAGTTGATATTATGCATTCACACACTTTGCATACTAAATAGCACTAAAACGTGTGTGTCCAGGTGGTGTGGCCAGGATCATGAGTGTGATGTGGGTACCTTACTGGAGCTTCTCTTGATTGGCTAGTTAGAATTAGTTTGGGGAAGGTCTTTTACACCCCTCAGGAATCACCAGCCGTTACAAGGTGACCCTTTGCCTCGGGGTCTTTTTGACTTCAACTGACAGAAGTCTTAGGCCAGATTGAAGCCCATTGTCCTTTTTTCATCATTTGGAAAATATGTTGGAGGTATGTTTTCCTGTAGGGTTGGTAGGACAAGGAGGGGTACGTGTGATGGGGGGCAGCTTCATTGACACCCTCATGGTGTGAAGATGCAGGGTTGCTGTCTGTGCTCTCATCCATATGCAGGAATTTCTGTATTCTCATAAACAACAACTTCCTCAAGGAGAAAGGGCCACTGTCGTGACAACCATCTCTTTTCCTACCAGGAGCTGATGGGGATTACTGGCGTCTTCTCAACCCAGGGGAATACGTGGTGGGTGTGAAGGCGGAGGGTTACACCGGCGCTACCAAGACCTGCGAAGTCGGCTATGACATGGGAGCTACCCAGTGCGATTTCACCATCTCCAAAACCAACCTGGCGAGAATCAAGGAGATCATGAAGAAGTTTGGGAAGCAGCCGGTCAGCCTGTCTCTCCGGCGGCTCAGGCAGAGGGCTCGGCAGTGGCGGCAGCAGCGATAGACCTCAGCCCGGCAGCCCGCGACGTCCACGAGCTCTGCTTCTATCAGCCTGGCTGTAGTCGTAGTGAGAGTTACATAGCCCATCTCTTCATACATATTTCTCTGCACGAGGCCTTTCTGTTAGTGGAGCTGGATGAATAGTGGGGTTTTTCAGTTTGGTGAAAAATCAGAAACAAAATTCAAGTTGAACCAAAATAAGCCCCGGGTTGGGGGGAGAGGCAGGAAGAATGTAGAAAGATGTTTTGAGTTAACCTGGAATGAAATTTTTTGCTTGTTGGGTTATTTAATCCTTTGTAAATCTGTTTTCTTTAAAAATAGAAAAAAGAAAAAAAAAGATACTTACAAAAGAGAAGTGTTTTTTTGAATGAAAAACTGAAAAATGTTGATTCTAAAGTATAAAATTGGTATATTTTTGCAATTTAAAAAAGTTTTGACACTCTTTACATTTTATTCTCATACAGGAGGAAAGATGAGAGGGGACAACTTCTGCTGAATATCATTAAAATTTGTGTCAAAATTTCAGTCCCACTTTCCCTGAAAGTCCACCTTTCAACAAGCACGATAATATTTGGGGAAAAAACCTGAAGCCTGAATAACCCACCTTAGCTTTCCTGCTTGGGTTGTTTATATATAAGGGTGTCTTGTGATTCCAGAGTTTAATGCCAGGAGTGGTTTTCTCTTCTGGCTTTTTAAGGCTGCGTTCTTACTCCGTGAACTAAACCTAACGGGAAGGGCATGGGATAAGGACCATTGCAGCGCTGTGGCATGGCAACCCCTCGCTAACCCGGGAGAAGGACTTGAACAAAGCCTTTTTTGTGGATATAACCAGTCCTATCTTGCATATGAGAGGAGAGGTTGGTCACTGGCGTGTGCATAGTTCACAAATCCACTGACATCATATTTTTTCTTGACTCTGGCCTGCCTATAAGTGCCTTTTGTGCTCATGTACCACTGTCTTCCATGACACGCAAGGGATTTTGTATTCCTCTGCGCAGTCTGCTCATCTTGCCACTGCAGCTGCTGCTGCTTTTCTGGCCTTACGACTCTCTGAGAGCAGGATTTGTGCTTTATCATTGGCTTTTAAGTAACAAAATTGTACAGCAGGATAGGATTAAGGTTCAGAAAAGGTGCAGATCAGATCTAGGAAAGAATGAACTGAATAAACACTGGTCAAACTATCAGCTGATGAAGATCAACTTTGCTCCATTAGCTTCAATGTTACAACCTTAATTATACCAAAGGAAGGGCCAGCTGTATGATTTTAGCCAGTCGAAAGTCTGCGGCTAAATAAACATCTCTTAATATGCTTGGTAGAAAGACTGCGGCATACACTTCCAAACAGTTCTGTTTAAAACATTTTAATGGCTATTACAGTTTTTGCCTATTTGATATGATTCTTGGAAAAGATGTTCACCAAAGTATCATTCAAAACAAAAAATAAAGTGTAAGTAGATAACTTACTGTAAAAAATACCACGTGCCATCTGTATTAAATCTTTTTTTCTTGTCATTGAATCTTGTAAACACATAAAAGGCAAAAGATTGCAGAATGAATAATCATGAACCCTTGCGTAATAAATAATTGTATTCTTAAATTTCTTAGGCAATTCCAGCCCATGCTTGTTCTGCAGACACCATTAAATAACAGCAATGTATTTGTCAGCAAGGTCTCAAAGAAAATAGAAGAGTGCATACATAATTTTCTATAACTGAAATTATGGAGCTCCAGCTCCCAGTCAGCATCATTTAAATTAAGTAATAAATGTAAACAAATAATCCAATCATTACATTAGCATTTGGAATTATATTTTACATATTTCACTCTCTTTACCACCCTTACAACATTCTGTATGCCATATATTTTTGTATAACAAATACAACAGCAACTTGTCAAGAAGGGGTTTTTTGGCAGCTGAGAAGGGATTAATGATGTCTTTGTGCAGGTAGCGATGTGAAATAATTTTGGAATATGGAGTAATGACAGCAGACAATTTGTTAGCAGTTTAATTTGGCTTGTTCATTGGCATATGTAGATTTTGTTACCAACACAATAGATCAGGGCCATACATGATTTTTTGTGTTATGAACTGATGGAGTTTCTCAGGTGGCTTCTTGAAATGTTTCAGGCTGGTTTGAGATTTACTTTACAAACCTAGAGGTCCCTATGCTCTGTTCTCAGGTATGAGGTTATCTCAACGAGAAGTTATTTTTTATTTGATAGCAAGAAGTGGATTTGATGGGAAATTCTTCGATGTCTATTAGCTAAAATTAGATGGACTCTGATTGCTGATGACCTCGGTAGCATCACCTGCTGAAGACAGTGGCCTTGGTGCTCTTTACTGGCCATGACTAGTGCTTACACATACTTGGGCACAGCAGAACTATGACTAATGCAGGTGACTTTACTCCATTTTAGTCCAGGCATTACTGAATAAATGGCCTAATAGCTGTCAAGTGTACTTGTCTGTGCAATTGTTTTTTGCTTGTCCAGCACCTTTACACTAGAAAACACTCAAGTTCAAAGGAATTTTACTAGGAACTTCAGATATGTGAATATCTCATGCCGAGATAAGATGCTTATGCCTGCCCTGAATATGATTGAACTGATGTGTGCCCTATTTACTGCTATAGTTATGCACTCGGGAGTTAAAATATTCATTTACTTTGAAATATATAGCACCATTATTTAACCTTTAGATAGATCCAAACCACAAACCAATAAATCTGGATACCAGTGTGTTCTATTTATCTACCTTTTCCATGTCTTTAGAACAGGTAATTTTTCCTAAATTCTGTGCTTTTAATCTCTTTTCCTTTTAGTGTTGTAGGAAAATAGGCAACTCTGCAGAAATGACAGGAAATAAAGCTTGAGGATGGATATGCTCCTTTTATAAATACAGATCCATTTTAACAGCTACTTATACAAGGACTTTGCTAAGCTTTGATCATCCCTGATATAAAAGAAAAAAAATAAAATCCCTTCCAAGTAGTAAGAAATTCAACTGCACAATCTCACCCACACAGTGAAGGTTAAACAAATAAAAGGTTAAAACAGGACACATTCTGCTCTCCTTGATAATACCAGCCATCAGTCACCTGCTCCCATGCAGAGCCCTGACAATCATAAAATACAACGGGAGCTGGCTGGCTTCTCCTTGACTATCCGTGTCACACTATCCAGCTATTCATTTTTTATCTGTTTAATTATCATAATTTTTATCACCCCGTGTCTCATTTTTTCTCATCCATCTCAGTAGCTACAAGTACGCTAACCTCTCAAAGACAGATCTCAGTATCTGCAAATCAGCTTGGAAATGCTGAAGCCAATAAAACTGTAACTACTAAAACTATATCTACTTACATACGTTGGTATAAGTGTAGCGAATCTTGGTAATCTCTAACCCAAATTTAATCTGCTGGCACCAGAAGACTGTTAGGAGTATCTGAGTATCCCTTTCACCAGGAGGCTGAGCTCTGTGTGGGCAAAACACACTGATAAAATTAAATGTAAATGAAGTTATTGACTATGCTGGTGAAGAAATGCAATTTTTCGTTGGATATTTTAAGCCCATCACATATTTTCAGCTTCTGTCACCAACTGCTTTCCATTCTTTTATCCATGTAGAGTTGTGTTTCTTTCCTCTAACTTCAGCTCATTATTTTCAGTGAATATGGGACATCTTCCCAAAGTGTGGATTTCAGCAGTCAGTGACGGAGTTATACAGCCAGATTTACTTGCCTCTTTTATCATGCTGTGGTAGGTGGCTGACCTTTTTGAGAAACACCGGAACAGAGATGAGTTAACTTAAAATAGGGTACAAGTGGTTTCACACCAACAACTTTCACTAATTAACCTTTAAAAATTGGCATATAATATATTTGCTATGGGTCCGAAAATGCCTGAGTTTGGAGGCAAATGTGCCTCTTTACCGTTTATCTTTGTAATCAGTCTCTGTGTGAATTCAGTCAAATACCAGAAGCCTGAGGGAGGAAGTATAAAAGCGCATACAAGTCATATACATTGCGGTAGCATCACCTCCTGCTGCAGTACACTGCTCTGCCGGCCTAGAAATATCGTAGGACAAACAGCTCTGTGTACACCTACTAACTATCCAGCAGGAGCCCAGAGAAGCTCTATTTCATACTCACTAAGAGGATACAACTTTCCAAAAGTCTTTTTCTTTTCTTACTGGAGCAGTTGCACACATGGAAAAAGGGTCAATGATTTTTACAGTTGATTTCATGGATAATTTTAATACCACTTTTGCCTCTGCTTCTTTGTGCTATCGTAGCGGCAAGCAGTTTTCTCAGTCCTTTTCAGTCCTTAATAAATACTTATGAATGTTTTTTTGGCTTCAGGTGGTTAACTTATAGAAGTTTTAGGTCTTTATTGTGGTATTTCCTTAATTTTCCAAGTTTAAATCACATCTATACACTTAGCCTAATGTGCTTACTAGTCTTTCATTTCTTTTTAAATGTCGTTTAGCTTGAGATGACATTTTTGTATTTCACTGTAACACTATAATATGATTCTTCAGCTGCAAAATTTATGTTCAATTAAGCCATTATGGTGAATGCAATCTTGTGCCTGGAACAGTAAGTCAGTAAATAACCATTCTCTGCCATCTTCCACTGATATAATCACCATTTTACAGCATGCAGAGCCAGTTTAAGTCCAAGCGAGACTTACAAACCCACGAAGTCCACATTCAGATTTGCAGGACAATTTATTGATGAGTTGTTGTGGTAGATTCTCTGTCCTCTTAACCTGGCAAGTTACCCAAGTTTATTTTGGTGGAGATTTGGATTACTGCTTCACAAGAAAACTTTAAACAATGCTCTTACGCTCATTACCTGTTCCTTGCTCATTAAGCAGAAAAAAGACATTTTTATGCCTTTCATCAATTTCAGAGGGGGGCTGTATTTACTGGACAATTTTTGGTATAACCTTTCAACTCATAACTACCTGAAATGAATATATTTATCAGTAAAAAATGCCAAGAAGGGGATTTTGGAAAGCCTGTGAAAAAAGTTTAGGTGGTGAACATAAAGGTACTTTATAGCTGCATATTTATGTACTTAATCTGCCTTTTCAGTTATATGGGTGCCTTTAATCACCTGCTATAGTGCCAGGCTCAGAGAGGTTAAATCCATCTTCCCCTCCCCTGTGTCTGGTGGTTTGTACAGGCTGGATTAAACAATATCCCACACAGTTTTCTGCTCGGGCTACTTTGCTTGACTCTCTTTACTAAACTGATCTTCAGAGACCTTCCAGGCACTTACCTCTCCCCATTAGCCAGGCACCCAGATGAAGGTCCAGCCTTCATCTGTGAAGGTCATTGGAGCATGGCCGGAGTGCCAGCATCACCTCTGGAGATGACATTTGGGCTCTCAAGGTACAACAGCACTTCTGAAAGTGGGTTTTTTTCAGCAAAATACTACAAAGCAGCGTTGCACTGCTCTGCAAATGCCTACTCTTTTAGCTTAACACTATTCTAAGAGAAGGTGTGGGCAATTTAGAAAGCTCTGTTTTTCCTGATCAGGTCATGATAAAGAAAAAGATGAAGGACTGATGAACAGTGAATGTTGAAAAAAATAAGATTAAATGATAGGTCCATAAGGAATGCTTTGCATTTAGATTTATGAAGACTTTATAAAGTTATAGATGTATTTAAAGTTGTCTTGCAACACCTATGAATTCCATATGAAAATGAGCACTTTCCCCACTGGCTTAAATAATAAATCATCCTGCCCTTCACTCCATACTGAGGAATTGCAATGTCCAGCGTAGACTGGGGCTAAAAGCAGCTGAAAGGTGCTGTCTCAGAGGGTAAAGCATCAATGTGCACAGCGGCTTTCAAGGCCAGAAGAAAGTATGTGGAATAGGACATGTGCAGATCTAAAGAAATATATAAATATAGAGTCCCAGGATGCAGCTTCAAGCATGGCAGCTTGGTAAGTGCCCATATGGAGGGAGCCCAACCAGGCTTGTGATAAAAATATATACAGAATGGGTTCTTCAATGAGAATGAGATGCAAAATAAAACCAATAACAAAAAAAAAGCAACCCAAAACAACACTTTGTTTTTTGCAAGCAAAATAAGCAAGTAAAAAACCTGCTCTGCATGTTTGAAATAATATTTATGAATCGTAATAGCAAATCACAATTATGAACAGAAAGCTTTCTCTTTTCCATTCTAAATCTGTACTGTATATTCTGAAATACTGAAGTAATTTAGAGAAAGCAGTTAGCAACAATTCCCACACATTATTATAAGAAGTAATATCAGCCTCCTGATATTTTAATTATTCTAGTCATTAACTCCCACTTAATTCGCAGAAGCTGCTTTCTAGAATTCAATACACCACTTATGTCAACAGCACAATCATTTTTATTAACTCTGTACTACCCCAAGAGCAACAAAAAAGAGCATTCAGGGTAAACCATCATTTAAAGATCCAACAAAATTCAGCCAGCCTTATTGTCAGCAAGTAAAAATATGAAAAATGGAATTACTTTTTGTGGTTTAGATGTGACAGAAATTCAATACCTAGGTTAATAAGGATCAATGGCAGCATAATCTCACTTGAATAGACCAGGGAGATTTAAATTTGAGGTCTATTTCTTACCACAAGGATCTGGATCTGATTACATGGCTTCAGGGTTTTTTTTTTTTTAATGTAAAAGGCATTAAAATCACGTTCCTATTTATTATAGTTTTGTAAGCCCTCTAACTCACAGGTGAATGGAATCATTCATTTGGGTGTCTCCTAGTGGCATGCCACAGCTCTAACCCAGCTCACTAATCAGCTCCTGGTGGCTCCAAGGTTGGTTCAGGCTCTCACAAGCAGAACTGGTAGATTTACAGTATAATCTGGAAAGAAGTGGGAAGTGAATGGAAAAACAGGCTCTGCTTCTATGATCTACCCTGTATCTGCCTAAATGCAGAAGTTTATTTTTCTATATTTGCTAATGAATGGCATCTAGAAGCACTGTAATGAACGTAATGGTTTCTGGTAACGTTTCAACCGCCGATGGTTGCACTGAAGGACCAAGACCATCAAGTCAACAGCTTCACCAGAAACAAAGTGTAAGCCATTAAATCTACCTTTTCAGTTTAATTCTAAATGTTTTTCCTATTGCTTGTTGCTATATTTTCATTTTAAAATGCTAAAATATGTTGCTTGAGTGTTAGAAATGGGATAGTTATTCTTCAGAGACATATGGTATCTGGTTTTACTGAAATTTCAGAGCAGTGTTTCATTGCACACTTTATAAGACTTTTGCCCTAAGAAGGTCATCAAGCATCAGTTTCATGACTCTTAGTCACTGTAAATTTGAGTACTGATGGTACTGTATTGTCAATAACCATATCACCTTCAGCATTAAGTGATGTGCTGAACATACATGATTTGGAGAAAACCCAGCATTATAAAACCAGTTTCTTGCTAATGAAAGTGTTCATGCAAATTAATTGATGAATTTCCGTCTTGGCTTCGGAAGCAATCTATCATTCTTAAAGCAGTATGAGTCTCCAGAGAGTACTTTTCAGATTATCACATTCTTTAGATGTATTATTAATTCCTTGACTGCTGGATGATTTGCTGTTAGCAGACCGAAAATTGAATGCAATAAGCCCTTGAGAATGATGGGGTTTCACCTGGCCACTTGCTTGATAGCTTACTGGTACTAACTCTGGGGACAACGATGAAGAGCAAACTTTCCTTGTTTTTGAAAATGCACCATTAATGCTAGTTGAGAAGAAATACTATGACCAGATCTGAACAAAATATAGACCCATAGAGCTTCCCTGGAACTCATCCTTGTAATCTGCAGGGAACTTGTTAGCTTCTTAGGTCCTAATGTTTGGGAAATGAGAACAAAACAAGCATGAGATTGGGGCGGGGAGAAAGATAATCACTTTTTCAGAGAAAAGCTGAAGCATGGAAAAGAGGATTCAAGTTGAAAGCTTCTACTCACCTATTTGTCCTGAAAAATCTTCCCTGAACCTGTCCCTGAATTCTCAAATAGTCCGTGTTTTTGAAGCAGTCAGAGAGATGACCAACGAGGAACAGCCTAAATGGTGGCATTTGAAGATTTCCAGTCCAAACCAGAGAGTTCCGAAGCAAATGCTGGCATGTTTTATTTTTCCCCAAATATTGATAACTGTAATTTTTCACATAACAGAAAATGACTCTGAATTTTAGGATCTGGCAGGAAGGAGAAGACTGAATATTTTTTGCACCAAGGGACCTGGAAGAGAGCTGGTAAAACTCAGGGTAGGAAATGGGATGGTCAAAGAAGCATTCCTTCGACGAATTGATGTTTTGACATTAATTTCATGTTTGGGGTGAAGAAGGAAATGATGTTACATCGCTTTCATGGCAGGAGGATGGACAGTCAGTGGAGGACATGTGAAACAAGCCAAACCAGTGCTCTGTTCGCCTCCTGTTGTCTAGAGTATTTGGCCCATACCAGGCACAGGCACGGCTCTGAATCATCACTGTCCCAAAACAAGGAATCTGGAGAGAGGTGTTGAGGTTCTAGAAAGATATTGCAGAAGTATCATGAACTGCTGAGGATGTTGAAACGATCCATTCCCAATTTAAAATAAAATATATGTTTGTTATTAGGCAGAAAAAAAAAATTCTGGAGAGGGAGGAAGGAGCAAATAAGGATGTTAAAAATAATAGAGTAGAAACGAGTCTCTGTGACCCACAGCAATACTGGTGTGTGTGTTTACGTGCCTTGTGTGGGCATGTTGTATACACTTCGTATGTTTACTTTCAGTAGACAGAAGCAATTACAAGGACAGGCAGCCCTCAGGGGGCATCAACACTGCAGAGCTGCCAATTGTTTGACATTAGAAAAAGCAAACTGTACGAATGTAGCCTTATTATAGTAACAATCAGAGCAGAGCGTAGGAGTCTGTAGTATTTATCAGCTTGCCTGATTATTTCTCGTTGAATTTGGTTCAGTGATGAAGCTGCAGCCTAAGAACTCAAGATGTAAAAATAGTGGTTTTAACATCCCTCCAATGCTCCAAAAAAGAAAAAAGGGAGGGGAAAAAGAAAAAAAGGAGGGGAAAAAGAAGAAAAAAAAAATAAACACACCACCCTGCTGAAGAAAACCCCAAAGTCTCCTGTGACTTCTGTATCTGAAAATGCTGCCTTGAAGTATTTAGGAACTTGGCCATGTTTTTCTAAAAGTGAGGTTGTAAAGAGGCTTTAGAGAGGAAACAGAAACAAATTCTCATCTGTTGAAGCTATACAAAACATACTGATATCAAGATAAAATTGCCCAGCCACTTTGTCACTGCATTTGATAGACTTTCTTATCAGTAATTGAAAGACAGTGGTCATGGCTCACTAAGAGTTTTTTTTATCTGATTCCTACTGTGAAAGTAGGATGATTTTCTACATCAAAATTTGTGACCCATCCCCACTTGAATGTTTATGAAAGGTCCAGCGCATCGTGGGTGCTGTTGTAAACAAACTACTAATAAAAATATGTCATTTGAGTTCTGGTAAAATGCTGACAACCCTTGTATTTATATTACAGATCTCCCTGGAAGAATCTCAGCTTTTGGTTTTTTAAAAGAAATAAATGTCTAGCCTTTAGAGCTGTAGAAGAAAGCCAAAGATCAGAAGTTTGTAAGCATCTGAACAAACCATGGCCAAATACCTATGCCCTCAATTTTATTTTTCTGTTAATTTCATTATTTTTAAGCTGAACTTATGACTTTGCATGAGCCAGACTAGAAATTTTTAAGACATTTTACTATTATGAGGATATGTTTTTCACTTGCTGCTTCATAAGATTGCTTTTCTTATAGGAATTTTGTTTTTAACATTAACATTGAGCTTATAAGAATGTTTTCTGTACTTAGGAGATCACTTTAATCACGGTACCCTATTGCCTTTGCCCCTTCTTCCCTCTCTAAGTTGTATGCACAGCATCTTAAGCATTAGCCTCCCAGAGACAGACCCATAGTCCAAGTCACTGCTGAAAATTGCCTGGTTTTGGTGGGAAAAAAAGTTTTGCAATGTTCTGCTGGCAAAAGGGAGAAATGGAGAAGAGTGACAGTCCCAGGAGAGAGAGGTGTCGCAGTAAGGAGACGTGGGAACTGGTGTGGGTAACTGGCACATCCAGCATTGTACATTTATTATAGTTTGTACAGAAAACTCCCTGAAATTCAGCTGTAACTGCCTCCCTTCAACTAGCCATCTCTCAAAAGCTGATCACTTGTTTGTGGTAGCGTAGATTACTGAGAGAAACAGTGCAAGGGGCAAGAAAATAACAAGAGAAAGCCTAAAAGAAACACACTGCCAGTATACTCAAGCAAAACATCCCAGAGGGAGAGGAGGCGAGAGAGAAGAGACTTGGGAGAAAGAAAATGGTGTCCTTGTTTTTCATTCCTTCAGGCAAACAGTACTTCATGTACAAATAAACTGAGTAGCATCACCAGTGCTTCTCTCTATAACATTTTTTTCTCATGAACACAAAGTGGGAGGGGAGGGGATGGTGGCAGCAGTATTCACAGCAGTGTTTGGTAGGTTTTTTCAGTTCACTGATATGTTGTTCAAAGGCAAAGGCACAGTTTTCAACCTTCTGCAAGCTAAATCAGCTTTAACAATGCACATATCTGCATGTTATAAACAAATGTATTTTGGAAAAGCTAAGCGCCTAATTCTAAAACAGTACTGTATTTCTTGAGTAGAAGTTCATGGGAAGCATTCCTAAATAGGAGACGTCTTCTTAAATTTATAGAGCCTTTCAAATACACCATATGCAAGCATGTTTCTTTCTGCAAGGCAAAAAAACAGAGTTCTTAAAACCCTGATATAAAAACATGTTAAACAATTTAAAAAACAAAAAACAGAGCAGGAGAGGTCTTCATGGTCAGTGTGGTAGCTAATATCTTTTTCTTACCACTGATCCTCGAGAAGTCCCCGAAGATATCTGAGGTCGTCTTCATCCCTTTGCTCCAAGGCAGGAGCAATGCACACATCTACCCACTCTGTCCAGGCAAGCAAGTTATTTAAAGCAAGCAGTAACACCACATCAAATGACAGTAAATGGCTGCGTGGAAGCTCCCTTGTTTTATGCACATCAGCCAGTTGGACCAGAAGACTGAAGAACGTAGTATGGAAAGACAAAAATGTACAGGCTCTATGTAAACAGAAGTCAGGACATATATCTACTTTGATGGCTTAATGCTTCAGTGCCCTGTTCATAGAGGCTGCTGCTGCCAAGCTAGCACTGAGGCTATTTCTGTTATGCTGCTGCTGGAGGAAGACTCTATGCACACAGGCATTAATGATGAGAAAAACTCTGATAGCCTACTGAAGACCAAGCGTGCCACCAGGTTGGGTGCTAGCCTGCAAGGTACCCCACAGCATTTCAGATCAGCTCACTGTAAGCAACAGTGCTCATGCCCCCCCCAGCCCAAAATATCTGAAATATCTTGAACAATTTCAGTGACTCAGCAGCTCCCTAAAACTGTGAACAGGCAGGGGACAATTTGTAAACAACAAACAGAGCTAAATTCAATCAGCTGTTCACAACAAATAATTTGTGTGTGCGGTTAAAGCAGATAATTTTAATGTGAAAATTATGGCAAATACACAATCCCTTTAATAGGATGATTAAGAACTGCGGGCTCCTGGGGAAAACATTTCAGCAGCGTGTGCACCTGCATCTATTAAAAGAAGCAAAATATACAGAATAACAAGCAGTAACTCATCAGCCCATCTGTGGGTCATGGCATGGGCCGGTAGGAACTGAGATGGAAAGGGGAAAGAGAGAATACAGAGTAAGGCAGCCTGGGACCATGTACTGAAGGTCTCGAGCATAACGCAAAACATAAAAGGGTGTTGCTGGTTCAGCCCGTGGTGTGGAAGCTCATGGGTGGTGCCGGTGAGCCAAGCAAGTCATCAGGGGCCACAATGGATGCTTACCTCCCTCAGGAAGGTCTTTAAAACCGATGGAGGTTTTGGAATGCACGTGGAATTTGGGTTATGGAGGAAGAAAAAGGAAAATTAGAAAGGCATAGCTAGTATCTTCACCACCTCATTAACTCAGTCTAATCTGCTCACTTTTACCATAGACAAGAATATGCCTCAGTCCTTGGAAGAAGTCTGTGCAAGTTGGCCAAAAAATAGAGGAAACAATCTAAAGTAATCAGAAGTTCTTCTGCGATGATGATCTCACTGCCTATGTATATTCATTGTTTGCTGGTAGGCAGCAATGTTCTTTGGGTCCTCTTGACATAGGAGAAGTGAAAATAATTATAATTTCTAAATACTAATATTTTTTATAAAAATAATTGACTAATTTTTAACAGATAATAGATTTTATCGCCTTTGTAGTATTCCTTTGGAGGAATACATTTGTAAAACACATACATATTCATATGCGATATAAATATATAAGCATATAAATACAAAAAATGCATAGATATATATTCCCTTCCTCTTCTTTCTTTTGCATTGCAAAGGAGGAACAAAGTATGAGTAAAAGTATCTTTAGACGACTGCTGCCTGGGTCTACAGAGCGGTGATACATTGCTCGTTCCAGAATCATAACAACATGAGCAAAACAAGGCCCAGGAACCTTATTAACTGTGTTTATACACGCCCAATAATTCATAGCTGGAAAGAGGCTTTCAGGCAGCTGGCTGGTGCTTCAGCCAGCAGTTTATCAGACCTGACACACGAGCTTTCGCTGATGAAACATTTGGACTGCACACACGCCATGCTTTCTACCCTTCTTTAAAAAAACTCTTTTGTAAGTCAGCACTTTGCTGGCTAGACCTCCGGCTGGGCTCCTCTTGGTCCTTCATCTTTTATTGCAGGCACAGACACGGGAAATTGGGGAGAGCTGATTTTTCCACTGTGCTTATTCACATAACACTTTTATTACAATGCTGAGCAGCCTTCCTGGGAGCATGTCCTAAAATGCTGCTGATAATTTTTGTTGATTTTTAGTGTTTCGTTTATTTTCCCCACTGAACTAGAGGCCAGCTACTACTGACTCAGGCTGCATTGCAAATAGTCATGTTAAGGCTACCAAGGTCACAGACGAAGGTGATGGTTTTTGTGACTACTAGTGATAAGTATCAAATCTAAGTCTATTGATAAGCAAAATTGTAGAGATGGCCAGAAAAGCGAGGTAAAGGCCATGCAGTACATAGAAATTTATAAAGTAATTTCTCATCCGAATAAAGAATGCTGATATGTCCCTCCTATATAGGATGTATATCCTTGAATTATCAGGCAGCACTTCTTTAGGTGGAACGTATACCTGATGCTAAATACAACATTATTTAGAGAACTGTCTGTGTTCAGCATCATTTACATTTTCCTTTAGATACCATCTGCTGCTCTGTTTTCTTTTGCCTACTGTCACAGTCGTAAGCACGTAATTACCATACTCCTACTCATTCTTTTCTTGTTCTTTTTCATTACAAGCTTAATTTCAGTCAGTTTTTGTCTTTAGCTTTCTTAAAACCTGCAATTATTAGAAGACACCTACTGAGATCAACAGCAAAGTTCCGTGCCGCACAGATATTTTTGAAATGGATTAAATGAGGACAGATGATAAAGCGCTGAAAGCAATCTTTATATCAGAAAAAAGGAAGGAAAAAGCAGCCTTGTAAAAATTAACATATCATAACTTTGTATGTATTAAAAACTTTAAATGAACTTTTTTTTTTTTCTTGTAGTGGTAAAACAAGAATTTGCAGACCTGAGAATGTGTACAACTTTGTAAATAGTCAGTGCAGCAAAGTGCCAGCCTGGCTTTTGTTCTTCTGACCGAGTTCAGATGAGCCTGAGCCTCAGAGTACTGCCAGGTTTGCTGTTAGCTTCTGATTTAGGCTGATGTTCGAATTTTTATAAGGTTGACTGTTGACTCGTGTGGTATCCTCACTCTCTCTGAATCCACAGCGTGCAGGTGGATCTTTTTCTAGCAAAACACCTTATGATACTGTTTTCGGTAATTGTCGGCATTCTAAAATTTTAAAAAAGCACCTGCTTTTCATAATTACTGTTTTGATCTGCAGCATATCCTGGAATTTTTAGCATCTGGAACTGCTGAGAGGCCGATCTGACAAGCAAAGCCAGCATGAGAGCTGTGCTTCGCTAAGAGCAGGGATTGACTGAATTGGGATTGAACATAGAGAAAATACTGCTTAGAGGGTGATTTAGGAACAGCTCTGTCGTGGGGACCGTGGCATGCAGGGCTGGCCTGGGGGAGCAGGACCCTTGTCGCCATTCCCCCCAAAGGGATGGATGTGGGGGTAGATCCTGACAGGCACGTGGCTCCTGTAGGACTTTGGGATGGAAATCTTGGAGGTGGTTTGTGATTGAAGTCTCAGAGATGCCACCACTCACACATCTTATAAAACAAAGGAGAATGTAGATGTTCTAAAAACATGCCAGGAAAATAAAGATATTCCTTTAGGATATGTTAATTCCGTTTACACAAGAGTATCCACTAAGAACAACATGGGAACTCTCGCAATGGTGTTCAGAGAAATGAAAAGGACATTGATTATAAAAACACACGACAACGTTTCAGGACCAACCTGCCAGCCCTGGTAGCTGGCACCGTTTAAAGGAGGGGAACCTTGGTCCTAGCTGCTGGGAACTGCAAGGGAGCTCTCAGCTGGTGTCAAGTGGGATAGTTAGCTCCTACGTTCCCTGTCCACCTCGTTTTGGCAGTGGGTACTTGTGTGTGCTGGGATGTGCTGGAGGCATCCCAGCATGAGGGAGGCAAGGAGGAACCTGCCAGTGCTGCCCCTGTTTGTATCTCATCAAGGTTTACATATAACATAAATGTTGTATGTTATGTATATTTTATATATAAAATACCATCAAAAACTTTCATCTATAGGCCATTGAGTGGGGGAAATCTAAGATTTTGACTAAGATTTTGGTAACCAAAATTTTGAGAATGTGGGGTTTTGGTTGTTGGGTTTTTTTTTCAATTTCGTAATGTACTGAAGTCTTTTTAAAAATATTGTGTGACATTGTGGCTGTTGACTCATTAGCAGCTTGGAAATAATGCAACTGAACTGTGCCAGCATCCCCTCCATCTGCATGGAGAGTCTTATTGTGCAAGTGTTTATCCACTTCAAAGGAGTTTTGGAGGAGAAAAGAACTTTTGGGGTTTTTTTCTGAAAGTTTCTTTTCTATTTTTAGTTTCTTGTAAATAGAGCTTTAACTCTTCAAATTCTCACTGATTAAAATGTCTCCTCCTGTAACTGCACCTGAATAAGACAGATTAAGAGCTGTACAGTTTGCATCAAGGTTTGCAGCACTAAGTTAGGTATTATAGAGAGTAATCTAATTATAGGAACAGTAAAACTTTGAAATAATCTGGAGATGATAGAGGATTTGTGGAACAGCCATCACTGGGAGTTTTAAAAAACAGGTGAGGCTATCCTATGCTAGAGCTGGATTAGTTATAACTGAGCCTACCTAAGGGCAGGGAGCCCCAAATGTCTGATTCACTATAATATTGTCTTTAACAATTATTTTCTTATGCTCCAGTCCAAAGCATTGCATATGGAAGTGATTCTGTTAGTGTACACATAACAGATTAGCTGTGATTGTAAATCTAGTGTTTATGCTTTCTTGATTGCAAATAGGGAATTTGATAGTCAAACTCTTTCAGATCCGGGACTTTACTCCAAGGCCCTCTGGACTCGGTAGAAATTCTCTACAATATCCTGTCAATCAGGCCCCTTCAGGCTATCTCTTAAGAACTTTCTGCTATCATTTGCTGTAACAATTTATTTCAAATACTTCCTTATGGACCCATAAGAATTTTAGGTGTTTGGTATTAGTAAGAGTTACAATAGAAGTTTAAAAAAAAAAAAAAATGTGCAGGGCTTGTATATTGGGATTTAATGATTACAAATAAATTTCAGATGAAAATTTTTCAGCAAATGTATTGGAAGAAAGATTAGACATTTCAATATCAGTCCATGTCACCTTACTTCGGTATCTTACTGTGTCCAGCATGGGGTTTCTGAATTGCCCTCTGTCTTGCCTTGCCTGTCTCTGTTAATTGGCAAAGCAGTCCTAGGCACTAGGCAAGACATATCACCATATCAGCTGGCATGAAAATCTCCCTGGCAGAGAGATAAAGCCAGAGAAGCAAAGCTCACTGCTGAAAACCAGCCTACAACTTAGACTCTCCCAACTATCAGTGAAGGCTGTCATGCAAGCGTGTGGTCAGTAGACCAGATTACATCATTAATTTATGGGGAAGTATTAAATTTCCTAAAGGCAGAAGGAAAATTGACTTCCTAAATTATCCAGGCACTGGACTTCCTAAAGGTATTTGATACATTTATGATTATTGACAACTCTTACACTGAATAGGAAGATGAAAATGCATTTAACATAATTTGTCATTTCTCATGTTCCTTTGAACAATGACAACTCCCTCTACTCCGCTCTCATGAGACCCCACCTGGAGCACTGCATCCAGCTCCGGGGCCCCCAACATAAGAAGGACATGGACCTGTTGGAATGAGTCCAAAGGAAGTCCACAAAGATGATCAGAGGGCTGGAACACCTCTCTTATGAGGACAGGCTGAAAGAGTTGGGGTTGTTCAGCCTGGAGAAGAGAAGACTTCGGGGACATCCTATAGCAGCCTTCCAGTACCTGAAGAGGGCCTACAAGAAAGCTGGAGAGGGACTTTTTACAAGGGCATGTAGTGATAGGACAAGGGGTAATGGCTTTAAACTGAAAGAGGGTAGATTTAGATCAGATATAAGGAAGAAATTCTTTACATGAGGGCGGTGAGGCACTGGAACAGGTTGCCCAGAGAAGCTGTGGATGCCCCACCCCTGGAAGTGTTCAAGGCCAGGTTGGATGGGGCTTTGAGCAACCTGGTCTAGTGGAAGGTGTCCCTGCCTATGGCAGAGGAGTTGGAACCAGATGGTCTTTAAGGTTCCTTCCAACCCAAACCATTCTATGATTCTATGGTGGCTCGAGGACTCAGTGATGCAGGCGATAATGTGCAGAAACGTTGCCTGCAAAACAGAGGTGCCCAGGGAGAGCCTGACCTGGAGCCCAGATGTGCGTGGGCATCCCAAATGCTGGGTTCTTGCTCAGGCGCTGTGCCCTGCGCAAACCCTGGGACACAACATGAGTGGTCCTGGGCTGACCTTGAGGTAGAAAATGGAGGTTCACTTTCTGAAATGCAATACTTCTTAAGTATGGTTTGTCTAAAAGGTGATAACTAATCAGACTACAGCGAGTTTGGGTGCTATCACTTTGTGGGGCTGGCTGTTTGTGTCACATTTATTCTTATGAAGTTGTTTGGATTCCAGAGAAACCTGCTTTTAAATGAAACTATTTGATTTTGACAGATTGCCTGTGGAGAGTTGAGGGTTTACAATAGAAAGAAGTAGGAACAATAAGATAATAACACAAACATTTTTGGCTGGCTCCTGCCCCAGTGCGTCTTGTCCTCAAACACTAGCAGAATGAGAAGTTTATCCCAAGACATTAGTGAAATCTTGTGATGGTCAGTTTGGACAAATTGGTAAATTTGAGATTTTGGGAGTATTAGTTTCAAGCACACAACTTCAGAAACAGAGGTAGAACAGAACAAATCAAGCCAACGTTATTTCTTCCCATATACCATGAAAGTCAGGACATTTAATACATAACAGGAACTACTGCTGTGTAGAAAAGGTATATAATCATTTATTTTACAGTTTAAGAAGCTTACAGAACTAATGAAAGCAAAAGTGACATCACATATAGGCAGATATAGGAAAATGCTATGTAGCTGCTGTTAGTAAAATGGGAATTAAATGGGATACCTGGGCAGTTAAGATGCAGTATTAATTTTTAAATTATTAAGTCGGATGTAATGATGAAACCATTAGGAAAGATGTCAGAACATCACTTGTCAACATGGAAATAGGTTTTCTGAAGCACTTTCAGGAAGTGCTGAAACGAAAAGAAATCTGAAAAGAAACATTTCCAATTTAAAGTGATAAAGCTCCTTACCAAAACCCAAAGGCAAATAGCATTAGCTACGTCCTGCCTCAACTGGAAAGCTGAATCATTTAGACTGCTCAACCTTAGAATGACATGCAGTGTTTCGTCCTAGTGTTTCCTTCAGCTGAAGCCTCCGTGCATGTTCAAAATTACCATCAAAGTTAATTGATCCTAATTATCAAATGTAATGGTTGAGTATATGCATATTCAGATATGGGGTTTAAAGATTAATACAAGTAATTACCTGGAAAATACTGTGCTGCAATGATGTGAATTGGTAGAGTTTAATTAAAACAAAAAACAAAACACACAAACCCCAAGTGCCTCCTCGTTTCAATGTCAAGGTGAGCTCCCAGCGAGGGGCTCCATGCTACACGTGTGCTAGCCAGAGTACAGGCAGCGCAGGGATGGCTGGAGCTGCTGCTTGCTCTTTTGCTTAACTCGAAAAACATCTCCTGAGCTATATCTGCTGGCAAAAGCACTTTTCCTGTCTTGAAGAGTAGTTGTTTAATCTCCTCTTCCTCTGGAACGCTTCTTCTTTCTGTTGACACGATGCTAAACATGAATACCCGCTTATTTACTGCCAGATAATTGTGTTTTGTTTCTTTAATTTTATCTTTCATTAGAATCTTTCTGTCAATAAACACATTGGGAATATTCTGGGAGGAACACTAACACAAATAATCTGAGTAAATGGCACCGATATGGGTATTTCTGCATTGTTTGCACGGCATATCTGCACACACCCATTGGAAAATGATCCATACAGTCACACACAGGGACATAATATCAGTTTAGGTCAACTTGTTGTTATCTAATGGACCATAAACCACCAAATAGCTAACAACGTTTCCCCTTCAGAGGCCTCTTGGCCACCTGGTGATGTGCTGAGATTTACATTCTCATGTACTGCTCCAGTGTGCGGGGACCAGGCTGACTCAAGGGATGGACTACAGCTCTAAGAGCCAACATAGATCTCTCTATTTTGTGTTGGGACTCCTACAGCTTTGGCTGGGCCCATTTTCTACATTGTACATGCCACTACATACAAAAGAATAAATAAGTAGTTTTATTGTTTGAGGTGTCTTGCCGCGCTGGATGCATGTCCACTGTGTTGCTTTCCTTCAAAAGTCTGGGTAGCAGAGGTTGGCATGACACTTCTAACTGGGTTCTAGCACGACGTTGGCAAAAGAAAAATGTTTTATAACCATGTGGATGGCAAGTTCTTTGAAATGAGATGCATTTTCCAGGATAATTATTCTGTCTCTGCTAAATTTCCAGGCAAAACTTTCCAGGAATTAGCATTCCTTTGCATCAGCCTTTGTAATGTGAAAGGCAATATTTAGGTCCTTCCTAAGGGATGAAAAGAAGCAGTTGTAATGGAGACCAGAGCAAAATAAAACCTCCCACAGATTCAGAGGGAACAGCTTCCCAGAATCTCTCACATTGTGTTAGCAGGTTTCCTTGGGTGTTTGGTTGAGCCTGGAGCCCAGGACGGATCCGTGATGTTGGGAACTGTCTTCCCCCTCTGAGAGGACATTATTGTGGCATTGAGGGTTTGCAGAGCCAGAATGTCTCCAGCTTCTCCCAAAGACGACAGTGAAGGCTTTGCATTTGGAGCCCGATTTGTGCATTGCCTTCAGTACAAATTGAAAATCGTTATGAGCTGAACATGAATAAATTATCTACCTCATCCAGCCCTGCCAGCCTTCCTGAGATCATGGTGTTAATCTGTAGAGATCGTCTGTGTGTGTGTGTGTGTGACAAGAAGGAAGGGTCTGCACAGAGAAAGATGGAAGACAGAAACTTATTTGCTGAGTTGTTTAAAATAAAGGGGGGAAATGAGAAGGAAAGACATGGCACGAAGTAATCATGTTGGTTAAATCAGAAATTATTCAATGTCTGGGAATTTTGAGCTCTTCTGGGGTCTCTTCTGCTTTTCTACAGTGGAGATTTAACACCTGTAAAGGAAACAAAAGAGCCCTTAAGAGGCCTAATCTGTGCACTGGAGTGGAATTTAATCTTCAGTTCAAATCTCTGTCTAGAGATCACAGGCAGAAGACTGGAGATATTTGTGTTGATTTCAATGAGTGCTTACCCACATCTGAGTATTGAAGTTATGATGTTGTTATTAAAGCACAGTTAATGATAAAACCCTGTCAGTCAGCAGAAGAACACATTTGGGCACCAAGACTTCGGACTTCACATCATAGGCAATAAAAGACCTCTGTTCTGTGAGGGCTACCAGCTATTCCCTCTGCAGGGTATGTCTCTTGGGTGGTGGTCAGGAGGAGTCTGAAACCTCCAGGGACCTTTCTGTGGGAGCTCTGGGTGGGCAAGGATGCTCAGGGAGCAGCAAGAGGGAGCCCCACACTACCAGCTCCCCCCTAACCTTGGTTTCACACCAACTGTGAAACCTGCTCAAGATGTCAAGGAACAGCCAAATTTAAGTAGGACCATGTATATTAAGGCTAAACATAGATGTTAAGACTAGACATATGCATTATGTATTAAGGTTCTCCAATTATTTCACTCGTGTTGCTCATAACTGCAGTGAAGTGATATTCTATTGCAGTTGACTTTGTAGTTATTTTCCAAAAATGAGCAGGACTGATCAGGTCACATCATTGCAATGACATTACAGGTTTGACTTTTACAACAATAAAGTGAAACAGACTTTTTAAAACATTAACTTTTATATGAAAAAATAGCTCACACCAAGTCATTTAATCATAATCACATTTCATTAACAGTAAATTTAACAAAATCACGATATACATATATAGTATATATTTATATACATTACTTTGTATTAACCATTAACTCTATGTAATAAAAATATATTACAACATTTGATATGTATTCACAAAGCACAAGCTGTTGTAAACAGAATAGACAGCACAGGCCCCATTATTAAAAATTTGAAGTCAGGATTAAAATTTATTTTATTGTATTCCTTTAAACTGTAGGTGCTAATATAGCAGACTTTTGTGTATCTGCCTTTACATGAATAAATCTGTATCTCTCTCTGAAATATATATTGGGAGACTATTGCAGTTTAGCTTACTGGGAACCCTAAAAAGTCTGTGTTACCCCATGGCATTCTTGAGCATGCTGTCATTACAAATTGGTCTGTGCATCTCTATCCATGAAATTTAGAGAGGTTTTATTTATATTGCCATTTTTCCCTAAATAAATAGCCCCTGCAATTACATCCCATTGTTATACAAAAAAGTAAAATGCAATAAATTATAAGGGTATATTTATAATAATATAACCAAAACATGCCCTGTGTACAGCAGCTATTATTAATGTCATTTCGGAACTATCTTTCTTCAGACTGGCTAGGTGCTTTTAGAAATAGGAAATGACCTATTTTCATTATTTGCAAAACAAAACAAAAAAGTTTAAATACACAGGCTGGACCTTCTATACCTCTCATCTAATCATCTAATAATCAATCTAGAGGAAAAATGTTTATATCTAACTGTATCTGGAAAGACTGGTAATACGTTACATTCCTGCAAGAATTCAGAAGAGAATTATTAGTGATTGCCAAATATATGGGATTTTATTTCCGAAAATGACCTTAAGAAAATAAAAACACTGTGAAAAAAAAATCTAAGGTTTAGAAAAATGCCCTGCATATAGAAAAAGGTAAATCAAGGCACCTTTTAGTTATCTATTTCTATTTTCCAAGGCAATCTGTGATAATGATTTTTCAAACATCTTATCTGGGAAGCCCTATGGTTTCTGTTATAAAAAGACCCAGTCTTTACTCTGGTTGATGCAGGTAGCTTTATTTTACTTGAATCAGGTTGGGCCGGATGGTAGAGCATGCAGAACTTGTCCCCAGCCTTGTCACATATTTGCTGTGTGACCCTCAGGGCACCGAGTATTTATTGACATTTTTTTCCTAACAAAAGTCATTCAATTCATGATTTTTTTTTTTTTTCTCTATAACTCATTGATCACATTAGCAAAGCAGGAGTAGAAATTACCTGTCTTTGCACAAGCATTTTGTTGTCAGAATGGTGGTAATGTAGGCCACTTTGATATGTAATGGGGGATGTTTTTGGTTTTTGGCTAGCCTAATGTCACTAAATAGGACTACCTGTGATGGTCAGCAGCAGGAAGGCTATAGGCAGCTTTGCACCCTGGGCCACGTTGCATTCCCACTAGTAGCTCACTAGGATGAGCTGGCATTTCATTCGAAAGCACTGCTTTTCTTTTTTCTTGGGAACTCTTGCTGGATCTAATCCCAGGAGGATGGAGGCTTTCAGTTTTTTGCTATTTGTATGATTTTGAAAAAAGGTGTGCTTTAAAGCTCTAATTGTATAACTACAGTGACTAGAAAACTGTTTCCTAGTATTCAGTAATGACTCCAAATGGAGATCCTTTTCCTCATATATATCTGTAAATTATTAATCAACCATGTGGCCTTGTGCCTTTGGGTACATTGAAACCATGTGCAATAGTATTTCTTCAACAAAAAAATCCTATTTTACTACACAAGTACCACACATGCATGCTGTCATACAGCTGATGCATTTGCTTAATACACACATTTTGGAAGTGCACTTACAGTCTATAGGGCTGACCATCTTTCTTATAAATATAGACATGTATGATAAACTATAGCAACCTCTCTAGTTCATTAGATCAGCATTATTTGCTTAAAAACCAACAATCCTAAATACATATTTACATGATACACACCAAGACTACAGGTAAGAAGTAGACATTTTACAAAGACTGCAGCAGCTCTTTTCTCCGTGTAAACTTTTATACCCCCCAAACAGGGACAGCTGTCTCTGATGGTTTTCAGAAAGAAACTTCACCCATCAAAGATTTTTGATATACTGAATGCTGAAAGCATAAAATGCAAATAAATAAAAAAAAGTAGATTTAAGGCTCAAATGTTATTGTTCTCACTTATTCAGGCTTGGGTAGGTTACAAAGATATAGTCCCTGATTCTGCAAACACATAAGCCTGTGTTTAGCCCTAACTATCCAGGGCTACCCACTGAGGCAAGCACATAGGGACCATAGGATCAGGATCTAACTGAACTTTCTGATGTGCTGAAATATTCAGTGATTTTTAGGGTCAAGTAACAATGAGCTGACACAGATGTGAAGTGTCTGGCTTTGCTTTTAGGCCTGGTTTAATCACAAGAACATTTAATTTAAGGAGAAGACAGTTCTAACGGTAGTGAAAAGCAAGCAATTTCCCAAGGGTTGTTTCAAAGGCATTCACTGCACATGTGAAAATGGACAGGACAAGATATTCAAAGCCTTCTTCATTTAGGATTAAGAGGGGTAGGGGAACTATGAAACATTAGGCATGTGAGTCCAGAAAAAAAGAATTACTTTCTGCAAACTACCTAAACCTCCTGGGCTTTAAGAATTGGAGCGTCTCCTAAGGCGAGGCTCATCCAGGTGTAGGTGGTTTCTGGTCATTCAAACAGTGTGAAAAGTTTCCATATAGCCCATCTGAAAACCATTAGAGTCTTCGCAACCCAACATGGATCTTCCTAAGGAGGCTTAGCTGCTCTTGTAGCCTCAGCCCACTCTATAGCAGCTGTTGGGCTTTGATAGAAACTTCACCTTTCTTGTTGGAGTGAATGGATGGCTGAGAGACCTGGAGAGCTCTCAGTGTGGACACAGGTCACTAGGAAAAGCCCGCTGCAGCCAGGTAACACATACCATTGCAAGGGCAGCAAAGCTGGTTTGTAGTTCCCAGCCTTCCTGACCCGCAGCCTCCCATTCACATGTATTTCTGCCCCGGTTTTGTAACCTCTAAAGTTGTTCTGATGCAGCTGGTTTTGAAGTTAAGTCTAAGATTTATTATTTTTTAAAAAGAATTATTTCCAGGAAGATTTTATGGTTGACCTGAAGTGAACTAGGATCATTTCCCAGCACTATTGCAGAGCAAACAGATGCATTGGCAAAATTGAGAGTGAACTACAAGAAGAAGCAGTGATGTGCCTCTTGGGGGCTGGATACGGTGACCTCCAGAGGTCCCTTCCAACCTCAGCTGTTCTGGGATGCTGTGATATGCCTGGCTACTGCTGCAGCAGTCGTCTGGAATTTTTTTAATAATTAGATTTGATTTTTTTCAGATATAAGAGAGGTTATTAAAAGTCTGATTAAGGGCCATTGAAAAGAGATTGTTGGGGTCTTTTACTCGAAGAGCAAAAATAGGGAGAGAACTTATTTAGAGAAGAGTCATGCGGTTGCCTGACATTGCAAGCGGGCACGTACGCACGCGAGGAGCTCACTAAATCCTGTTTACATCTTTCCATTTGTAAACACCATGAAAATAGGGCCCTACACATTTAGAAGACAGATCTATAAAACCTGGATATAGTTATCTGATGGGACCCGATCCTCAGGCGAAAGAACCAACTGTTATGTTGGTTTATGTCAGGAGAGGACCTGGTAGTTATTATTTATTCGATAAACTCTTGTCAGTCTCTCATAGTTTTTGATAAATGCAATTGCCCAGATCTTCATGTTTAAACTGATTTAAAAACATAACATAAAACAGGATCCTAGTTCAGTTAGGGCTCTGAGATTATATAAATAACTGTAAAATGAACAGAGGAAAAAGCTCTGAATCCGCAAAATGACATAGTGGACTAAATTCTCTTAATCATCTGCCAATGTTCTGCCTGCCAATTTTACAAGATAGGAAGAAAATGTTAATTGAACATGCGTGTGAGAAATAGATATTGCATATGGATCACAGATACCAACAAACAGAAAACTGCATATTGCCTAAGCAGCTGCACAGTTTTTGCACATGCAGTTCCATATTTTGGGCACACATTGTAGCCATAATTTACAAACTTTTTCAAAAATATTTAAATAACAAATGGAAAATCACACACAGACACGCGTGCGCGCATTCGTGTTGGACAAGAGAACGGTTCCACTTCATGATCCGAGATAATAAAGTATTGTGCATTACATTTACCATCATTATTCTAACTCATTCGAGTCAAAGTGTTGTATAGTAGGTATAATACTCAGCAGACAGATAGTTACTCATATCTACATACATCACTTAGATACACATTTTAGAAAATTTTGCCGGTTGCCTATAAGAATTCAGCTGAATATCTAGCACTTAATGAGCCACAGTATCATATTTCTAGTATCTTATAAAATGTCATCAGGAAATGTTAGGGTATTACTTTTGTTTTGTATACTGAGTCAGTTTGTCAAGCACCAGCATTTACAACTCTCGCTTGCTTCAGATGGTAGAAATATGACAACGTGTCAGAGAGCTGATGTAAGTAAGGGGAAATTATATTTATTCTCTGTTATAAGATTAATTCTAGAAGAAAGGCACCATGAAAGAAAGACAAATTTTTAAACACATACAAGGGGAGAGATTTATTGCTCATGGTGACACATAAATCAACCAGTGACTGACTGTGATACACAAGCATAATGAGACAAGTTCAATGCTGTATTCTTCTCCATCTTTTACTAACCATCTTAAATGTACGATGTTTTTTTGGGTTTTTTTTGTGGTTTTTTTTTTTTTTTTTCTGGGAAATTATCTTACTCTACTTGAATAATTGATTTAAAATTTGAAATCCTTCTGGGGCTAGGTTGATCAACATACAAACCTCCCATTGACTTTGGTAGCAGTGCCATGCGTAAGTTGACAACTGTGGACTTTAACAATCATCCTGTTGCATTTCACTTAAGTAAAAGTGGTCTTAGTAAAATGTATAACAATCTGATACAGAGCTTTTTGTCTTTTTAAACTCAATAATAATCAACTTTCTAATACCCTGTATTCTGATACAATCAAGTCATCAAAATGACTTGAATTCCTTAAGAAACAAGTATTGAACTGGGTGTTTTTATCTATTGCACCTGAGAAAATTATGTTAAGCCTAAGAATTAAAATGATTAAGATGAGGTAGACTATTTAATCTGGCTAAGGGCTAATTTTGAATGCAGTGTTGTAAAAACTTACTTAAATTCTGTAACTATATTTGTGTGTATATTTTATTGTAATTATGTTATTTTTTTACAACTAAAATTAATGGTTAAGCTGAACATTTTTATTTACATGGTAGCTGATGATCTTTGTTATGTTAATTCTTCCATTTATAAAGCAGGTGACAATGTAAATTCATAGATTAACGTGGTTCCTTGCAGCTGTAGTACCATGCCTACAACTCAGACCAACAACAGAGCTATCACACCATGTTCACTGACTTTGGGGTGAAGCCCCTCACTGAGTTACCTCTCTGGGCTTTGAATCACTGGCCAGAAACTTCAGCAGTGGACGCTTTTTGCAAGGTATGAAGGAAATTGTAGTTGCCATAATGTCTGTTCTGTCAAAGACTTATATTCATGGTAGAGCTTGCAAAATGGAGCATGCTGTTGTTTGCAAAATGACTGATATTGATCATTCAGCAGAAGTGATAGGGACTATGCTAATTTAGCTCATTAACCTTTGCTGTCAGGGATTCTACAGAGCTATAGGCACCAAACAGTGCCCTTTGCTTGGGAGACACAGGAGATGGTAACTAAAAAGTAATCCCCCATTTTTAGTACTCAGGGCCTTATTTTCTCAATATGGTATTGACAGTCAGAATATGAGCAAGGATAGGTGGTGATATAGCCAGCTATCTCAGCTGTTATTTAAGCTGCCATTGCATGCATGAAGCCCAATTAACCAAGACCATTCAAAATCTGGGCATCTATTTGCCATTTACCCTCAAAAAAGAAACTGTGTACTTTATGGCCAGTGGGCAGAATATTTCTTGAGCTACCCAGCAAAAATTAATTTAATTTCTGATGTTAACTTGCTGTTGTCTTATGGACTTTAAGCCACTTTCTGGAGAAAAATGTGTGCAGAATTAAGGTCAGAATTGGTAGTAAGTCTTTTGCCAATCAGAGTATATATGTGAAGCATTTGAAACCAACAGTTCTTCACCTGAAACTAATTTTAAGAGATTGAGGACAACACATTTTGTTGATGCAAGTTGTTTTAGAAATTGATTATTCCTAAAAATCATAACAACAGCAATGACAACTGGTTAATTATTGCTCTTCATATTCTACAGCTTAATTAATAAGAGAACACTTGAAAAACTGTCTGATTTCATAGTGTTTTCACTGAATTGAGAGAGAAGTCACTGAAAATTACCCAGGAAAGTAATTCTTCATGAATCACTAGAGGATGGCGTCAGCATCATGTGTCTACGTGACAGTTGTGAAGCCATCTACCAGCTGTAGTTGTACTTAGAGTGAACTAAATAATGTTTACGAAAATTAAGATACTGTGGCAGTGTCTGAAGAAGTGTGACATGTAGGATTGTCCTGGTTTTGAAAATTTTACTGGTATTTAGGCCTATGTTAGCTGCAGGCTGAACTGAATGCATGGTAAACATTAATAAAGTTACTATGCATAGCTGCAATCTAGAGCTGTAAAGATCTATACTGAAACCTCCTGAGATTTGCACATTTAGATGTGGATTCAGATTATTGGCTGCATTTTCATGGTGGGGAGGGGGTCTATTATTCCACTTGCTTTGGAAATTATACTTTTAAACTCAGCTTTAGGCTCATCTTGCCTTTAAGTAACCTATCTGTAGGAAAAAAAACATGATTAATAACACCTCAGAAAAAGAGATTCCCGCCCCCCCCTGCCCTGGGCACAGGGCCCAGTTCTGCAGCTTTCAGCAAAATCCATCTCTTTATAGCTCAGATATACTGGAAGGTAGGCAGGAGGCATCCTGACCTTGCCATCCTCTCTGCCGTTTTTATTTTTCTGAAATTTAACAGGGACAAAACTAATGGGATTCTGTGAAAGTTACCTAAAAAACTTAGAGAAGACATGGCTGAATCCAGCCTGTAGTGTACTTCAAAAGTGATTTTTCTCTTCCTTCAATTCTACAGAATTGTTCAAAAAATGCGTATCAGAAGAGATTGAAAGCTATGTTGGGCACTCTGAGTATCTAGGTAAAGATTTTTCTTAATAGCTTTTCCTATTAAGAGTTTTTCTCTCAAGCAACAAGGTTGGGGTGGTTTTTGTAAAGCCAGGTTGGCAGCTCCATCGGAGGGAGCGTCACCTGCAGCCAGTGAAAAATACAGCCCAAATATCCCTGTGCAGCTTTTTAGAATGACCTTATGATGGTACCGGTTTGCTCCCATTATGTTCATGAGTCCTTCTGCTGAGGACTAGCTTTTTTCTCTATCTGTATGTGTAACTGCTGATGGAAATCAATGGGAGATTTGTACTTGTGAAGCCTGCATGACCACAGATCAATAGCACTCTTTTAGTTGGAGGCAGGAGGTACAAAGCATCCTGCCTCCCTTAGGTGTTACATGGGCTACTGGAGGGACACGGGCTGGCCTTCAACCTGTCCATGGCTGCCTCCCGAAACCTTGACAGCTGAGGAGAGCTACTAGGGATAGGCCAGTTACTTTTGTTTCCCATATATCATTTTATATGTCTTGTAGGTGCCGTACCAGGCTCCTCATTCGTTCAGCTGCAATACATTCCGATTATGTGATTCGCTCGTCAGGGCAGAGGAATTCATGGAGCTTCTTTTGAGGATCTTGTTTATGATGTCTTTCCACGTCTTCTTGTACTGATGCCGTAGCAAAGAGTACACAAAAGGGTCTGAAACAACTTTGCTGTAAGCTAAGCACTTGGAAATGATTCCCCAGTGGGAATTGATGTGGACAACAGAGGATAATTCAACTAGTCTGTGGAAAGAGGAAGGTTGAAAGAGTGAATATTCCTATTAAAAACATGGAACAACAGCACAACTGTAAGCCAATGACACCCCCCCACCCAAAAAAAAAAAAAAAACAAACCCAAAAAACAACCAACCAAAAAAAAAACCCAACACAAAAAACCCCAACCCAATTTATTCCTGGGCAATTGCAAGAAAGCAAAAGAAAAGCAAGCCGTACTCATGAAAATGTGAATGTAGTCCTCCCCTTATACATTTCTAAGACTGCAAATATAAACTTGAGGTCTGTTTCCCAAGAATGGGACTACACAGCTCCTATCAGAGTGTCTTGACCTCCAAACTTCAAGGCATCCTTGACTCTGTATGTTTAGCTGTACATTTACTGAGGCTGGAAGTGGACCTTGGATGCCTTGCCTCCTAAAAGGCTCTCTTGATCTTTTGCCTCAATAAATGTTGAAGAATTTAGTGCAAAATGGAATAGCTCCATCGGAATACGAGGCAGTCTTCAAAAGAGCCTATTTGTTATTTGAATACACCTTTTGGAGACTAAAAACTGAGTCCACATCTCTGATGTAGAGCTGGGTTTTCAACTCCTCTGGCTCACTCAGACCACCAAGATACTTGATAAAAGGGCACCCCCTCTGTAGAGTACTGTAACCTAGCCCTGTTTTTATTATCTAGCGAACACCATGTTTGGGATCATAGTCTGGTAAGCAGGTCAACATTTCATGGAAAGTTTGCTGCTGATGAAACATTTCATGTAGCATCTACTCATAAAATCATTTCCTACAAAACATATCCTGAACCATTACACTTTTAGTCTCTGTGGCAAAACTTATCTATACAGACAATGTGTGTTACTTTCTCTGATGACTCTAGGGTTTTCAGTCCTAATAAGATCTCTTGTTATATAGTAACATTTCACTTTTTTTATTCATTTAGTACTTTTGTTTTGTGCATTTTTCTAGTAGTGTGTGTCATAAGGTCATGTTTCTGACAGCTGAAGTTCATCACAGACTTAACATATCTCTAAAGGGAATAAAAGGAGTATAATCTTCCCAGGTATGTTTCCTGATGATTTTCACACTTATTGCCACCATTGAATCCATCATGCACAGCAAATTTAACCACAAGTATGGTAAAAAATTATTTCTGCATACCCTAACATAATTTTCTAAATATTGATGATAAACCATACTTTAAGAACTAAAGTTTGAGATCGGGACACAAAGCGCCATTGCTCGGTCTCATGGGAGTCATATTGCCCTACCATTAGCTATCTAAAAATCCAGCATCTAGTCTGAACTCGTGGTTCTGGGTCCCCTCTAGAGTATCTGAGAAACCACCTCACCAGCGCTGTCTAGCTTTCTTAGCCAGTCCAGCTCCCAGAGAGAGAGTTCGATGCTTTTAAACAGTTCATCTGGGTCATAGGAGAAGCACACAAGGAAGGAAAATTCTTCACTGAGAGATGGCATAATGTATCTTGATTTTTAAAAACTGGTCAGATTAAAGGTCAAACATACATTTGCAGCAAATTTAGTAAGGCAAAACTTTTAACTCGTTAGGGGAGGGAGGGAGAGAGGTAAGAGCTTTATATACTCCTCGTACTTACACCAGCACAGATAGTTCACTTTGTACTGAGACAGAGTATTTTTGACAGTGGAATACTGATAACTCCACAAGGTTTTCTTTCCCCATGTCTTTGAGCAACACTGAAAGGCAGTTCTGCTCAATATGTCTCTACGCTGTTGAAAAACTATTGATTTTTCTAGAGGACAAACAGCTGCATGTGCTGCTAGAGAGCTCCACTATGCGATGGCAAGTAAGATCTTTGCTGAAACTGTCTTCAGCAGCAGGTGCTCTTAAACCTGCCTGGAAAATACTTCAGTTGCTGGTGTTTCTTCCGACAAAGCACCATTTCCAAGGAGCACCCTGAGGTGTGGTTCCTGCAGCAGCAAGGACAACAGTGTTGGTAATTCAAGCAGTTTAGAGATGAGGATTTTTTTCCTCAGTCCTCTTATTCTCATTCTGTAAACTTTCACTACATCGTGTTGTTTAAAATAGCGCTGGCAGATGGCATGGTCCAGTCATCTGAGCACAAAAGTGGGACTAAGGAGCCTTAATTTTTTACGCACTGACTACGAGCTTCTATCTTCTCTCTCCGTTCTGGTTTGCCTAGACCGCAAGCTACATGGCAAAAGCACTGTTTCTCCCTGGATATGTGCACTGGGCTTAGCACCACGGGTCTGCAGCCAGTGGCTTTAGCCACTGTCCCGGTATTGGCAAGCCTAGTACTGAGAATAGGTTTGTGTGCTTTGTGCTAGCAATTTGATCACTTTGTCTGTCACTCCCATTGGAAGTGAGGCACACCTGTACAATGATGCTTTTAGGGGTGGTGATGTTAACCAAAATACTCTTTGGGCTCACAGACGTGTAAGACAGTTGAGGTGACCAGGCTAAGTTCCATGAAAATATTTGGGAATCGCTCTTGCCACTCCACTGGTGCCGCTTGGCTCGGCTGATCACTGTAAGCAGCTTTGAGATACCAAAGAACTGCTGCCTGTCCCATTTCTCTCTCCTTTCATCTTGACTAAACAAATGCTCTTCTTTTAACCTCTCCTTGTAACTCATGGTTGATATCTTTCTTACAAAGCAGGATCCAAACTCAGACATAATTATCATCTACTCAAGCTGCCGGGGGGTCTCATCTGGTGTATTATCTCTTGTTTAATAATATGTAGCTTATGACACCCATGCTAGTATGCTCTAAAATGAGAATTGACTATTGGGAAATTAATCATCTACTGAGTCGTATTTACTTTGTAATCTACCATGAGCCATCCTTCTTCTTGTTATTCTCCACTCCACGCATTTGATGTCTTCTTTGCATTTTGAATTTCATCATGTTGAATTTCATCTGGTTGATTTACTTTTACCAAATGATTTACACGTGTGAATTTGATTAATTTTAATTAAATTCAGTAGATGCCTTGAATGACCAAAATATGACAAATTTGTGCCTGAGTGTCTGTCAATCCGTTCTACAAGATGTTAACGATCTCCATTTAGAGCATATCAAACAGACACTTCAGGGTTGCAAGCCTAGACTTGCTAATTTTACCTTCCTTGACTGATCAACTGAAAAGCCTGCACTTTTATTGAATTGAAATTTAAATACTTTCTTTGATTATATTCCCTACGTGTCCTTCATAGTTACACATTTTGCAATTCTTGTGTATTTTTTTTAATAGTAAATTACTCTTGCAGATATCAAGCAGCAAACACAGAAATGCAGACAAACCCTAAGCTATGCAATTCCATTTCGTGTACAATTAAATGTCAGTCTGTCAAGGCATATCGCATACTTTATTGCCTTTGAAAGAGGGTTTTGTTTCTCATTTATGACGGAAATTATATGCATAGCTTTAATTTTCATGAAAAGTTTCAGCTGAAAAGAAGACACATTCAGCGAAGGAGCATTAATATTTTGGTGCTACCTGTAAATTAAATTCTACAGTGTCAACTACATAATTCCCTATCTTGCTTTCATAAGCCACTCTTCTACTGTCTGGTCTTCAATACATTTTTATTTCAAAGCTATAAGCTATTTTACTGTGATACTTTGTTATTATTTTAGAAACTTATAATTGTGTAGCATGTGTCATGTCAATGGCTATCCAATGATTTTATTTCACTTTCAGTAAAGAGATGGGAGTACTATATTGAAGATTAAGACCTTGATGTTTTATGCAGATAATACACACTGAAAACCCTTTATATACATGTGCAGTATATCATTTTAGTAAAATATTTTACTGAACATGTATACGTCCAATGGCAACATATCTGTTGTGCATTGCTTAAACCTGAGAACTTAACTGAGTTATGTAGAAAATTCTGAATAGACCAGAGTCTCAAACAAGCTAAAATGTCTTGTTGTTCAGGAGTGAAACAAAGCTGGCACTGCATTTTGGAGCTGGTAGATGATGAAGTTGTGACAAGAAGAAATCAGTCCTTTCCCCAAGAATTTGGATCAGCTCCTTAAGCTTGCATTCCTGACATTTCTGTTTGGGTCTAATTCTGACTTTTTTTCCCCCCCCTCAAGTCCCAGAGTATCAGAATTAGGCCTTAGTTGTTTCTTTTGTGTTAATGATATGAATAAGCTGACCATGAGTTTCATCTTGATGTTGATTTTACTTTATTTTCACTTTATTCCTTGGTAGACTGAATCTTTTGTATGCTGTCTTGCTAGTGAAAAAGCCCTATTTTAATGATTGCTTCTTGATACAAAAATGAGATCACAGTGATTGCTAGCTGGTTTACCCTTAGCCAGTTTTGCCTCTTAAGTTGTGCATGTATTACAACTGGCCAGCTGCCGTAAGGAAGAAGACTTTTGGACTCTTGTAGCTAATCTTGCAAATCTCTTGCAGCAAATCTTGCAAGCCATTGCTGTTCCCCAGAGCTGCAGGAGCCACCTGTCAGCACAGAGATATGTGGGTAACAAGCAGCACTGTCCAGCTTGTACCAAAAGGCTTTTCTGTCCAGGAGGAAAATATCTCTACTTCACATCAGCTGAGGCTTTTGATGAAGACTAGAAGGCCACTTTCTTCGCATATGTCAACCTAAGATTACATAGGAAAATCATGCATTTATATGCCCAGACAGGCAAGAGCATAACTTGCAGGGGGGTTCTGAACTGGCTTGTCTACCTGAGCAGTATCTGCAGGCAGAAGGCAGGCAACTGCTTTAAAAACACAGTTTCTTCACCCCTTGTCCCCCAGAGATGATACAAGAGAATTTTAATCTTCTTCTGCCTGTGCTGCCATCCTCCTCTCTAACCTGAGGGCTTGGGGCTATGAACTTCTTTCTGATATTACTTCAGGTTTTTTAATTTGAAGCCAAATTCCTCACACACTGACAGCACTTATTAACTTACATGAGCAAAGTTTTGTATTTCAATATGAAATGCCTGGAGTTGGAAATTAATATTAGAAATTGGTATGACTTACTTTAATTTTTCTTATGAAAAAGGTCCTTGGAGAAAATAGGGTTTGAACAATGTTATTTAATCGCATAATGATAAATATAGCAAAAGAAGAGATGTGTACTAATAGAATTTTTATAAACGAAGAGACAAGCTGTGCCTAGAAATAAATAATACAGGGTAATACATCTGTCATACTGGTATGTGGAAACGAATCGAGAAGAATCAGATTCTACTGGTATACTACTTAAGGTCAGCCACTGAACTAATTAGAAGGGTGTTTTCTTGATAAAAGAGCTGCCTAATCTGATTTTTACCTTAATGTACTCTGAAAAACTCTGTTTTACCCAGAGAAGAATTTATCTGGCTGGGGTTATAAGCACAACTCCTTCACTGGTTCACGGAATTGCTAGAGACAACTATTTGGTTTTAGTGTGGAAGCAGAAAGATATTGTTATAGTAAAGCCTTGTGATCTGCTGCTTTCAGGACTCAATTCATGAAGTACTTAAAAGCACGGTTAATTTAAGCATATTGCCGATTAGAGCTGGCTGGCCAAATGAGAGGCTGAGCAATACGATTCATGGGCTATCTTTCATTCACTGCCTTGAGCTGTGATTGATTGCCTCTACCCTGTGAATGCAAAGCGCTGGACATAGTCCAGAAAATAATGCTTGCTTACATAATTAAGCTCAAAAGCCTCCTGATCCCCTTGACTTCAGCACCCTGGGCCGTATGTGTGAGGCATAGGGAAGCACAGTAATGCACGTCCTCAAATACCTGTCCATGCGGGGTGGTGTCCAGCAAGGTCTCGAGGGGGATTCAGGTAGCTAACGAGGGAACTCCCCGTAGCCGGTTGTGCAGTGATCCCCTAGATCAGAACTGTTGTGCAGTGATCCCCTAGGCGTGTCAGAACTGAAAAGGCCAGGAAGGCGATAGCCTTTGCCCCACCTGGCACGCCTGGCCAGTGCCCAAGCCTTCAAGCACTCTTCATGCATTCGAGACCCTTTGTCTTCACTCTTCTCATAGTCACGCTCTGCAGCAAAGCTATTAGTCCTCAACAGACTGAAGGCTCAGGGGAACAGTTAAGTCATCCTTGTATGGACTAAAGAGAGGAGGCTCAGGATTTTCCTAACCCCTCTTCTGTATCTTAGGGCTACTGGGACACAAATTAGGATGCCACAGAGTTAAGAGGAGGTGGTGCCTGAATGCTGGGCTGAGATGCCTACGGAGAAGCCCAAAAATACTTCTGACAGTCCCGGTTAGAGCATTCGCCGTCACTCAGGACGGAGCTGCAAGATATTCTGTGGCTGTGACGGTTTTCATCAAGTTCAGAGACCCAACATAAAATGCAGTTTAACCATTTGTCATGAAACGAATACTCTAATATCTCCTAGACTGAGAACCAAGGCTGAATGCTTGTAATTATAAATCTTTCATACCCTTTTAGAGTGTGTGGCGTGGAGTGTCTTCTTGTGACTACTAAATGAAAGTGAAGGTAAAGCTAGTAACATTGTTACAGTCGTGTTTGCGACATTGTTGCAGTGTAGTCGCGACATTGTTGCTGTGTGTTCGCAACATTGTTGCAGTCGTATTTGCAACATTGTTACAGTGTAGCCGAGACATTGTTGCTGTGTATTGGCAACATTGTTACACTGTATTTGCAACATTGTTGCAGTGTAGGAGAGACATTGTTGCTATGTATTTGCAACATTGTTACACTGTATTCGCAACATTGTTGTGGCCATATTTGCAACATTGTTACAGTGTAGTCGCGACATTGTTGCAGCCGCATTCGCAACGTTGTTACAAACAAACGGCATGAATCAGTTAGCAGTTATTACCATGAACATCAAATCAATGTGACATGCAGGTTTCCATTTTTACCAGGAGACTGCAAGACCTTGTGAATTGTTTTGTTAGAAATAATAGAAATTCAGGACATTACCCTGCATTGGAAAAACTTGGGGATGGCTACATGCCCACTTATACTGAGTCTTAATTCAGCTTTTTCAATGATTTTTTTTATGATGGATCTGAGTTTGACTGATGTCAGCCCCAGTAATTTCTATTTGATAGTACTGGAATAGGTGAGACCTTAAAAATATTTTTTCTTTCTGTGTTCTGCACAGCAGCATTTTGGTTTTTCCAGAGTCTTTTAATAAGGAATGCAAGTCATAAATTTCCTTCAACAACTAGATAACTCTTTTCTGGATATACTCACTTTCTAATACTTTCTGTTTCATAGGAGTAATGTTGTGTTTCCCACAGGAGCCATTTCCAAAGATAAGCTAGTAGATAGATAAGGACTTCTGACCATAAATCACAAGAATTTTTTTTAGTTATGAGCCAGAACATCTTTGATATTTGATGTTTATGACTAATAAACTCTATCCAGTCAGACAAAACTATCATTTAAGCTGGTGGACCATGCTCTCATCTCAGTTGGATCTTGTCTGGCCAGATTTTTACAGCCTGACCTATTGAGACAAGTGTCTTTGCCTGCAGATCACCCCCTGACCCAGGCAGCAATCTGAGGAGTAGGTGACTACTTGAGCCCAAAAAAGTCTGCAAAATCCTGTGGAGTGGCTTCCTAAATCACTCCCATGCGACCAACAAATCAACTGGACTGACTGAATGGCGTTTGGCCTCCAGACTGCATCAGGATTGTATCAAGTAAGTGCTATGGCATTTTATACAGTTTTGTTAGCTCAGTAAATGCAATCTCTGTCATAGGAGAGGAAACGGTGCACAAAATTTTCACAGGAGACTTGAATCATTTTCTGGCTCAGCGTGCCCTACTTCACCGAGTTAAGAGTGCATCTCGGTAGTCTTTTCCAGTATGTAGGTTCACACTTACCTTGTAATTACATAAGGTGCAAAACAAAGTATAAAAGTACCAATAAAGGTACTTATTTTCTTTGTTGCTCGCTGCCTCCGTCTCTTTTGTTCTTCTAGACAACGCTCTCTTACACTGTGTGACATTCAACACAAACAAGAACATGAATCATAACATCAGGTAGCAGATTTTAATGGCTTTACTTATGGAATGATGGAAATCAATCGTTTCAGTAAGTGCTGTATTCACATAAGCCAATACCAGGTGCATTGCATTTATAGGGGACAATACCAAGTATTAATGCATTGTATGATCATCTTATCCTCCAAACACAATTACTGAGAAATACATGATTATATATTTATATGCACACACCCCCATTAAAATGATTTATAAATAGACAAATTGGTAGAATTCAGCCTTGAATTCAGTTGCAGCTCCTTTTTGAATTACTGTAAGCTGTATTTGCAGGCCAGAGTTTGTCTCATGACATTCAGAGCTGTGGAAAATATCCAGAGTGGGGTAGGCAGCAGCTACATCCCTAGAAACAGCAATCCCAACACCACTACCTTAGATAGGAGAAACTTCCCAGCAAGAGAAGCAATAAACCATAATGAAATCATAACGGGGAAAAAACATGCTCTGAACATTCAGTCCAACGTTGGAGCAATCACTATATCCCATAGCTGTGAACCGTGTGGCCATAAATCTCACAGCAGCCTGCGCAGCTCCGCACGGCCGCCGTGCTGAACGCTACGCAAAGCCAGGAATTATGTAGCAAATCCACAGCGCCGTGATGTTCTGACTCCTCGCCTCAAACCAGCCTCGTTCCCGACTAAACAGATACAAATTAGTCACACCCTGGGGTTTTTTCTTACCTGTGGCATTTTAGGACAAGAGCTTCTCTGAATTTCCCAGCGGTGGTCTCACCAGGCCACCAGAGAGCTGCTAAGACCCTCAATGTGCCAGCAAGGTGATGGGAGCATGGGGCTAAAACCACGCTTCCACTGCAGGAAATCCCCTTTGAAATCAGCACATTTGCTTCTCAAAAGAGCGATAACGTGAAAACCTATCCTCCTTCTCTACCTACTTGTGTAACTCCTCTGCTGGCTGTGCATTTTCATAGAATCACAGGATGCTTTGGGATGGAAGGGACCTTTAAAGGCCGTCCAGTCCATCCCCCCTGCAATGAGCAGGGACATCTTCAACCAGATCAGGTTGCTCAGAGCCCCGTCCAGCCTGGCCTTGAATGTTTCCAGGGATGGGGCATCTACCACCTCTCTGGGCAACCCCTTCCAGTGTTTCACCACCCTCGTTGTAAAACATTTCTTCCTTATATCTAGTCTGAATCTCCCCTCTTTTAGTTTAAAACCATCACCCCTTGTCCTATTGCTACAGGCCCTGCTAAAAAGTCTGTCCCCATCTTTCTTATAAGCCCTCTTTAAGTACTGAAAGGCTGCAATAAATTTTCCTCTCTTCTCCAGGCTGAACAACCCCAGCTCTTCCAGCCTTTCCTCATAGCAGAGGTGCTCCAGCCCTCTGATCACTTTTGTGGCCTCCTCTGGCCCTGTTCCAACAGGTCCATGTCCTTCATTTTGAGGGAAGTGGTTGAGTTACAGCCTTCTCCAGGCAGGTGGGTTGGATGGGCAGCACTGGTGGTACCTCCCAGAGCCTCAGGGCCATCTGTACCAGAACTAGTCCCTTTGGGAAAGAGCAAAACCAAAGCCAGACTGCACTCCTGAAATCCCTCTCTACGCACATAGCAGCGCTGCTACGTGTTGCCTCATTGCACAGGTCCCATGGTAAAGCAATCACACGGCTTGGGCAAACCGAATGGTCTGGCCCACGTGCTGCATTTTGTAACTGCTTGGCAGTGGTCTCTGTTTTTATTGTAAATTCGTAATTGGTGACTCACTGCCAGGTTCCCCACTCACATATGTTAATAGCTGCGAGGTTTATGGCCATACCCTCACATCGTTTGCTGTACCTGCAAATGTTTGATCATCATCTAAACACGTTACGTCCTCAGGATCTCGGTGTGCTTCGATGATCCCTGCGGCGGTGGGTTCTTATGTTACCTCTTGGTTGTGTTAAAGAAAACATGTTTCCTTTGATCTGTTTTATATATGGGCTTACACTGCCAGTCCCCAGAGCAGCTACCACGATGGCAAAATGAACAAAATACTGGAGGAAAAGGTTTTTCTGCTTGAAATAACAAATCATCTCACTCTTAAAGAATATGCCTAAGTAGAATGCAAACACAGCTAAAAGTGTTACATGTTCTATGTCTGAGTTATTTGCAGCAAGAAATGACAGCTGAGAAGGAAAAAAAAATCCACCTTTTCAAGGGAACCTATGTGCTTTCAGTTCTGCAAGAGCTGGAGAACTTGGAGTATTTTTAGGTGCAGACAGATGATCTTAGAGGTTCAACAGCTTTGCTTAAGACCTGTGTTATTAAATTCATAGTATCGCAGGCACACGGCGATATAGGAAAAGAAGTCTCCAAAGTAGGTTCAATTAGGGTGTTGTTAGGGTGTAGAGGGTGGTGTATTTTGTGTCTCTAACAGTTTCCCCAGTTATATGTTTTCCCTACTGGCACATACAATGCTGCCTTTGACTCCTGGAGCTCATACATGACTCGGGATGTCCTGATAGTCTTCAACCAATTTCTTTTTTTAGCCTTTCCAGATGTAGCTACTAAATACCACATCACAGAGGAAGGTATTTTATCTCATTCCTTCATACAGACAATGTACACAGATGGGTATTTTGCTTTTGCACACACTTTTATGCACTAAGATAAGAACATATATGCAAGTTCCATTAGTGACACTAGTAATAGAACTGGATTATTGACTAAGCTTTCATTTAAAGATTTTCATATCCTGGAAAATCTGAGATATATCCCTTTGAAGGTTTGGTATTTTAAACAAAGTTTATGAGATACTGAACCTTAAGATTTGTAAAGCTGGATATACCAAAAAGATGATATAGATAATTTGGATGAAGAAACACATGGGTTAAGCACTTAAGTGAAGTCTTGCCCAGACCTCTCACAATACCTAAGATACCTTGGTCTTAAGAACAAAGTCAAGAAAAAGCAGTAGCCAGTAAAAATGCCTAAGCTAACTTGAAAGGACATGTGCCCTAAACATTCACAGGATTTTGTGTGGTATTTAGAGGTTTTCTTTGCACTCGTCTTGAATGATCTTCAGAAGATCATTCGTGTCTTTCCAAGTCACAGGTAATAAAGCCATCTGTCATAACGCCTGTCGCTAGACCCCCTTGCGGGTGGATGCTAAGTCATAGGAAGCAGAAAATTGTCCGTACACATTTCTCAGCGTTGAAACTAGACCGTGCAAAAAGCCAGAAAAGTCAGGGTAGTCTAAGGTGCGATTACAGACTTTGTTCTCTCATGTGCCTTCTCCCAGCACCCGTGTCTATGCTGTTAGGTACTATAGTAAATACCGAAATCGCCTGTACGTATACCACTTACATATTTCAAACGATGCCTTTGCTATGTCAGAGCTTTATGAACATCACTGCCTGCTCCAGGAGACCTGCAGCCTTTGTGCAGCTCCCACAGTAGGGCAGGCAATCCCAGGTCTGACCCTACCAGCGGCAGTAGCTGTCACCAGTTAAGGCAGCACCACCACGGGCCAAATCAACCACCATTTCTGTAGTCTAGCAAAGAAGCTAGAACTCTCCTTTCTTAGAGAAAAACACTAGAATAACCTGATGCAAGAGACAAATAATGGTTAGTAATACAGGTTACTCGCAGCAAAGTGCCCATACAACTCTGTCCCCTCTGAAGAAAGGAGGTATCATACCCATAGCCCCACTTAATCCACCCCTTAGTGAGATGATTACAAAACACGGGAACACCTCAAGTTAACCTAGACCAGAAAAAATGCAGAGGAGGAGAAATGCCATTGAGATTTTTGCCCTTTTTCTAAGCTTCACTGTGCGGTCCAGGCATACTTTAAACATTAGGCATTACGATTGCTATTTCAAATAGCCCTAGTGGGTCTGTGGCACTGCCCTGGGAGTAACCACTGCATCTCATCGTGTGTGCAGGAGCTAAGACCAGTCTAGGCACAGTTTAGCAACCAGACAGCACGTAGGGCAGAAGGGTGTTTTTTCCTCTATGTGACTTGGTGGATAAGGGAAGATTTATACATGTGTTTCTCAAGAACAGTAACAGGACTTGCCCAAAGTTCTGCTCCACATTCTTGGTCAAGAGACAGATCAAACAGCTTAACTGGAGAAATTTGAGCCAATCTTTCTGTTCCTCTAACAGTGTGCTGTCCTGCCCTGATCCTTTCAGACTTATTTGCCTTAGGCTTAGAAATCCCCAAAATATGACCTTTTTTTGAGGACAGCTACATGTGCTTTCAGCCCCGCAGCTCTGCTCCTGGCTGGCTGCAAATGGAGAGAGCTGGTGTTCACCTTCAGCCTGCAGAGCAAAGGGCGGCACGGGGGGCCGGGGGTTGTCTGGCAGGGGACTGCCCTCTTCAACTGCTTTGCTCGGCTTTCCTCTCTTCCAGGCAGATTTCTTCTCCCGTATCAGACACCATCCTGCACTGCCAGCTGCCAGCATTTTTCTGAAAGACATTTCCCTTCCCTTCAGTCTCTGACAGAGACAGTCTGAACCTTAAGATCCAGTCTGTGACTGTCTCCCAAGCAGCACACGCAGCCCTCACAGCCACTCTCTCACCCTACCTAGCCAAACCATTTTCTCCTTTTTTTCCAGGCAAATACATCAGATTCTTCCTTTTCCAATCACCTGCTCCAGCCACGCTAAGCCCTAAGCCAGAGTAGTTCCTCTGAGTAAACCAGGTTGATTTCTTTCCACACTGTGACCGGTGCCTCAGTTTTCCCCTTTCCAGAGCTCGCTCATTGACTCTGCCACCCCATCCCAGTCATAGCTGGGTCTTAGCCCCATCCACCCCAGCTCATCAGAGCCTCTCAGCCCTCAGCCAGGACATGCTGATCCATCAGCCACCCTGTCTGCTCCGTCCTGCCTCAGCCATGCAGGTTTCTTTCTCAAATCCCCGTTTCCCGGGCAGATCACTCTGGCTTGTCCTGCTGCTCCCTTCTCACCAGCCCGGTCCCACATCCTTCCAGCTCTGCCTGTTTTGGTCCTCTCCATTCCCTCGTCTCTGCTTCTCGTGGGCAGAGCCATCGCGTACTCACAGCACACACTGACGTCCTCCTCCCCTATGCACCGGCCACCTTCCCCAGCTCCTCGCCCGGATTGCTGCCGGTCCAGCACCGCCCTTGGGCTTCCATCCAGCAAGGCTTTCTCTCCTTCAGCTTTACCACTATGCTCCCCTTACTGACCCAGGGAAAACTCCCTCTCCCACCCTCCTTCCTCCAGCCAAACCTGCATCCCTTCCAGATCCAGACATAGCCTATTCAGGCAAGATTTACAGTTTGTGCATAATCCCTGATGTGACTCTTGCACAGCATCCCAGCCCACATTCATACCCATTTGGTGCTTGCCTTCAAGCCTATTCTCCTCCCAGTCCCCGGAGACTTTTCTCCTCCTGTGCTTAAGGACTCTTATTTGAAACGAACTTTATACATCCCTTGCTTGTCATATTAACATGGCTACTGAAGTCTCTCTCACTTGGATTTAAGTATAGGCATTCAAGCGTATGTGTTTTGCAGATGTTATTCCCTTACAATTCTGCCTTCAGGAAAGATAAAGTTATAGAAAGCACAGCAATAGGGAAACCGCCGGGCGACGGAGCGGCACGCAGCGCCCAGCTTCCCTCCTGAACTCCGAGCGCAGGACATGTGCAGCCTCAGCCTGCTCCCTCTCAGGGATCCAGCAACGTTTTGGGCTGACAGTGCCAAAAAATGCAAATCTGTCTACCACTAAGTCCACCTTCGGGCACAAAGGGCAGTGGTCTCCTCACTGTCTCAAAGGGAAGTGCATGCTCAGCCAAAACTGCCTGTTTCTTTGCTCTCCCTCCCCAAAGAAGCCCTTAAGCATAACAAAGAAGAGTTGCTTCTACAACCGGAAAAATAAAGACAAGTAAAAAGAAACATGCAGAACAGAGACTGGCAGCAAGGCTGCTTGTTTTCTCCCCCTCCCCATCCCCGGCTGTGATACAGCACAGACTGCATTTAACATAACACCGAACCCGACCTCGCTTCCTCTGCGGTGAATAGTCTCACCTGCTGAGGACGCAGGCACCTTACCTGGGATGGATGTCCACAAGCAGCACCAGGGTCTGCATAGTGATCACGTCAATCCGCTTACAGTGAAACCGTGCCACCTTCAGCACTTTTAAATATGTGAAACACAGGACTATAAGGGAGAGGAGGAAGCTGAGGGTGTGAAAGACCCCAGTGAAAATCACAAACTGTGTCCTATCCTCTGGTCTCTTGTTGTACAGGGTGCAGGAGGCATAGAGGTGATGGAAACCCACCCAGGAGAGAGACGCTGCCACTATCGGGAACGACACCGAGTGTAACCACGTGTAGCTCAGTATGAGAGCAGCATCTCTGTACCTCATTTTGGAGTGATAACTTAGAGGGAAGACCACAGCAATCCACCTGTCAATGCTCAAAGCTGCCATGCTCAACATGGAGTTCGTGGTGAGAAAAGTCTCCAGGAAGCCCACAACGTGGCAGATCTCATCTCCTCCTGGTTGACTCTTGTAAATGATCCCAGCCAAGGTCAGGGGCATGTTCGAAACAGTCATCAACAGGTTGCAGAAGGTGAGGTTGAGGATGAACAATCCCGGGACCTGCTTGCGGATGTCTGCGCTATACAGAAAGCACATCAGCACCAGCACGTTGGCCAGCAGGGCCACGAGCATCAGCACCACCACCACGAAAGCCAGGATCACCTCCCAGATGCTCATGGTGCGTCCAGTCACAGGAGGGACATCTCCAAAACTGCGCCGCGCTGGCACCCGGGGAACATGGTGCGAGGCGCGCTCACCTCGCCCTCCTCCCCAGCCTGCTCGCGCTCTTGCATGCCCTCCGTATTTTTAGAAGAGCTGCAGTTTTTTTTCTCCAACCTCCCCCTCCTCGCTGCTCCTTTCCACGTCAACGCTTTCCGAGACGTGCACAAAAGCACTGGGAATGCCCATCAAACTGCGAGGAGGGCTTAAAAAATATCAGCAGGACTGAACCACTGTCTCCATTCGGTCCATTCGAAGGAGAGCAGGTTATTCTGAGAAACTGCTCTCCTGAGATCCCTAATTATCAGCCCAAAGCTTGCAAGCAATTCACCGAGTGAATTGTGCTCTCTTTCTCTCTTGCTCTCTGTCTCTCTCTCTCTCTCTTGCTCTTTCTCTCCCCTCCCCTCTCCTCCAACCCTCACTCCCTTCCAGGCTGAATGTAACCTGCTTTTTATGATCACAGATAAAAACCCCATTAATGGATTAAAGCATGCACACTGCTGGTGATTCGCAAATGTGATTATGTCATCCCCACTCCACAACCCCTCCCCTTCTCCTTGCGACTGTGACTAGACTTTCCTCAAGAGAAATCCCATGCTTTCATTTAATTGATTTAGCCATTAATTTGCAAACAGCCATGTAACTGAATTCCTGCAGTCCAGGATGTTTCCTACATTTCAGTGCATCACTTTCACAGTTGCTGCTTGCTCTCAGCCAGGGCAGGGGCTTTCTTTTCTCTTCATTATCTGTGCTCAAAAAGATGGGGAAAAATGGATATATTCTGTTACTTCTCTGGAGCTGTCATTAGGCTACTGGAATGGTTTTACTGCTCTAGTTTAGCACTTTGCAGTCCTGTGTCTCCAAGCATGATGCGTAGGAGGAAAATGATTGCCTCCCCTCCTCCTTTGAAAGCAGGGAAACCAAAGCCCCAAATGCCGCTGTAACGTGCCCAAGGTCATAGAGCAGGTGAGTGGCAGAGGCAGCAACGTGCTGCCGGTCTCACTATTGAGTCAGGCTTTCTCCTCTTCAACAGCCTTTGTTTCTTCCTAATCAAAGCCTCCCTCCCTGTGAGGGTGAGCATCCCGTGAGATCAAAACCGAGAAAGCAAAGGCAATAGGAATGAGTCTGTATTGCACATAATTAGGTGTCAAAATTAAGTTTGTTTTAAAGGCCAGAGTGGGAACTGTTTCCTGATTGCCCTTCCTGTCTCTTTAAAACAGTTTTAACTGGGGGAATGCTGAGAGTTTGCGAGCAATCAGGGCAGCTTTCTCATCAAGGCAGCCAAGCCTTAATCCCCGCACAATAAGAAGGCAAAAGATACCCTGCAGCACAGTTATTGTGGCTTAGTAAGTGCCTCTGCACGTGTGCGAGAGCTAGACGCTCCGGCGGATTTTTCCTCTGTGCTCGCAGCCCTTGCCAGAGCCGTGCGTGCTCAATTTGCAGCAGCTACTCGTTGCAGAGACTCGGGCTCATCCGCTCAGTAGCAGAGCTGTCACCCTGCATGGTGTCAGAGCTTTGCATGTTGTAGGAAGGCCCCTTCTCTTCCACTTTTGTTTTGTTGGGTTTTGTTTTCTTAAACCAGGCTTTAAAGGGCTAATAGAGACAGAAGACTGTCATCCAAGACAGCTGGGGCTCTCCAGGACAGTTTAGCTGGGTACGCAGGTCCTCGACACATGCACTCAGCCAAGGAGGAGCGGCTCAGAGTGCAGAGCCCAGGTCTGTCCATGAGCCCTGCGAGCTCCCTGTCTCCAGAACACAAGTACATGTCCTCATGCTGGGTGGATGAGGAGCAGGACATCAGTGTCTGGTCTTTTCCTCAGGCAGGGACCCAAAGTCACAGGAGAAAAGCCTATAGGTGACCCTTTCTCTAAATAAGAGGGCCCTACCTTTTAAGAGAGGTAGGCTAAGGAGATGGGAGAGAAGATGCAGATCTTGCTGCGTGGCACCAGAACCTCAGCAAGTTTCCTTCTTGGGTAGGAAGCAACAGCCCTGGCTGAGAAAGATGTCCTAGCATCAATGGCCTGAGCAGGGCGTCCATGTCACAGTACCTAGCATGACGCCAGCTTAAAGCCCAGCAAGCAGAGAGAGCTGCAGGCCCCCGGGAAGAGGCAATGTGAGTTGGGAGGCACTGAGGAGGAAAACTGGGAAGCTTCTAAAGATGTGGCAACACTTGCTGGGAGACTAGGAAGGACAGGGAAAAAGGAAAGGAAAACCTGGTGACATATAGGAGGCGGGTACTCTGTGAGAGTGGCGGAGGGGAATCTCATGCCCACTTGGTGTCAAGGTGATACCTGACTTCTTCCCACGCTCAGCCTCCTCCTTGGCTCAAATCAATCCTGCAAGGCCCCCAGCTGCACAAATCATTCAAGGCCCAGCAGCACAGGCACTGGGTAATTTAGTCATTTATCTTGCCTTGCAACACATGAGGCTATGGGTTTATCAGGATGGTTTCCTGAAGCAGTGTGCTGTTTTTCCTTCGGCGAGCTGTGGTGCCTCCTGGATTCAAAAGCTCTGCTTGTGAGTAATTCCCTGGTGTGACAGGGTGTCTGGCAGCGGTGTCAAGCCCAGGTGGACAGGGAGGGAGGAAATTTGCATCTGGAGATAAAGGATTAAGGCTGACAGTCAGGAAAGGAGGATTCTCCTAAATGGATGGATAAATGTGAAATAACAGGAAAGGAGATAGTTCAGTGAAGCAGTGATGGAATATGAACGGTCAGATTTGGGGGTGGCATGGGATAGATGCTGCAGTGGACCTGTTGTGAGGGACACCAACGTGGAGCTGATGTGGAGGAAACAGTGGACAAAGTGGAGATATCTTAAAGGGCAGGAGAGGCCAGCAGGACTATGGACTGCCTCTGCTGGACCTCTTCACCAGGGAGTGGAGAAGCGTAGAGGAGTGGACAGCTGGAGGACTGTCAAGAGGAGACCCACTGTCTCCTCTGTGTGGTGTCTGAGCCCCTTCTTCCAAGACCTGAAATCTCCCCTCTCTCCACCTAGCCCTTTTTCCCCCCAGAGTTTGGTAGGGTGCTACTACTGTTCGTACCGGTGTGGGAAAGCTAAATTAAAGCAGCAAGTTTGTCATGTACGTCAGTAATTGTTGGCCTAAATGAATGAAGCATTCCTAGCCCTGCGTTTCTCAGTTTACTGATTGCTTTGCCTTTTCCAATCAAGCTTTTCTGTGTTGTACAAGTTTCTTGGGTAAAAAAACCATTGTTATCAGTAAGGCTAAACTCCCAGTGTTTACAGGAAAAATGTCGCAGCTAAAAAGGGTTTAAATCTACAATGAAGTGAAAAAGCTTTCTAGATTTCAGGAGAAAGCTGAAGTTTTCTCTTGATGACTGATTTGAGTCTCAGTATGTATGTCTAACTCTAAAGGCCCAAGCAATCTACATAATTGATTCCCCTGTTGGTAATCCCTGAAGCTGAGGATATTTACTGAATGTTTCTGGATTTATTTACTGTGCATACCTAAGAGAGCATGATGAATCCATCAAATAGCTTCATTTTATACAAATCAGGAGGAAAGAATATGCTGTGCATATTTTATCACTGTAGAGGAAATGAATGTGTTGCCTGTGAGCTCCTAATGGCAGGGACTGCAAGTTTGGTTTGTAATATTTCGGTGACAGACTACATTATGATTAGCAATAAGCACTACTAATAAATATCAATTATCACCAGTGAACTTCGACAATACTAGGTCTGGGTTTAGAGGATCAGTCCTCCTTTGGCATTTGCTCCATTATCAAGCACACAAAACCACAGACCATTTATTGTATTTTATATATATTAAATGCAGAGGTGACTGTGAAGAAGCATGGCCCAGCAGACAGAGCAACAGGCTGCCAACCAAGACGCCTGGGTCCTATGTGACCACGGGGACATCAGTTCACCAAACCTCTCCTGTCTTTGCTTTGTCCCGTAAACTCATGGGGACAAAGGCGAGGGGTTTGTACACAACGAGATCCTGATCCTTGCGAGAGCCTAAAGGCTTTATCTTAATCAAATAATGAATTTTATCCACAAAAGACTAAGTCTAGAAGGTTCACACAAGTCTCTTGCCATTCTTTTACAACAACCTATAGCTAATGGATTTGCGGCCTACATACCACATGCACACCAGTTTACCCTGACGGAGATATGATTTGTACTAGTATTGTACCAAACAGGAGGCATATTGCAACAATATGAAACTCTTCTAGATAAGAGGTCAACTTATTACTCTCCATGTAGTAATTTTTATTATATTTTTGTCTATATTTGGTGATGGACAAAGGCATGAAGCTGATTAAATCTTCAATATTTTGGGCTGACCTTTCAATTTCGAAAATTCTACAACACGTGGATGGAAGATTTGTCTTTGCTGGGGTGTCCCTGAAGGGAAAAAGCTTTCTGTGCATGTTGTCCCACTGAGACTGTGAAACAGCTACTTGGGATAAATGAAATTTTCAAAGTTATGTCCGATATATCCCATATAGGATGACATTTTGATGACTTTAAAACATCTAAGGCACTCATTTCATAGGAAATTAATGTCTAAGGCTTTACACTGCTGAGAAAACTACTTGAAAATCCAACCTGAAAATGCATTTGAGGTCTGATGCGTTTCCTTTGTACTGAGTTGTAACTCTCCAATTTTTCTCTGTCAAATTTTGGGGTCTCAGTTTCATGCTTTCACTGCACTTTCCTTCTCCTGTTGTCTCACCTTCCTCCTTTGATCAGCAGTGTACATACTTTACAGGACTTTAATAACGGAGTATTGACACATGGAAGGGATTGTTTCTCCTTGATCTGTGTCTTAGCCAGTTCAAAGACAACCGGTTTCCCCTGGGAAGCCAGTGTGCCTGCAGACAGCCCGTGGGTATTTCCTCTTGCCTCCATCAGTCTTTCCTTTTTGCTTCATAGCTGTTTGGAGAGCTTGCAATACATTCATGAACTGTAGAACCGGGTTGTTTCACTTTATTGTCAATTAAACTAAACTTTAGTAACAGCAGTATCTTTACTTGATGATTTGTAGGTCAAGTGTCACATTGGAAAAAACAAAGTATTATCCTCTTTTATATGAGTAGGATAATGGCTCATGAAATCATTGTTCCGCTGGATCGACAGTGAAGTCTCACTGACTCCAGCCATCAGAATTTCACCATATATGTACAGTACGGATAACGTGACTAATGACTTGTGTAATGTCTACATACTTTGTCAGGGTGGTAGACAGACTTAACGGGGCAGCTGGCCCTGGTAGTTCATTGCTCCATTAACAATGTCAAAAGCAACGGAGAACACATTTTCCTCCGCGTCTGCAAAACCATAACTTTTGAGTCACTGTGTGGAAAGTGATCCAAGCCTTTGGTTGCTGTGCCAGGACAGAGGCTCAAGAAGAGAAGGCACAAGGAAGCTCTTTAAGCACTCTTGTGTGAGTTGACTTTGGTTTGTCTTCAGCCCAGTATCATGCAAAATCTTGGCAAGTTGGCTTGGTGGAGAGAGAATCTGCACCTCTGTCCCTCTCAGGCCCTGGCTGGCAGGGTGTCATGGTGCAGATGGAGCTGCTACACCTTCTCTGTCACCTTCACAGACCAAAATTTCTTTTACTTCAGCCCCCGCTCCTCCCAGCCCCAAAAACCTAGCGTCATCCATTCTTGCCCGATTCCTTGCACTCTTGTAGGTGCCATGTGTCGCACATAGCGAGCGCTGCATGGTATGCTGGGACTAACTGGGGGTTACTGGCCAGCCAGATGGTTTGTCATGGGCCACTGTTTTGTGATGATGTGAACCAGGGAGAGAAACCCTTCGCTGCGTCTCCGTGCAGCCCTTCTGCTGCGAGTGCCACAATAGCTAAAGCAACGCTGCTCACCAGAGCCCTCCTGGTGAATTATTCATGCTCAGGTTGTCACTGCTAGTTTGCTTTGTGGAATTAAAGAAACATCGGGTCCTGAGGCACATGGCCGACGCTTCTGGCACTTCTGCCTGCTGGATGGACTTTAAGGGCTCTTAGGGCAGCTAAGGAAAGCAACTCAAGCCAGCAGCAGTAGCAAGCCACGTGAACCTTTGAGTCAGGGATGGTTGTGGGTGGATGTGTGCGTAGGTGGAAGGCACAGTTCTCCCTTTTCCTGGGCTGCTTCTGGACCAGGTGAGAGCTTTCTTCCCGGGGACCAATTAGCAGGTGAGCAAGCTCAGTCACTTGGTACGAGTAGGAGAGTAACTTGGTCTCTCTGTGTTATTCCTGCAAATGCAAGACGTTAAATGACATATTCCAGCGTGGGGTTTGCTTCACAATTTATATTTTGGAATCACTCCATATCAGTATCATCAATGATGAAAATTTTGTCAGTAGATTTTAAGTGCACTTTCCATTTCTCACAAAAAAAAAAAACACAACACATTTATTAGCAAAGAATAATTAGTTCTACTTTAAATTTTTAAAATATGTAAGAGAATTTTAGGGTTTTTTTCTGATTTTTTTTCATTCTCAACCTGTTTTTATTCCTTGCCTCTTTCTTACATGTAAATGAAATAAAAAAACAACTAATCTAAAAATTAACATAATTTTCTTTGATGGATGTTGAAAAACTAAAATCAAACAAAGAAAAAAAAAACTATTTAAAATGGAATTAAATTAGTATAGCCATAATATTGCAGCCTTTAGAATAGTATCAGTACTTTCAGAGAGGGGACGTAAATTTTCCCATCAGCTCTTTCACCGTTCATCTTCTTGCCTACACATCTGCAGAGTTTAGAATCATTCAGCACATCCCAACACACTTTCTGACCCAAAGCCTGGAAGGTATTTCTAGAAAGGCTGATTTCCAGCCTCCAGGAACTGTTGAGACATTATCTGGTATGGTACATGCACCAGCTGAATGAGAATTGCCTTTGGAAAACTGGGAAAAAGGAATTCGTGCATTTGAAAGTCAACTTAGATGATGCCATCATTATTTGCAAGCTGCATAGCTATTCTGATGTTATTCACATGAAAACATGTCAATCAAATATCATCTGAATTTAAAAAACTGTTATTATTGCTCCAAGTTACTCTTATATTTTCCTGTCAATGTTGTCATGAGGACGAGAGCAAACTGGTGTGGGTGTAAAAGGGGCTTCATGAGTATCCATAAGTGCTTCTCCCATGAGCAGACGTAACGAGGACTCTATCAGATATTGAGACTGTCTTGACAAGAGCTCAGATGTCACAACAGATGGCGATGTCCTTTCCTTTTCCAGGCTTGCCATGAGGATGTGGCGTGGTGCCTCAGAAAAGCGGAGCTGCCTCGTGAATTGATGTGGCAACCTGAGCTCAGGTAGGGCTGCATTTCAGACTCATCACTAGCAGAGGTCCAGCATGGGTTTACGGTTAACAGGGATGGCTTTGTCTTCATGACTGTTTAAGGCACAAGCTGCAGCTTTCTTTGTCTTTGCTCATTAACTTCAGAGACTCATGATCATCTTGGTTAATTTGCAGTAGTAGTGCTAGAGGTCTCCAACAAATCCAAAGGCGCTTCATCTTAGCTACATCCACAGACGGGAGGAAAGCTTTGCCCTGAGAAGTTTATGCTTGTGCAGGTGACTTCAAAAGTGCCTGACAGGATTTAAAGACCCATATCCAAATGAGAAGGCAACACAACTGGAAAGGCACTCATTCAGGGAAAGTAATTAAGCTTAGGAGTGGCCTCCAGTGCACTGCTCATAAGGCCACCTAAGATGTGACAGTCGCTCTGGGATTTAAACTGTCATGGGAAAAGCATTGGATATTTGAAATGCAAGGAATATATTTTAGAGGAGGAAGAAGAAAGGCAGTCACTAATGAAAAGACCCAAAATATTCTTCGGTGTCTGAAGACATGTAAACCAAATTCATTCCCAATGTTTGTGGAGGAAAGGCAGGACTGAATGTGCTAGATACTACATTTTATACTGGTCCTGTGTTCTGATAACCAAGTGATATCTGGCACATCCCACTCTTCTAGGCAAAATTTGTTCTTTTTACCCTGTAGTTCTTCAAAATGTCAGAGCAGAAATCACTTTTGTCACACCTGGTCTTTTTAGATGTGCAGTATTTCAATTTCCCCTTGTTTTAAACTGGGCTGGCTCATTCTCACTCAGCAAAGACGAAAATAGAGGCTTGCAACAGAAAGCTTTTAAAATGATACATAGATGTCAGTGCCTGTTTCTATATATAAAGTCATACATGAACACGCACTCTCATAAACTTCCATTTAGCAATTAGCTAGGTATTTTATTTTTTTATAATTGCTTCTAGTATAGCAATTTTACGTGGATATTTATATCTATTCACTTCTTTACATGAAATGTGCATTATTAAAATTGTTCTCTTGTGATTGAAATAAATGATTTTTGCATCTTGTTTTTCTGTTGAGCAGAGTACCATTTCTGCTCTTTCTAATAAGTTCTGCAGGGGAAGAGGTTATTATGTGTATGGGGATGATCTAACCAAATACATCTGCTTTATTAATGAAGGATATTTCGATCTTTGCTTCAGGCTGGCCAGAAGAGTTTGCTTTCAAAAATATTTTTAATTTACATGATCACATGTATTTTTTACACAGTTTGCTTTTGCTTTCCCCCCCTTACTGTGCTGGAATTGTGGACTTCAGAGCTCAAGTAATTGTGTATCACCTGCAAATTCTCCGCCTGATTGCTTAACTATTTTAAATATACTGGAAATCTTATTAGTGCCATTCCAGCTCAGGAAAGGTAACATTCAATTCATAGATCTTTAAGATACTCATTGCAAAGCAGTCTATTAAAGGCTTAAGTTATTTCCCTGTAACGACTCTTCTGGGTTTGTGATTCCTTTGGATATGTTATGTATCGGTAAGGGTTTATAAGGCTTCTTTTCACTGGAAGATTTTCTACAGGTCCATTAACTTACGGACTTTGAAACTCTAATTTTAATTATTACTTTAACTGGCTTACTATGGTAATGATGGAATTATTCAATCCCTTCAATAAGCCTAAGCAGCCTTTTTAACATAGATATGTTATTTCCAGGCCTGTAGTTTGGGAAGCACTATTAATGAGGTACGGCATGCCCTTGCTATCAGTTCAGCCTTTTCATCTTAAAATGTTATTAGCTTAAAAGTTTTTAGCTAGAAACTGTGAATCTAAGTCAACATTTTACCATCAAAATGGAGGGCAAAAAGGAGGTGAATACTAAATGTATTTGGTTTCTGTGTTAATTCAAAACAATCATTTGACCATTGACCAAAACCAACAGGTTCTTAGACAGACTGTGTCACGTGAAACTACCACAAACGTAGCTGTACTGGTATTTTCTTTGTAATCAAGAGAGATGGAACACCAGCCTCTGTTTGAAACACTTCTTGCCTTCTTGTATCAAATTTTTAAGATCATGATAAACTGGAAGAGCTGCTTCTATTATCTTTTATTGACACCAAACAGGACCTTACCTCTGAGATATCCCATCTGTCGTTTCACCAGTTGCTTTCTACAGCTGGGAGCAAACACAACATTCATTTTATTGCAAAGCATGTGTGGTGGCTCTCCTTGGGTCTAGAGCAGGGCATGTTCCAGGAAAAATACAAATGCAAAACTAACTGGTGGGTGAGTGAGTTCCTGTAGCTGATATAGGCAGGTGCTGCAGCCTGCCTGGAGCAGCAGGAGACGTACCTGACCTACAAGAGCTCGCAGAGGTACTGGAGTCAAGAAGTCGGAACGCTCTGCAGGACTGTAAATGAATTTTTAAGCAAAATGAAAATGTAAGGCAATAAATGTGCTTGTAGCATACCAAATTGGACAGGAATATCACTGGAAAATTAAGCAAAATCCTTTTGCATTTCTGTTGGGCAAACACATACAGCAATATGTGTAGATGCATGGATCAGAAAGCTACTGATCAAGCATTAGTTTAACTTGCCTGGAGATTAGTGTCTGCTAAGAAATAGGGTAACTCTATTGCTTTAATTTCATCTTGCTTAATTTCATTTTGCTTATAAGATATCATTTATGTGCATAGTCAATAAAAGATACTGCTATTGGTTGATTAATACAATCCCAGATCATTTAAAAGACCACCTCTTCAAAATTGCATAATGATGAAGGCAGCTTTTAATGTATTAGCACTTTTTGGAAGGACTACTGTCTTCCTCAGGAAATAATGAATCGTTTGATGAAGGGCTTTAAACCATTTTTTTGTTTGTTGTTTTTTAATCCAGTTCTCATCATGACCCAAAGAAGACTGAGCCATCGATACTGCTTTTGCAGGTTAGGTCTCAGCCACGAAAATGAAAGATGGTCTGAATCCTCTCTTGGTGACATCAATGGCAAACCATTCATATATTTAATAAGATCTTATTTTCCTGCTGGTCTTGAAGTGAAGTAGGCCTACAGAAGGGATGAATGAGAGCAAGGCAATAAGACAAATACAAAAAATGGTTAACTTTTCTTTAGGTTAACATTACCAGACAAGAAGAAACGGGAGTTAAATTTCCAAGAAAGAACTCAGTAAGTGACTGATTTCAAAACAATAACCATTTTGAAAACTCCCACCATAACCCAGGGCGCCACATCCATCTACCTTTTTCGAGTGTAAGTCTCACATTAAAAAAGAACCAGTTCTGTAACAGAGTATGCACAGCCAAAACAACACCCTGCCACTCTGCTCTTATGAACATGGGAAAAATCCACCAGGATTAGTCATCCTTTCATGAAGTAGCTTAACCAGAAGAGTACTGAGGTCTGGTTTTGATACAGAGTTTAATATTTTTCCAAGGTACATCGCTGTCACTGCAGCCTGTGTTCAATAGGTTGACATCCCTCATGACTCCACTAGTGTAAAGCATGTGGATAAACCCCTCTAAAAAAGTCATAGCCTTTCAGTCAGCTATAACTCTGCCTTGTCATCTCCCTTTTTTTTTTGACAAAATGCAGTAAATGTTTAACATAAACCCAAACAATGTGAGAGCAAGTATTGGCTGCTTTCTCCTGTGTTCTTATCAGTCAGCGTACTCCATGTGGGTTACTGATAATGAAAGAAAACTTAAGTAAAACTCATGCAGAGAGACAGAGCCAAGCTGGAGTTCAAGATCAGCAAGCCACTGATGGAACAATTTGGAAAACTACCCAGCTCACAGTAGTACTGTGCAATTATTAGCTGTAAACAAATGGGGACAGCTTCAGTTTATTTTTACCAAGGACTCCTTATGACTGCTGTCAAGTGAGTTCCTTCCTACAATGGAAGAAGTGAATTTAATCCACATTCATATGGATTATTTCCACGTCTACTACCTAATACATTTGTCTTTTTAAAACACTCTTCTGATAAAGGTTCAGACCAGCCCTGAGAAAAGAAAAAAGCAACCACACAAGAAGGTTTAAGATTTGCGGAGGGAGCAAGTGAGGAGAGAGACCCTGAAGTAATCTCTTATATCCTTTATATCATAATATTCTAGAACATCTTTGACTTTTCTTATATTGAATTTCACCTGATAGTTGAGAGTCTAGCTACAAAATCTAATTATAAGGCAGAAAAGAAGAAAGCGATGAAGCTTTGTCTATGTCCTTAATCACTATTTGATTTTTATCAACCCTAGGCATAATAAACATCACCTGCAATTATCTCCCACGCAGAAAGATTACTTCCTTTTGTCATGAATACCTGTCATCCAGACCCAGGAGCCCTGGGTTGTTATTACTCGGGGCTCGAGGAACACCTGCGTTTTCTTGGCAAACTCTGGAAATGATAATGCTTTAGCAGTATTCACGTAAGAATTTCCTCTGCATTCATGAGTATCTCATTGATCTGGTAGCTATAAAGGAAGAAAAATTAAACGAGTTGCTGACTGATTTCTTTCCACAGTGCTGAGGATCATCCACTCTTCATCGCAAGTTTTAGATGGATTACATTGTCACAGAAAGTCCCCACTTTCATTATTTGCGGAAAGCTGAACCCCCCAAGGATTTGGACAGAAAGCTCAAAATGTGTTTTCACTTTCCTGACAATGATGTTTTCTCTAATGGAAAAGAAAAAAATCTCATTATTGCTAAAAAAAGATTTATTCTCTTTTCATTTTAAGTCAGTATAAGTCAATTAGCTCCAAGGAGTTGTTCATCCTCTACCTCTGGACCCTGGGAGGTGAGGAAGCACTGCAGCCAGGGGTATCTCCATGCCTGGAGACACGGGCAGTGTCTCTGCAGCCCTGCAGTTAGACGATGCTGAAGCTTTTTTTCTCTTCTAGGTACATTTTCTTTAAACTGAAACAACGTTTTCAAAAATGGCTCTAAATGCAGAGAAATTGAGGTTGTCTTAATAAATATCCTCTGCAATATTTCTTCATTTGCAGGCAGTGTTGCCATTTTGCATTTCCAGCTATCATAATTTCTCCCCTCTGTACATAGGCTTCTCCTTCTTTTTGATACCAGCTGTGTAAGGTCACAGTGGATTTTGAATTTAGTTTCTTCTAACCTTTCTTGCAAGTTAGTGGAGGCAAGCAGCCAAAACTTGAAACTCTGATACTTTCCTTATTTTTTTCTCAGTAGACCTTTTCAACATCTGACAGTCTGTCTTTTCTTCAGCGTTATCTTAAGCGAAGGAAAGAGCATTACCATGAGTTATATTGGCGAGCACACACAGAGAATAAAAAATTCAATCCAATTAGTATAAGCCGCATGTCTGCTCCTCGGGGAAAACCTCTAACATACATTGGCAGGGCAGAGATTCAAGTGTCAGCGACCCCTTTCAGATAAAAGACCTTTTGAAACAGCATTTCAGATCTAGCTACCAAATTGCACGCTAAGTCTCTTAGACAAGAGGATGTCTGCACTGAGTCGTGCCTGCACTTTTTCAGCAAGGTATTTTGTCTGAAGGGCCTGGACTAAGAGCCACCTTGCTGGCCATGCTCACGCTCTGGAGGAACTTGGCAGTGGTGATCAATGCACGGTGATGTTTGGAAATACCTCGGAAGGAGTCAGACAAAAGAGCTCAAGTGCTCCATAAAGTGGCCCATGTGGACACATGCTGTCTGGATTTCAAGGTAGCTTTGGCCAGAAGCAGTACTGATGCTGAACGTTTGAGGTGAAAGAAGAATGTGTACTTTACGATGTATGAGTAAGCCTGTCCTCTGACTCCTGGCACTGAAGGACCTACTATCAAGACCAGCTAAAGGCCTCAATTATGGTTTCAAGGAGACCATTATAACACTCAAAATCCTTCAAACCTTATTGTTCCAGCTGTGCCCTCTTCTTCTGGTCATGACCCTAACATGTCCTCCTTGCTCGGTGGAGGTCAACAGCTCCGTGCCAAAGCAGACTTTTGGGCTGCCAAAAGATAAAAGGACCTGCCCTGGGAGCAGGATATGGCGTGCGCTGCGGGAAGGACTGTTTTATATATACAACATGCATTTTAGTCCTCCTAATCCACATGTCAAACCAGAAGATCATGTTCAGTAACACCTGTCTGCTTAGCAGATAGGGAATTAAGCTACTGGTTTAAATTCTGTTTATAATTTAGGAACTATGAGAGGAAAAGTGAGCGTGATTTTTTCTGTGTCATGTATGCAAACCGCTGTATTGGAATATGTGCGATGACTGTACAGTTGCCTTTGGCCTGAGGAGGTCTTGCCATGGCTGAGAGCACCTTGACAGTGCTCTGGGTGCAGCTCCCGTGCCCACACTGTCACAGTGGGGCAGTCCAAGAGCAAAGAGCATGCCTGAAGCCATCCTAGATATCACAGCCTGCAGCCTGCTGCCACACTACAGGCACTCAGCCTGCCTCCTTAGTTGCATCTAATATAAATCTGTTGGAGAGTATGATATCAATCCCTATTCACATCCATGCGAATTATTTCCCTACGCATTACTCAGAGATGGCAAGGTGATTGAAAGGGCAGAAAATCTGAATCTTTGATTCCAAAAGGCTGGAAGATTTCTGCTCATGAATTCCATGTGGTCCCTGGTATGGTTTCCAGAAGGAAATCGCATAAGAATTTGCCCATCTTAGGGGCAAGTAAAAACTGCCTTAAAAAGACTTGATGGGCTGTCGCAGCTGGAGGAGATGATAAAGCAATGTTGAAGCAAACTCGGGAGCATTATCAACAGAGAGCTTGCTTGGTCTAATAAACTGAAAGTGTAATTCTAGAGGCAGCCCATCTCCCTTAGCAGCAGGGACATCCAAGCCATGTATTCCCAGGGTTCCCAAAGTAGAATAAAAGCTCATATTTATCCACTGAGTCATGAATCAGCTAAAATCAATATTTTCATTTTAAAGTATGGTTTGGGATTTTTTTTCTTTATATGCCTCACAGGATGAGGACTGCACTGCTAAATCTCAGCTTTAAAATAATTTTCTCTGACAAGACATGCATCACTGAAAATATGGGTCTGTAATGAAAACGATGGCACAAGTTTATAGCACTGCAAACACAAACGTGCAATGACAGTATCTCAGAGTAATGCTCTGATTTTTACATGTATGTTCTTCAAAAGGCATTTTGCGTTAGTGAGATCCCATGAGGAGATCCACAACAATTTGAGCAAAGGGTTTGTGTGGTTTTCCAGCATTAAATAAAATGGTCTAACCTGTGGTGGCAGAGGGGGTGTAGCAGTGTGTGAACCATCCTCCTGAAGATACTCTGGTGTGGATGGCGTCCCTGGCTATAGCAGCAAACCTTTACTACCTCTTCCTCGGTCAGATCATGTGGGAGTAGGGGCTGCGGTCAGTACACCCCTGTCCTGCTACCATCCCAGAAAGGACTGGAGGCTCATTACAGCCTTAGCTTGCTCTAAATTATCCACAGAGATCCCACAATGAGGAAGGCAGAAAAATAGCCTCTCTCCCGCATTCCTGAGCTGATAACAAGAAAACTGGATTATTAATCTTGTTCATTCTTCTTATACTTCTCTCTTTCCTAAGAGAAATATAGCTATTTCTTTCCTGAGCATGATAATAACCCTTGCTTCTGTAATCTTTCTTGGCAAATTACTATAGATAGATAGATAGACAGAGATACAGATAGAGATATAGATAATATCCATGAATATTCCAGGATATTACCTTTATCCGCCAAAGGATAAGATTACTTGCTGTGCAGCTTTATTAAGCACTATGTTAGATGACTTTCACCATAGAAAGTTGTATTATAATGTGGGTGAAAAAAGCACAGGACCTGCAATTAAAATTCTAAGAGGTGATACACTATCCAAACTGAACTATAAATCTTCTAAGAGATGCTGGTAACAAAATGCTATGTCTCATTTCCTCAATTTTTTTATTGCTGCATTGCAAGATGCTATACTTTGCATGTAGAAAGCCAAGGAGGCATTTCCTGATAATCTGATTTTCAGAATAACATAGAATATATCATTTCAGTAATTCCTGAATCAGATGTGTCATATTAGCTGCAAGATAAATTAAGAGAAGGATTTTGCCTATATGTTTATTACAGGAGCATGTACTCTAAGGACTGTGTTTATGTGAGCACCTGTAGATACAGGTGAGTATGGGCTTTGAAAAGCGGGAATTGGGAATTGGGACATACCTTACAAAAACAATGATCTGCTCAGACTTCCAGCCATGCTAGCAAAATATGTCCTAGCTACATACTTGGATCACTTGGGATCTCTCCTGACTGCAACCAGGCTCTGCAGTTGCAGAAATCGCCCTATTTATCTGCTGCTGTCTCTACCAGGGGAAGATGCTTTAAAATATAGCCCTCATTATTAAGTTCTCCTTCGGTGATTTACTGAACATATGTTGAAAGGGTTTGGGTGGGGTTTTTTAACAAGAACAGTATCCTTATTTTGTTTTCTCCAAAGCTACTCTTTCCAAGTTTGCTGAGTCTGTTAGCCCTGAGCATTTCGTTTCCAGATGAGTGTGGCTGCATTACTTGTTTCTTCAATACAGCAAGATAAAAGGGACAAGCAGAATGCGGTGTTTTCTAATAGGACCTGAAAAACTATGGTTTCTGGGTTAGGACTGGTTTTTTTTCAAAGACAAATCTCATAGGTGAGAAAGACATGACAAAGAAAAAGGCTTTCTCAACTAATACGCTGAAGAAACTGTTCAGGAACAGTTAATCCCCCCAAAAGATATTTCTTGAGCAATTTTGGCAAGATTAGCTAGAAAAGACTATTACTTATGTGTCTTGCTGTTATCTGTGGCATGGGTAGGAAGTGTCAAGACACAAGTCTACTGGGGTTTCGATATTGTAGGTCATTCTTTCTTCTGCAGTCAGCATTATTTCTCATTCACGTCACTTCTATCCTCTTTTCATTATTCACTTTAGACTTCCATCCCTATGGCTTACAGTATTTAAGGCCTGATCCTAAGCTTGCTGAAGTTAGTAGAAAGACTTAGGGCAAGAACTGTGGAAATATTCTGAGGGCTTTTAATTAACCCTTGTTAAGCTTTTCACCAAATAGGGAAAAGCTTCCCAAAGAGGGAAAAATAATTGGTTTTAGTTGCCTTCCTGCATTAGTTTGGAAAGGCTACTTGTGAGTAATTCCCACACTGGCAGATCATGCATCAAGTCATGAAACTACAGGCATGGCCATTAGGTACATTATATCAAAAAAATGTGAAAAAGTAAACACAACAGTTAATTCACAACCCGTCGATCATTCATGAAAAAAAAAGGCTGAAAAGCTGTTACTGATGCTAACCACAAGAGATATTTGCAGTTCAGATTTATGTCATTGTGTGATGCTGTCTTTTATGCGCTGACATTATATAGTAGTTGATCTGTTGGATCAGCACGATCACTGTATTTATGCTTCTTGCTAAAGACAAAATATAGCAGATCTGGGTAGAGCTGAGTCCAACAGAGCACCAACAATCTCAGGGATGAGCGTCCCATGACCTTTACTAGTATGAGGTATCACAGGGCACCAAGATATATATGATCCCAGCCATCCTAATATAAACCAGCACATGGAATAATCAATTCTGCATGGAACTGCAAAGATGTCTTGTTACTGAGTAGTCTATAATGTGATTGACCAGGAACTAGCTAACTAGAGCAGATAAAACTAATCTGCTTTAAAGGGAAATGAGGTAGACGCCATACAAAACATCTGCTTATGGGCGTAGGCATGGGTCTCCACTGAGTTGTAAAAGCCCGAAACATGAACAGGTTGTCATGCTTTCCAGAGCCGTGGAGACATTTCTCTGCACTGGACTCCTGCACCACTATTGTCTCCTGATGGGACTGAAACGAAAGATGAGTGACCACCAGTCCCTGTAAGCGCCGCATTTAAAGCCTTCGCCAACTTCCAACCCATCTTTCTCAGCAAAGTGTCGCCAGCCTAAAGGGTTTGCTTAAATCAATTTTTGCTTTACTTGTTGACAATTGAAAATCTTCAACATGTGTCTGTGAAGATCCCTCCATCTTTTTGTTTCCCAGGGGAAAATTATGAGTACGTGTCTCAGTTCACATCTCTTGGGTCCTTGCAACCCACAGTCTATGTTGTACAAGCTCAAATTAGTGTCCCATTATTATGCTTTACCCTGTACAAAGTGTAATTAAAGCACCCTGACCACCCAAACATCACAACCCTCTGAGATTAACCTTAATCTTTCCTGCCTATTTTAAACCACATTATTAAGCCACAATAAGCCAAGGTTAGCCTGATTGCAGAAGTCCCAACGAGCTCACATAGTAGGACATGCTGGTTTCTTTCTGGTATAACTTTGCTACCCAAATAATCAATCATCACTATGTGGTTGTTCAGATGGGGATGATCTTAGTTTTGAATCTGGAGTGGTGGAGAAATTCATGCCTCTGGAGCTGGGGCAACCAACCAGTCATCAACCATGTCCCTCAAAAAGACAGCAGAAATGAAACCCCATAAGATGCTCTACTTCTTATTGAGTAAATGCATTCAGGGATATGAAAGTAAAAACCAATACAAATTTGAAGGCTAGGCTGAGACCCCTTTTAAGAGTTTGACCTTTTATTCCTAAGAAATGCCCAAAGGAAAGGACATTATTCCTATATTCTGTGAAATATGGCTTACCACATTTCAGAAAGGAAGTAGTTGTGCTGTTACGCTTCTAGTTTATTTATCACCCCAACAGCCTGAATTACATAGTCATGGATTTCTGTAGTACTCTAATGCTTTAAAAATTGGGTTTTGTTCATAAATATGAAAAAGCTTCCTAAATAGCAATTATCCCTTTAACAGAATGAGTTTTATATTTGTGTGGCCCTTTTTGTTCACATCGTGATTTTAAGTGCAATAAGAAGCCTGTACTAGATAAGATACATTACAAGCTTTAGAGTTAATTTAGTTAGTTTAATTATAAATACTTATTTTATTCAGCTTTTTATCTGAAATTTATCAGCCTCAAGATACTCTGTAGCCAAGGTAATCATTCAATATTTAACAAACTGTGTAGGCATAGACTGCCATTAGAATGCAATAAGAGTGGTATTTCAAAGAGCATTTTGGATAAGGGCTGATACACACCCAAGTGGTTTGTGCAATACAGACACGCATGGAAATTTTTCCAGTTCTATAGAATAAAATAAGATTGCAAAGGCACGGCAAATGGTTCAAAATGGGGTAGAAGTCCTCAACATCATGTCCAGTTTAATATGGGCTTAGCAGACAGACTGGTTTAAAAACCACTAGTTCTTCTCTTCTCAACAGCACAAAGCAACGCATCTCCTTCCTGCGACTCTGCACTTTTCTTGTGGCTGCCATAACTTCCTTGGGAGACTGCCGTGGTTTAACCCCAGCCAGCAACTAAGCCCCACGCAGCCACTCGCTCACTCCCCCCCAGTGGGATGGGGGAGAGAATCAGAAGAGTAAAAGTGAGAAAACTCATGGGTTGAGATAAAGACGGTTTAATAGGTAAAGCAAAACCCGCGCGCGCAAGCAAAGCAAAGCAAAGCAAGGAATTCATTCACTACTTCCCATCAGCAGGCAGGTGTTCAGCCATCCTCAGGAGAGCAGGGCTCCATCACCTGTAACGGTGACTTGGAAGACAAACGCCATCACTCCGAACGTCCCCCCCCTTTCTCCTTCTTCCCCCAGCTTATATACTGGGCATGACGCCATATGGTATGGGATAGCCCCTTGGCCAGTCTGGGTCAGCTGTGCTGGCTGTGCCCCCTCCCAGCTTCTTATGCACCTGGCAGAGCACAAGAAGCTGAAAAGTCCTTGACCAGTGTAAACTCTGCTCAGCAAGAACAAAAACATCAGTGTGTTATCAACATTATTCTCATCCTAAATCCAAAACACAGCACTCTACCAGCTACTAAGAAGAAAATTAACTCTATCCCACCTGAAGACAGGACAGAGACTAAGATTACAAAACTGAGTTTTAATATGATTTATTTACTGGACCTGAAGAGGAGTAACCACAGCAAAATCAGTTTGGTGTCATCATGAGTCCAGGGAAACAGCATTCAGATGTTGTGGGCATCTTGCGTCAAACCAGACTGCAATGCAAAGTTTTGATTTAGTTTAATGAATCCAAATTACATGTTTTGACTTGGGCACATCCAAACCTTTTGCTTCCATTTAAAAAGTTAAAACCAAATGTTCTGCCATATCCATGCTTTTTTAATCTTTCCATTCTGCAAATCACTCAGTTTGCTGAATTTTCAGCCCAGCTTAGGAAGAAAAACATCAAGCTTTTCCACAGAGTGGAAAAAGAGTTGGGAAAAAATGCTTATGCTAAACCTAATTGGCAGTAGGGAATAATATCAGATTTCTGAAAAAATGTTTATGTATGGCAACCCTTGCTGCTTAACTGGCAGGCAGGCGGAAAAATGCAGCTAGATTAGCTGTGTCCCAAACTCCTGGCTTTCCTGAAGAAAGCGGCACCGGCTGACACAAGTGCCGGATCAGCAGCGGTGAGGTGACTGCGGAGCCTCGAGAAGGAGCAGGGGATCCAGGTCATTCCCAGTTCTGCGACGTTTCTGCTGAATAACCAGAGCGAGACGCTTTCAGTCCCCCCAGCTGCAGCTTCCCCCGCGGCAGCTGAGGAGCCCGCAAGCCCCTTACGTAAAGGCTTCTGCTATTTAAAGCGTTCAAATGTACAGATACAAATTCCTCCGTGTGAGCAACGCACCGTTGCGTTTTCCTACCTCTTCAGTTAATGAGAGGATTTCTCATGGCAGCATCTCTGTGGTCTGTCAAACCTCACTGTGGTCCTCTTCCACATGGAAAACGCAGTCAAATGCATTGAATCCAATTAAGTTCACGTTTAAAATTAGAACGAGAAATAATTGACACTGAAAGTCTGGGAAATTTTTCACACAGAAAAGAAGTGTTGAGTTTTGCTTTCCCATAAACTTGCTAAAAGCTTAAATATCACTGTGCTCTAGGAGAGTTTGGGTAAAATGTTATATTTGATTCTGAAAAACCAACAGGAAAATGGTATTTGGAAATGGAAATGTTTTTGTTTTCACAACGAAACCCTCAGCAAACATGATCCTCTCTCCCCCTCAGATTTGTGTGACAAGTTTCACTGGCTCAAATAAAAGATATTTATTTCCAGAGAACTCTTTCAAGAAAATTATTTTGAAATGAGTTGACTTTGGTTGTTATCCTACACTTTTTCACATTTTATTAACCTGACTTTTAACAGATGGCGTTTAATGAATAATTACACAGTAATGAAAAAAATATTTTGCATTTAAAGAAAGCTTTATGCAGATTCACTAATCAATTTAGACACTGTATCTCATTTGTTTATAGTACATCTCCCAGTTGGAGTGTAATTATCTAACTTCGTATCACCATTTAACTGTCTAAATTAAAGGAAATAAAACAGAGTTGAAGTAACTAATTGTCAGCGTTACTCACCAATTTGTATTGAAATTTTAATCAGTACAGAAGAGCATGTGAGCTTAAAATATTCTCGGCTTTTATAGATATTGAAGAATAATATTTGTGAGTGCTTCCCTCTTTTGTGGATATTCCATTACATAGTATAATCTACACCAGCCACTAAATATCTGTTGAAATGTGCAATTATATCTGAAGTATCACAGTCATTTTTCACTGCAATAAAATAGCGGATGGAAGAAAAAAGGAGATTTTCAGGGTACAGCAAGGCATGATGCACCTTCCTGTACAGCACCGTGAACTTATTAAGATGACAAGCCTGGTCCAGCTGCCCCTTGAGCCTATGGAAAACATCCCACTGATGGCTTTGAGCCCTTGATCTGTACCCTGATGGGCACTGGTTTAAACGTGGTGCTCGATATTTAGATTTTCCCAGATTTGGGAACAATGTTTTCCAACACCTGGTAGATGCCTTTGCACTCACACAAACATGAACCCCTCAGTTTCCCCATCCCTTGAGAACCTCTCACTCCCTTTATAACTCTTCCTCCCTTTCCCTTGTTTGGGTCTCCTATAATGCTTTTGCACATTCCTCATCCTCATACACATTTTCATTCATGTTTCAGCTTTCAACTTGTAAAGCAGAACTAGCAAATCCCGGCAATATTGCATTTGTCACAGAGCTCACCACTAAGCAGAGTCACAAATTAGGTGTACTTGCTCCGCCGTTGCACGCTGCAGAAGCCCCAGCAGGAATCAGCAGTGGCGTGAGTAGCTGCAAGCGAAGCTGATTCTGTGGGACCGCGAGGCATGATCGGGTTTCACAGTCCTTGCGTGGTTTTATGTCTCTCGACTTCTGTCACTGAAGATTTTCCATTCTTCTCAGCTTTTTTCTTTTCCTTGAAATGAGCCCCTATAGAGAATACTGGCTTGTTTGGATTTAGAAAAAAAAAAAAAGCCCTTTACTTAAAAAGGAAAAAAATTCGAAAGGAATGCAAAAACACTCAACCAGCACCCTGGGGCACTGCCTGGTGTAATTTATTTTTTTCTTTATTTTGCCTATCATCTCCTCTCTGCGATGTCTATCTTGGCTTCCATATTCTGAAAGATTATTACGTTAAAGCTTTTACATCTTAAACACCTGTAGGGTTTGGTGTCCTGTGTATACCCTCCAGGTATTTTTCAGCTCTAGAACCAAATTGTAGAAGAATTTAGGAGTAATATCTAGGTCACTTCAGCTAAGTACATGAAAATTTTAGGCAAATAAGTGAAATTGCAGATCGTTTCTCAGCTAGTCCCTTATTTCTTCTAACACTTGAGATGGGTTAGAATGACTGAAGGTTGTTATTTCTTCTGGTTTTTAAAACAACTAGTGTAGCTGATCTGAAGAACTGTTAGAATAAATGTTTCAAGCAGGTTTGGTTTTTTGATTTATAGCAAAAATAACAAAGAAAAAGAACTTGCATTGTTGCTGTTCTGAAATGTGTTGCTGATATTCTACATGACATCAAGGAGCACTTTTAAAAGGTCGTTTAGCACATTAAATAAATTTAACTGGATGAATGTCTATACCAAGAAATCTGGACAATCCCAACACCATGTTCTAAATAGCAGTAACCTCTCGCTCCCTGGTTATAAAATGAATTTAAATAAAAATCACCGAAAGATTTAATTTGCTTCCTGTGGTCTGCTACACTTGACCACATAACTACCTTAGCTTCCATATTTTTGTTTTTTACAGTCCCCTAAAATGTGCTAAGGAATAAATAGAAATCTTAAAGATAAGAAGGGTAAAGATCCTGGTATAACATCAGATGGCATGTAGCAACTGAGTACAGGTAGGAAAATATAGTGTATATCTGGAATGACAACAACAGCCGACCTAATATAATATTACTACAAATACAAATATGCAGATTAAATGAGCCACAAATGTGATACTTCTCAAAGGCTCCAGGAATGCAGTCCTACTCAGTAAAGCCAGAATTGTCTCAGAATATGAGTTCAGCAGAATTCAAAAACCATTCTCCCTGGAAAAGATCAAGAGATGTGCCTGGACAGTGCACCAGCCACTGGGCACGGACTTCACCAATTAATCACAGCCTTGGGGAGGTATCGCTGCAGCAAACAAAGTGGAGCCAAAACTCCGTCATGCTCAGGCATGGGTGTCCCCAAAGGTAAGCATCAGATTGCCCGAACTGCAGAAATTGGTGCTCTTAGGCTCTTCTCCAGTCTCCTGGAGATGTGCAGGGATTTTCAGGTGGTACCTAGCTTGTGCAGCAAGCATTGTAAAGACGTTGGTTTGCTGAACCTGCTGCTCTGTGGAGGCACTGGGCTTGCTGCTCGTGGGAGAGGAGTGCTGCTGCGTGTCAGCCCCCCCCCCATGCTTTTCTTTCCACTCTCAGAAGAGCAGAAGCCTCTTTTTGGCCTCAGTTACTGCAGTGTAAAACATGAAAAACTCTGCTGAAGTTACTTTAAAGTGTGTGTATGAAACAATCCTGAGGTCAGCATCTTGGTAGCTGCCTGCAGGTTATTTCCAAGTGGGAAAGTGTTAGGAAAACACTGCGCTGTACTCAGCATTTCATGCTCTCCTGTAATACAGTACACGAGAGCAACAGTTTAGCACAGCAAGGAACAGATATTATGTGCCATCAAATAAGATCACTCAATACAAGCAAAATATGTCCTGTGTATGTAGTATAAATATATGATGTACCGGGTAGAAATACCTTTTTTAGTTATTATTAGTTGCTACCTGTGACTGAAAACAGTTGCAGTGCAATAAGGATGGCTATCATGGGAAACCTAGGGAGAGAGCAAGTCAGAGAGATCTAGATTGACCAAGACAGCTTTAGACATAGAAATAGGAGGGAAGACATGGTAATTGTAAGTGGTAAGTCTCCTGACTGCCTGTTGCCCTAGTTGCTCTTTCGGTGACAAGTCACTTTAGGGAGGAAATCTAACTGTTCGTGGCATTCTGCCTACAGGGAGCAACTTATGAAGGCTGGAAAATGTCAACCCGTACAAAGGAATTGTTAACCCTTCTCCGGGAGGGAGGAGTGTTAATCGCTAATGGAGAGCAGGGCAAGAATAACTGTGAGAAAACCTCTTAGGTAACAGCCCATTTTGCTGTCACCAACTTTTGAAGATTTGCTAAAGGCTCTTCTGCCAGTGAGGCAAACTGGGAGCCTTTTCCCGGCAATGTGCGGGAAGCAGTGCCGGATGCAGCCTTGTCCGGCGCTGGGCAAGGACAAGCCCCATCCCCAGCACCCTCCCCGGGGCAAACCCAGCCTCCAGCCCTGCCGCACAGATGCAAGCTCTGCATTTCAGAGGGGAGGCGGACAGGACACGTGTGTCAGCACAGTGAGACGCCACCAGCTGAAATGAGATGCCTGCAGAGAGTTTGGATGGGTGCTGTTGGCTTTAGCCAGGCACGGGCATTTGCCCCCTTCCGAACTCATCCCACTTGCTGTTTATTAGCTCCCTATTCTTGTGCGACAGCCTCGGTTATGGAGAGAGAGCACAAAACTGCAGGAAAACTGTTCTGTGAGGCTGCTCTAACTCACACCAGGGATGGAAAACTCCTTTTTGGCCTCAGACCACAGAGGTGGCTTATGAAGCCCTCTCTTGTTGTCCTTGGTCCTTCAAGAATACATACAGAAACAACAGAGAAAGAGGCCATGATCTGCTGCTCATATTTGTGGTGAGCCACAGACTTCAGTGAGTGAGATCAACAATGTCAGGCTCGTTTGATTATGAAATCCAGATAATATCCCAGTGAAAGCCATGAGAACCACTCTCGCTGCGACGTGATTCCAGTGGGCAATTCTCACCTAAAATGACTAGGTGAGAATGGTTGTTTTTCACTCAATGCATCAGGCGGATTCACAGCCTGAGTTCAGTGCTTTATTAACAACAAAACCCGACCAGGGCTTAGCTCCATTCGCACTTTCCATTCCTGCCTCACTGTGTGCCATCTCTGTAACACCGACACCCTGGGGTGGCCTGGCAGGGCCAGTGTAGGCAATGCAGGCAAGCAGCTTGCCCAGCTCCAGCTGAGAGAGGTGATCGTCCTCTAAACCTTTGCAACAGGTGATGGTTGATAAGAAAACTACTTAACCTATGAGGTCTGGACATTAGAAGGCAGCAGAAGGTTTTTTTCCCCCTCTCTGCAAATTGACCCCAGCTGATGAGGAGCCTGGGGGCAAAGACCCAACCTGCTGATTGTAGAAGTAAATTTGGAAAGCAGAACATGAGCTGGTGGGCTCTCGTTCCTGACCCATCTCAGCAAGCTGTGACATTCCTTTTGTTATATGTGATGACCCACAGGTGATATTAAAGCAATGCTCATCAGGGGGAAAACAACCCGTATGCAAGGGTGATGCAACAGCAGGGAGGGGAGCTGGTTTTCAAACCCAAGCCTAGATACTGCCTGATTAGTATCTCACATAAAGTGCAGTAGCAGTAAATATGCCTAGTGCCAAAGGAATGATATAATGAGGCATGAGAGAGGATGGCTTTGCTCTTCCCTGCCTGAAATTCTTCTCTTTGGGAGCACCGTACAGAAACACTCAGGGCTGCACAGCAGCAAGACGGCCTGTCGGTAGGAGCGGGCAGCAGCGCATCTCGCCCCTCAGTGCAGATTAGTTCATTAACAGCAGGTTTCATGGCTGTTGCTTCTTGCTGGATTTTCAGCTCTGCCTCCTACACCCCACAGCAAAGCACCCAAACCTCGTTGTCCTCTGTGGGGAGGGCTCTGGCAAAATCAGCCTGAAGCCAGCCAGCTGAGGCAATGCGGGAGAGATTTTGGAGGGGTATATTAGTAACCTCTAAGTGATGTTGCTTTAAATCCGCAGGGCTAGAAATTTCTGCACAAGGCTTATTTTGTTCCTAAGTTCTGCTTATTCGCAAACATATTTTAAACAGACAGGCTCCTACTTTAAAGACTTCCATAGTAACTTTATTATATGTGCTACAGAAGGGTGAGATTGCCCAAAGATGCTGTGAATCATTTTATATTGGCAGCAAGTGTTATAAAGTATATACAAAATTATAAAGTATTATAATACTGTTTACTGTCAGGAGCTTGATGCAGGATGAGATCTTATGGGAAATCATGCTAATAGTGAGGTAATTGCCCAGTTAGATGAAAGGCTTACAGCTGCTAAGAGCTGGCTGCAGTAGGAACGGTGGAGGGGACTACCTGAAAGGAGGTTGTAGCAAAGTGGGGGTCGGTCTCTTCTCCCAAGTAACAAGTGATAGGACAAGAGGAAACGGCCTCAAGCTGCGCCAGGGCAGGTTTAGATTGGATATTAGGAAAAATTTCTTCACTGAAAGGGTTGTCAAGCATTGGAACAGGCTGCCCAGGGAAGTGGTTGAGTCCCCATCCCTGGAGGTATCTAAAAGCTGGGTAGACGTGGTGCTTAGGGACATGGTTTAGTGGTGGGCTTGGCAGTGTTAGGTTTACAGTTGGACTTGATGATCTTAAAGGCCTTTTCCAACCTAAGTGATTCTGACTCTCAAAGGAGCTGAAGGGAATGAGACACACAAATCCCACTGACATGTAGTGGATTTGGGGTGTCTGAAGCTCCAGTAAAAATCCCAACCTAAGCAAAGGGAGTTATGATATATATTTTTACACTTGAAAGGTGCTTGTGATTTGAGGTTGGTCCCATTGCAGGTGCACTGAGAAACGCCATGGCAGTGAGCAGTACAGGTGCTGCTCCTGGAGTTCCCCGCTGCCAACGGAGAAGCAGGCACTGCCGCTGTGAAAATGCCACGGGCAACAGCTTCGTTTCATGCAGAGAGACCACTTTGGGACAGAAAGGTACAACGCGTTATCTGAGCAAGGGTATATAAGCCAGCCCTTGAAAGAGGCAGCAAATGCTACTAGGTTTAGAGAAAAAATGGGTGGGAAAGCAGAGAGCTTTAACGTTGAAGACAGCGTCTTCTTGCTTTGATTCTCCCAGCCCCTTACCTTGAAGTTGAGGAAATTAATATCTCTAAGATTATTAAGGGAAAGTACTCAGGGGGTTAAGCTGTTGTACAAAGACAGTGCTGGAAGAAAGCCATAAGCATCAGGAAATCACCCAGCCCAGAGGAGCTCTCATCTCAGCCGCCTGCCAGAGCTTCAGAGCAAGGAGGAAAGCCTGCTAATTGCAGGGGACATCTCAGTAAATTGGCCCTTACACCGGACTGGTGAAAGGTATTGACTTTCATGCCTATCCTAAGAAAGGCTCAGTGGTGCTTGTCTTATTTTTCTCTCTTACTTATATTTTACTTAATTCATTGTTCTTGTGTGCAAAGGAGGCTGCCAGAGAATATTTAATGACCTCAAACAGGTATCTAGTGCTATTCTCCCACCTCAGGGTGCCTAAGACCTCCTTTGGAATGGGTGGTGGTGGTGTGGGGCAGCTCAGGGGCCAGCAGAGACAGCCTAGAAGGACTGAAATAGCACAAACACTTAGTTTGGGCACCCAAATTGCTCCCATAGTTTGAAATTGTACGGGCAAAAAAAATAAACATGGTAATTTTTGCAAAGAGAAGCCTTTTGCTGAGTTACCAAGGCAATGCCAACCCCCCTGGAAATCACTGCAGCACCCAACAGCAGCGAGTGAGTGCAGAGTGAAGCTGCACGAGTCCCTTAGCCAGGGAAGGAACAGATCTCTGTGGTCTTGAATGCTTCTCATATTGCAGACGACCTGGCTTCCCCCACGCACAGTCAGTTAAAGCCCCTTGCACTTTCCCCAGACATGGCCCTGGCATGCCAAACGCCAGGCATACGTTTGCAGCACTCCTCTCTTCTGGATGTGCACTGCCACGTGCCGATCTGCCAATGCACAGGAAAGAAAATAGCTCAGAAAGTCCTTCACCAGCCCTGGCATACGCCTGCCCTGCCTTGCCCTCCTCCCACGCTCTCCAGCTGTTTAGGGACGCCACAGAAATCCAGTGCTATTTTAATTTCTTTGAGCAGCTATCATCAAATGAGTCAGGTCTACCGTGCTGAGCAAGACGATAAGCAAAATTATGAAGAAGAAACTGAAGCCCACCAAACTGGAAATACAACCTTTATAAAAACACACAAGTTTTTTAAATCCATTGCAATGGTGAAGTTGAATTTATGGCAGCATGCCGATGCTGTCAGTTTTTTAAGAATATGCTATGCCAGCCCTTTCAGGATTGTATCCCAGCATTGTTATTTAATAACTTCCTTCAGCCAGAGTGTTCACAAATAAATAAACCAATAGGTTAAGTGCAAAAACAATTCCACTAAAAGGATGTGCTCTATTTGCTCTGCTCAGGTATTGCTAATAATAGAGGTATCGTAAAATGACTCAAACTGTAACAGAAAGGTTGAATGCTTGAGTGCACGCTGCAGAGGAATACCCGGCCATATAGACACTGAAATCACGTCCTTTCAAATTAGCGTGGGGAAGTAAGCAAACGCCACATAGTACACCCTGTCCAAGCAGCAGGGGTTTAATGGTATTTCTGTTCCTGATTGACGGGCTGTGTTTGGGAAAGAGAGCATTCCTTTGGAAAAATAACCTCTTCAAATGACAGGCACAATATTTATTCATCAGCAAATGTGCATTTAACAAGCTCAGCTTGCTGCCCTCTGCTCTGGCAGTTTCAGGAAAACCTTTCTTGCACTGCTTTGCACTCTGCTTTCCTAGCAGGCTGGGGATGCCATCCGCTCTTTTGCCTCTGCTGGCTGTTTTCCACTTATTTGCTTACTCTTTTCCATCCCAGTTAGCTCTGCATAGCCTGGAGGGAGTGAACTAGATTCTCTTTCTGGGGCATCATCAAAAGGAGTGTTTACCGAATTGCAGACAATCACATCTGTGTAAATCTGGTGGCAGCACATGTGCACTGCAGTGGCCTGCAGAGATTTTCTTTTTCCTGATAGCACGGGGAAAAAAGCATCCAGTGCCCCCCACCCCAAGCCCAGGATCAGTACATAAGGCCAGCAGTCATTTGGCAACTCTTTCCATCTGCTTGGAAACAAAAGCATTTGAACTGAGACCATTTGGGGATTATAAATCCCAGCGTACCATTTAAATCACGTTTTGAAACAGTCTTCCTCTGAAACAATCTTCTTCAGTCTTCCTCCATCAGCTGCAAATTACCAACAGTCAGATTATCAACTACCATATTAAAGAGAAGTTTGTACTTATTTGGATCAAATGTGTCAGCCAGAATATTAACATATGCAAAATAATAATTTTGCATATGTTAACACACTTAACATGCAGATTTCTTGAGGCAGAAATGATTTTTCCTGTTTCATAAGGCACCAAATTCACTCTCAGCAATCAACCTGCGCCAATAGAAAGACTTCCCTTTGCAGCGAACTCCTTGATTTACAAATACAGGTTTCCAGACAAACTCTCCTTTGGAACAGACATCATGCCTAACAACAACTCAGTCAAATGCCATGCTGGGTAATGCCAGGCTGTGTCCGTACTGGTGCATCTGTGTGGAACCAGCTCCTCTTTTCTGGAATTCCCACCTGAATTGGCCAAAGAAATAGGCATATGCAAAAGTAGAAACATTCACTCACATTTATAGGTTTGAATCACATCAAAGTAATTTTTTTGCATAGGCACCCACTGGGTTTAATCAGAATTTTAATGAATTTGTCTTTCAAGATATTTGCCTTTTTTCCAATAATTAGATAATGCCCATTTTATAACCATATTCCTGGTTCAAGCCCTATTCCTAGATCAATCCTTCCACTCTTGATCTACAAATGAAATCTCAAATGTAATCTAAAAATATCCTCAATTATTCATCATACAACATAAAGTTATAGTCCTAGAAAGGACCTCAAGGGACTACGCAGTTCATCTCCCTGCCCCGCAGCACCAGCAGCCCTTCTGACAGACATTTGTCTAAAGGTCCCTGAGCAGGGACCTCCCACACTTGCACTAACCAATCTGCCCCAGCGCATCACCAGTCTTCCCCTTAGCAATATTTGGTTTATTCTTTAAGTAAGGTCTCCAACATGTAAACCATCAAGACCTGCTGACTGGAAAACATGTAGTTTATCCGAACTTTCTCTAACGTGTTTTTTTCTTATTCACTGACACCTTGCTCTTTTGTTACTGGAATTAATCGTGCTAGCCACGTGATTACAGTTGACCTCACTAATAAGGATTAATGCAAAAAGACACTAAGCACTGTTTTGATACCATCATTTATTGATTACAGCAAAGACTCTGGTTGGGGCTGGAGAACATGCTCAGCTTCCAGATGGTGCCAGCAAACTGCTTTCTCCTGGGGGTTAAAGCAAATAATCAGGTATTCACACATGCACTTCCCAGGGAGGTTAGGCATAGTTATGCATTGGTATATCATGTTTAGAAAGATAATCACTAATTTATATCAAAGGCAATAAGTTTATGACCTCAGGAGGGATCTCCACCAAAGGCTGGTGAGACAGACACACACGTGGAGGGGAAGGGCTCGTGACGGGGCACACCACCAGCAGAGCCTTTCCACGTGGGACGTGTGAGATACCTGGGAACTGAGCAGTCAAATCTTCTCCTACGGGAATAGACAGGAAGAAATATGGCGGTGAATCTGGCAGAAAAAGAGGCAGTTGAACGTGTCATATATGCTGGGAAGGAAATTATTAGGTGGGGGAAAGTAACTTTAGCAGACAAGCTTTAGGCTTTGCTGGGATTTATGGTTCCACAGTGTTCCCACCTTTCCCCTTTCTACTGGTAAAACTCAACCAGTTGGCTTTCCTCCCACCAAGAAATCCATCGGTCCTTGACTATGCATGAAGATTTATTTTGCTTCTTACTCAGCTGGGGACTAAGCATTCAAAAAGGGTTTCTTTCCACATGCTCAGCTTTAGAATACAATTCCTCTTACCAGTATTCTTACAACTATGTTTTCTTTGCATTTTGTTTTATTTATTGAAATTATGTGGGTTTTATTTCACATATGCTTTATTGGAAGAGCAGCACTGCTAACTGAAAGGCTGTTTTCACTTTTACTGGAAAGGCTTTTCTGAATATTAGCTTTGGATTGGCAAATTTTCAGTAATTTGTACTCTCCGCAACACATTGGTATGAAAATTGGATTTGGGCAATGGGCACTCCCTGAGCTACTTTACCTTCAGTGTAATGGCTTTAGCTAGAAGTTGAGCATACATCATGCTTCCATCCATTGCTTTTCTGCTCAGGATCAGCTGCACGTTTGGGGTCTCAATCTTTTAACCCTTATTCATGCTGAGTAGCACCTGATAATGGGAAAATAGCATCACTTTGATTGACTTGTAGGGCTTGACAGTTTAAGCCTCTGTTAAGAGAGTCCTGTGAAAATTAGGGCATAATTTAATTGTGCTTAGACCACAAGGTGACCCCAATTTCTTTTTAAAGCACCCTGATTTCAGTGGCATGCTTCTTTGATTTCTAGACTGGTATTTTAATCTTCTTGAGATTTAAGTAGCTCTTCTTAAGACCTGAAGTACCACTTGGGAAGGAGGAGAGGGAAGGATTACAGTCCTTGCATCAACTCTCATGGCTGGCATTGTGGATGGTGGACATCAGGGTCAAAGGAGATCCCTGTATTCTCTTGTACTGAGAAAGCTGCTCCGTTCCTAAGAAGAAGGATTAAAAGTTTTATATTAACAATCAAGATATTAGATGGTATCCAAATACCTGTGTCTGCTAATTTAAATGAGAGGCCATTCATTTAAGAAATAAACAGACTTTTTAAAAAATGGCATTTAAATATTGTTACTGTTTATTCAAACAGGGGGAAAAAAAGGAAAAAAAAATAGAGTTTCTTCTTTTTCATCAAGTCTTGTGTTTTTTGCTTATGTGAAATCGGGTTTTAGTGTCAATTGAGAAGCTCTTCTGAATGGTGGAAATTCATGTCTGCCTGGGGCCAGTGTCCCTCTGATACAAACACCAGGCAAATTGAGTTAGAAACTGCAGCTCCTGAATTCCCTCTTTCATTCGTTTCCTCTTCTCTAGGCCTGGTCTGTCACTGGTAATCACTCTCCTTTGCTGCCTGCTTTTTTAGCCATACAGGGGAAATCACATAATTTAGGTAGTCATAAACCTAACCAGGTGCCAACTGTGTTCATTTGTTACGTGGTGGAGGCGATGCTCTTATTAACTCCACTAATTTGCCTAATGACTCTGAGCAGCAAGTTCTTGCTCGTTTAACAGCTTGCAGGACAGATTTTGATGCCTGGTCAGACCAAATGACTTTACAAAGAGTAAGAGTACATCAGCTCCACAGTATAAACCATGAAATGTTTTTTGGTTTTTCTGTCTGCCCTTGAGCCCCAGATATGTGTCTTTTAAAAATATCAAGATATATGTGCAGGATGGTTTTGGATTAAAATTTTAAAAGGTAAAGAAGCAATGACGGATGTTGATTTAAGATCCTAAAAGGAATCATATAATCATAGAATCATTGAGGTTGGAAAAGACCCTTAAGATCATCGAGTCCAACCGTTAACCAACGGTTAACGAGGAGGGATAACAGTTTCTCCATTCCCATACCAGCAAAGACCTAGAAATAAAACTCATCGTGGATCCCATGCTGTAACTAAAGGAAAGAAGATCAGAGAGGTATGCGTCTGTCCTACCTGCACTCATTTAAAAGCAGAATTTACCTCCATAGCCAGCTGAAGGAAGGAAATTGTTGTAGGTGACATTTTTTCAACTATCCCCTGCCCTTGGATGGGGTGACACCCCCTCTGAAGCTGCTTGTCTCACTGTTGATGCTAAAGTCATATAGCCTAAGGATCCAAGACAGGTAGTTCAGATTTTCAGGTCGCTTAGAGCAGTGAGATGGTTTCTTCCTTAGGATTAACTGGAGTATCTTGCTAATCTTCCCTTCAGGAAATATTTGTCAAAGAAAAACAAACAAAGATAGCTATGTCCACTTTTGTGGGGAAGTTCTTCCTATAAATGAATACACTTGCAAGTACTAGAACTTAATTACTTCTTCCAAACCCTCTGGAATCCTTGCTTTATCCTTCTGCATAAAAGACTTGCTGCTTACAATATTTTGCAAGAGCTCTGAAGACTAAATTTTGCATACTCCAATTAATAATATTCTAGAGAGACTGAAGATATAAACAGTCTTTCTAAATTAATACTCATATTTCTGCGCAAGCTTTTAATCAAAGAAGACAGCATGACACCTCCAGAGGCTTGTATGCCATTGTGTTGCCAATAACGTTATATTGTGCTATTCGAAATGTATTTTATTCCCCTATTCTCATGATGTTTTCAGTGCTGTATAAATCGCTTCTAGTTATTAGTTTTGTCCGTGGTTGGTCTTCAGTTTAAGAGATTGATTTGGATTTGGAATGAGTTTTTATCATACATACATAAATTTTCAATGCTGTTGTAAATTATTTTTATCAAGTATATTTCATGTGTATTTCTGGGATAAAATGCCTTCCTTATTTATATCCCTGTGAAGTGCTAAATACCCACTGGGGTCCCAGGAAGCTGGAGGTCCTCCAGGCCATTGCACATGGCTTTTGACATGTGTGTGAGTCCGGGAGACACCCACTACCACTGGTGTTTGTGGGATGTTTCAGAGGGGGCTCCCGCGGGATCTTCCAGCTCTTTCCCAGAAGGCTCCCCCAGATTTTCTCCATATGCCTGTGACAAGTCATACATCCCTGGGATGCATGTGCTGGTAGACTCAGCGGCTGCAATCAAGTCATTTTGTTTCTCATTAGAACAAAACTTTGTCATCAACATACCCATGAAAACAGAAGCAATACTGCTGGATATACCATTCCTTATAGCTTCGTCCATCAGCCTTTCCAAAGGAAGAAATATCTCCCTAGTTGTCTTGGATTCCCAGAAATGTGAGGAATATAGGACAGTATCTCAGGAGGTACTGATTTTAGCAGAGGAATAGCTGAAATCAAATCCTCGTCATAGTAGGTATTGCCAATTTTGAGAGATTCCTGGCTCAGAAGAGTTTGCAATATACTTAGGGGCATAGACAAAGATTTTTGAGGAAACCCTGGCCAAAAAAAAAAAAAAAAGAAAAAAGTGCTTAGCCATAGCAGTGATCAGAGATAGGAACCAAACCCTTGATTCAGTATTCAGGAACTTCACCAAGAGCTATCACTTTTGCTTCTCACCAGCTTTGCTTTCCATTTCATGAGGACATTTTTGACACAGTAGTCCTTAGTGTGCTTGAGGGTTGGCATTGGCACATTTTATTTTATTTCTCTTTATATAAGCATGTATATATATATATTTCTCTTTATACAAGCATGTATATATACATGTATATCCAAGCACAATGCCAGCTGTGTGCAGTTTGTAAAAATACCTGTACCTGCTTACCTGAATAAAAATAGCATTTTCTTCCAGGCTACCTTTGTAATTCCTCCTATACAGTCTTCATGAATACCTGTGCAAGTGACCTTTTTTATTTATGAGAATGTTTTTACCAAAAGAAACTCTGATAAACTCCTGTATCACTATGTATTTTCATGGCTATCTCCCCAGAAAGTGTTTCTGAAGGCTGATTGGGAGCAAAGGTGGCAGGGAGGAGAAAATAATGTGTACAATTGGCCTTTGCAGTAAGGAATTGTTAGGAGTCCCCAGAAGCCACTCAAGTTTTGGGCACTCGCCCCTCTGTCCCACGCTTTTGCTGGGGACTCTACCTTGTGTTCCCAGTTAGCAGCTGGGCCAGTGCAGCTTGGTGGGAAAAAAAGAGTCAATAACCACCCTGACTGTGGTCCAGGCACACACCGAGGAGCTCAGCAGCGTGGGGTCGTAGGCACTTACATCCCCAGGGCAGCAACGGGTGGTGTGTGGGATGGTTCGCATCACCTAACGTGGTCAAGGCCACGCATTTGTGCAGTTTCTTATTTAGAGGAGTCGCTGCTCTCCAGCTCTCTTTTGGCTGGAGACTCCCATTTCTGTCTCTCTGGACAAGAGCCCAGCTCTTCCATACGGAATGCAGATTTCTGGGGAATAAGTGATATTTTCACTGTCTTCCTTGTTTCAAGCCCGGAAGAGTAGCAAGCTGTGATTTGCACAACTCGCTGCAGCTCTAGTCCTTTTTGTTCAACTCCAGAGGAATCGAGATGTGTACAGACCGACAGTCCAGGAATCTGGCATAGCCTGGAGTGCGGACTTTGAAATTACTCCTCTGGTTTCCCCTCCTGTGGAGCCACCACGGTCTTACTCCAAGGAGTAAGGACTTCCAAAGATGGCACAGTCTGTACACTGGTTCTCTACAATTCAAACCCACAGGTAGATCCAGGCTGCAAGTGAATCTAGTACTCAATTTTTCAGTGCATCTGTACAACACAATCTGGACATCTGATTCCAGCAAGTTTGTAGCCAGCCAAAAAGTGCCCAACATAAAAAAAGAGGATCGTGTGCCTTTTTTTTTCCTTTCTTCCTTGCTTACACCACTGAGTTCTGCTATGCAAGTAGATGGATTTTCCGTATCTCTTGAATCGGCAGTGCAAAGCAGCAAAAATCTCTTGACGGTACATGCAGGGGAGTTTTTAGACTTGAAAGCAGACAAACCATTGCTTTTGAAAAAAATTACCAAGGATACATAAAGGATGGGCCAAAAAGACTGTCCTGATTCTCCTGCTTCATCGCACAGGGTGAAATACACAATGAGTCTATCACAGAAATATGTAGATCCTACAGTCTTGATATTTGTGCTGTGAAGCTTAAATATCTTTCTCACCCAAGCAAAATGTCAAAGGCACATAGAAATAAATTATTTCCTTCATGTTTTAGGCAGCTGCATCTGCAGCTATGGATTACTCTTCTGGAATTTTTCCTCTTACAAACTTATAAAAAGCTTTGAAAAAAAATTAGCAAGCTGGTGACTTGTATTTTTCTGAGGTAGATTAATTAATTCTGTTTAACAGAGTTAAAATTAGCCTGAGCTGTTTGTAACTGCTTGGCTATTATTTTCTCCTAAATACACAACATACAATTTATTTTGACAAGTACTAGTGGGCGATGCACAAGGAGACGGCTTCTGTTTGGGGCGGGGGGCTGCTTTTTTGGCCTAAGCAGAAGAATATTTGGCTCAGAGGGCTGGAAACCTTCTTCCAGCCCCACCTCTTCTTTTCCCTCTGAATGAATGGGTTTATTTTTGTGCCTGTTTATGCAGCATGGTGTATAGCAACCACTCCTTTTATGTTGGAAATATTATGGTTTGCCATTGACCAAATAGCAACGTAAATTAAAGAAGGTATTGACACTGACCTTAGCCAAGGGAATACTTTCCAGTAGAATTGCATCAGTTGTTCCAAAAAAAAAAAAAAGGAACTGAATGAATCTGAGTAAATACCATTATTCTAAAGAAACTGAAAATTGAGCAATTGAAAAGATTGTTGTGATTTTAAGAATGTATCCTGGTTTTATTCCTGTTTTTAAGAAGAGAAACAATAAGCAAGATTAACTCAGATTAGAGAAACAGATGGCTGCTGTTTTAGGAAAGGTATATTTTCAAATGGTTGATGAAATGCGAAAATAGATAATAGCATTTTACTCCTTCACTTGTTGAGTGATATTCATTGTACTCTTACCCAACTTGTTTTATACTCACTCTCTCCGTTGCTGTCTACATTTTTAAAAGTAACACCTTGTGTATTTGCAAGTCTTGCAAAACCCACGCAGGCTGAAATGCTTTATTTCTAGAAGGCAAAACTGCTTTTTCATTAACAAACAGAAAACTCTTCCCCATTAAGTTATTAATTTACATCAGCCAAATTAAAAGCTATTTTGTCATTCAAATGGACCTTGTGAGATTTTGAAAACTTTTCTCCTAGGAGAAATTAAAAAAATGTAAAAAAACCCCATGATGCTCCCCAACAAAACTGAGATCAAAAGCTGCAATGGAAGTAACAATTACCATATTCTTCACTGGGCTTTGTACTTTTCCAGGGTTTTCAGTAAGAAAGGCACAGAGAACGTGCCTTTTATGGAAGTGCCTTATGCTTTGATGGCTGAAATTAATTTTCTCCCAATTTCATAATCACCATAGTATTCCCTAATCTTGACGACATGAGGAGAGTTTTATTTCACATTGCTGTAGAAGAGGGTGAAGAGCACAGAGGTCCGTAAGAGAACGGCGCGACTCTTGGCTGCCGTCTGTAGAAAGGACCTTTCCTCTCCAGCACGAGGGGAAATGAAAGAACATAAAATCTTTGCCTTCCAGCCTAGGGTTTTCTGCTCTCTCTCTTAGCAGAGTCCGTAGCAACACAAGGCTGGATTCTTGCTGTCCTTCTATTTGAAGTGTAAGAGAAGTTCAAATGCTCGCACAAACACTCACTTTTGATTTTATCAGAGCTCAGCCCTGCTACTGCCTTTCCCAACAGCAAAATAAAAGCCATAAGGAGACACGGACAAAAAGAGTAAAAAGGAAAGGAAAATAGAAAACACTGAGCAAACTGAAGTTTTATTGGCCTTTTTAAAAACTCAATTTTCTTTCTTAAAGGTCGTAATTTCCTTGTAAAAGTTACTTCTGCCATGGAAATTATAAATCCAAATACTTAACATATAAGTATTTGGGAATGGGGTCTTTCAATGGGTGCTGGTGAGCAGACTCATTAGTACAAAAACCTAAATACAATAACAAGAAGAAAATCATTGACTCTATTCTGAAAATATATGCAATGTGAATTTACATTAAGAGCCACAGAACAAGGTATCTGTGATCTGTGATCCTGCAATACCTTGCTTGTACCCGCAGGACTTTTCCATACCAGAGGGATCAAGGTTTCTCTGCTCTCCTTCTCACCTTCTTCATCCCCTTGCGTTTTGGTTGAATGAGGCAACAGGCTGCCACAATCATCCCCCCTACATTGTGGTTTAATATCTTTTCTGAAGGTGTTGCAGTTCACATTCCAAACATAATCAACAATAATTTGGGAACTATTCTAAGAACCCTTGACAAGTGGGGTAAGGGAGTCCAGGATGAGCTGATTCATCATTCTTTTTTACCACGTCCACCCTATCTCAGTACATCCAAACACAGAAATCACACAGCAAAATAGCCCCTTCTGGTGATGCGCTACATCATAGCCTCACATTTCCATGCTCCTTGGCTTCCTGCTCCAACGTGCAGAGATGGAGCACATTTGAGCAACATATTTTGGGGAAGAAATTAGATGGTAATGAATTGGTAGTCATATACTTTTAATGAACTCCATCAAGACCTCTTTGCAACTTGAACAGAAAGTTGCACAGAGAATGTGGAGGTCATTCCAATTATTTAAAAGTAATATAACAAATCGGTTAATATTGACTTGGTTCTTGAGGAAACTGTCTTTTCACTGACAGTTGCAAAGCAAATAAAGAAAATTTGAGTTAAAGGCATTTGAGACATAAAAAGGTGAGGAAAAATTCAAGGGGGGAAATAATTTGTCTTGTATTTATAAGAACGATCAATAGACATCCTCCCTATGGAAGAGTAAATTCTTTAAGAAGACTATACAGAAGCTAACAGATTACTTGAATGCAGTATAATGAAGAGGCAGGCTAAACCAATGCTGATAGAGTATCTAACTTTTGCACAACTATGAAATCATCATAAGGAATATACTGTTGAGCACAGGGATGAGTAAGCAATAAGAAATGTCTGGAAGGATCAGTATCTTTAAGGATGCTTGCCTTGCCCCTTCCCGGCTGGCCCCATCCGCCACAGGTTCCCACACATAAGGAAATCACTCCATGGGCAGAGTTACCGAGTCATGATTACAGCTATTGCTGTACCTTCAAAGAAAATACAAAGTTACTACATATTGACCTTTTTTCCCTGATTTTGCATTTCTTGAAAATTTTAGACTGTAAGCATTTAAGGGAAGAAACTGGTTTTTTTCTGTTTTAAAAAACAGTTGCCGCTGGTAGTGGTTAAAACTTTCAGTGATTTTTTTTTTTTCCCCCTAATGAAGAATATGAAAAATGACAGAAAAACTAGCGGTTTCCTTCCTTTCTGTCAAAAAAAAGAGAAAAAAAAAGAGAAAAAGAGAAAAAGAGAAAAAAAAAGAGAAAAAGAGAAAAAAAAAAGAGAAAAAGAGAAAAAAAAGAGAAAAAGAGAAAAAAAAGAGAAAAAGAGAAAAAAAAAGAGAAAAAGAGAAAAAAAAGAGAAAAAGAGAAAAAGAGGGGGGAAAAAAGAGAAAAAGAGGGGGGAAAAAAGAGAAAAAGAGGGGGGAAAAAAGAGAAAAAGAGGGGGGAAAAAGAGAAAAAGAGGGGGGAAAAAGAGAAAAAGAGGGGGGAAAAAGAGAAAAAGAGAAAAAGAAAAGTATTAACTGGAGACAAACCTGCCAAAATAAAAAAGGATGGAAACTTTCCACTCCGAAAGCAAAAGATGAGTGTGTCAACGCTGCTGGGATCCTCATGGGACGCGCAGCTCTCCTGCGGTGGGCGGCTTTCCTCCCGGGATGGCAGGAGCTGCAGAACAGCCGACCCAGGGACTGTCACAGCTTCGCTGGGGCTTCAGGAAAAAGGCAGACCATGGCACATCACAGCAAATATTTCCAGCCAAGAAACCCAGCAGAGCAAACTGGAATACCTGAAATGTCATCAGCTGGGGCGAATTATTTTATTTCATTTTTGCAACACAAAGCTACCTTTGCAAGACATAAATACAGGTGTATTAAATCAACTAACACCTCTGCTGGAGCTTAATTGATTAATGCTGGCTAATTACCCAGCTGACGGGATCAGCTGGTCAATGGAACTGAGATATCATGATCCAATCTAATTATTTGGATTGTAACATTTTAATTGAACTGAATTACTTCTCAATTCGTATGTCAGAAAGTCTACATGCAGAAGTTTATAATTAAGCAGCTACTCTGTATTGTGTGGTAATTGCCATGTGTTTCTAAACGATGTTTCTTTTTCTACCTATTGTAAAGCTGGTTACGTTGGATCTTTCCATATAGACCGAAGTCCCCTGCGATTAGCCCACTTCTCTCTATAACTATTGTTTAAGCCACTGAGAGACTCCAAGTGCCTGAGGGATCCAGTTATCTTCAGCAAGGTTTAATTTTATTTAATTTCATATTTAAAGCTTCTGTGACCTTTTTCAACATACAGATGATAAAAATACTTTCACACATGGATATATCAAATGACATGTCCACCTAGGCTTGCTAATAAAAGTGCATTGCTCTGTTAGTGCTGGCCCCTGGCTATATTAGCTGTCTGCTTGCCTTATTTGTAAGTTATAAATAGGCAAAGACTGCATACTCACTGTCTGGTTACATTGAACAAACTGTGATTTTAATTCTCTCAAACAAGCCTGTCTCCTGACTTAGGTCTGTCCTGAATGCTCTGTCTTACCTGTTTTCCTTTTTTTTTTTGTGTTTCTTACATGGCTGGGAGATTCCCGGACTGTAAAATATTCTAACAATTAGCAGAGCCACTGAAGAGCATTTTTACACTGTCAGCAAGCCATTTGTTGCAAAGTAATCCTCCACATCATTGTTTGTTATGTTCTGATTTCATAGCATTTTATACTCACGTTGCACAAATGAAAGGCACCAGTGTTTCTGACCTGGTCTGCCCGGCTTAGCTTGTACCAAGAAGTCATGAAATCATCTCAAGGCCCTGCTGTACTAATTTCTCTGCAAACCAAAGGCAACAGGCCCTCATTTCCAAAAAGCTTCCAGCCTCAGGAATGCTTTACAGGTGAACTAAGGCAGAGACAGGCTGAGGACTGGATTCAATAAAGGATTAAATTACCTAAAGAAGGATTTAAGTGGCATTTGGCACCGAAATCTAAAACTGCAAGCTGAAAACCCTCTGCTCTCAGAGCTGATACCGTATATGAGCATCACCCTGGGTGACTGGGAAGGTCGCTGGGATGGTGCTAGGATGCAGAGAGCTGCATCTGCCCCAGGCTTCTCAGCATCTATTTTTCTGCTAAAGTGCTCGTGTGCTGTAAGGCATGCCCGGAGCACAGCAGACACCCTGCCGTACCCTTGGGTCACACCACATTGTGAATTTGAGGAAAAGATCATTCCACCATTTATAATGCAATAATGTCCAGGAAGCCCAGCAGGCAGCAGTAATTGCCACAGCATCATACAGAAAAGCACAGAAGGCTGCCTCTTCTGTACCCTCATTTCAGGAACTACGTTGAAATGACTCAATGTTGGCCTCTTCTCAAAAAAGAGAATGGGTTCCCAAAAATCTCTGTTCTGCTTAACTGGTTCCCTGGTGAGTCATCTGGTCTCCACTGGCTTCCTGAGAAATATGTAAGAGGTACTTGAGTATTCATCTTGGAAAGGCTTGCTTGGGATAACTGATCCTTTGGTGCTAAATCCAAAATCCAGACTATAGTGCCTCCCATCCATCAGAGGATTGCCCTCTTAGAAACAGAGCAGTTGATAGCCCCAAGCGCAGTCCTACAAAGTGCTGAGCTGCTCCTGTTCAGCAGGACCTGGGCAGGCTCAGGGGTCCCCAGTGGGACACTCCATGAGACATGCCACCCCAGAGGACTATTAGTCAGGGCCAAAAGCAAACCACAGAAGTGCAGATATCTGCAGAATAAATTATAGGCATGATTAGTGTGTGAAATGAGTTAGAATGAACAAGTTCCTCAAAGAAATTACAGCCTCTGGGGAAATCATTTACAATGGCCATGATGAGTAATATCTCACTCCATGACTCCATTGACTTCCATCTTCCCCTTCCCCTACAGTTACAATGAGTGTGAGAAAGATCAGCTTAAAATGTGTTTATACTGGCAGGAACTGGTGCTAGTTTTATCATTTTTATTAAGACTCATGTGGCGTTTGTATTTTGTTCAGCCCCACTACCAGCAAGCTCACTCAAAGGATCTTATCATGTCCACGAAAGTTTTTCCATGTATTTGTGCACTTGGCTGGAATCATAACTCATGCTTATTTCCAGGAGAGGACCTACGCTGTGCACAAGAGAGATCTGTTGGACTCCACCATTTCTTCATACCTGGACTTCAATAAAAATTGTTACTGAATATTTGAGATTTTTAGCTGTGTAAAGAAACTGTATGCTGATCTTTTGCTGTGCAAATCTATAGGAATGGTGCCATCTGTAAAGTTATTTTCATATCCTCATGTACTGCAACATATAGCCCATCCAACGACACAGCAAATTACAGTGCTTAGTAATGTGGTTTGCTTCTTTGTTTCAAGCATTATGCCAATATTCATATGTTAGCATGATAATAGGGATTTTTTTTGTCAGTGGCATTAATGGAAAAATTAAGTTCACTACTTCTTCCCCTTTCCTCGTTATACGTTATTTGCTCTTTTCTTATCTGCAGTTGTCAGCCTGTAATTTGATACATTCCTTAGAAATAATTGGTGTCAGATGTCATTTCTTGTGGGCAGTTTCTTTGGCTTTCTGTGATGCAAATTGTTTTATACAATTTGCATTTATGAAGCAGTTTGATGCAGTAATTTCCGTTTTCATACCCTCATTCACTTTCTTAATTTATTTTTTTCTGCATTGCTTGTTGTCTTGATCTCTAAAAAAATGAAGAACTTCCATTAAGTTTGGGCCTTATATGGATTATCTCCAATCTCTAAAATATCCTTTATGCATGATAATCCATCTTCTTTCCTTTTGATACTTTCTGCCTAAATAAGCTTTTGCTGTTTGTATCAAAATCCTTCCCAAAAACTTGACTTTTGTCACTTCTCATTTTATTCCCTTACTTATTGACACCTGGCATACCTAACTTTCTTATTACGCTTTTGTTTTTGCATTCCTCATAACCTATGTTTTTTCCCAATGCTGCTTTCTAACACAGTTATTCTTCTGGCTAGGCCTGGCGCCTCATCCAGCACGTTCTGCAACTTTTTTTGAATATTAATTCAGCTGCAGGTAGCTTGTGCAGCTTTGGTTTAAAGACTCATTAAAGTCACCAGGTTACTGTGTTTAATTTCAGCGAGTTGCTTACTACAGCCTACCCTTCAGAAAATGAAAATGTTCAGACTCTCAGCCAAACTTTTTGTCATCTGCTTAGAGGTATTTTTGACCAAAACAAATTATGTTTTACATATGTATCTTTTTTTTTAACTGTCTATCCCAGGTTTATCTAAGGACTTCTGAGCCTTGCACACCTCAGCACAGGTGAACAAGATGCGTGTAACACAAACATTTCCCCTCACTACCATGCTGAAGAGTTGGTCTGGATTTCTGCAGGCTTGGAGTCACATCCAGAGAAGCCTCCTTGCCTTTAATCTCCCAAGTCATCTTTTTTTTTTAATTATTATTATTTCCCCTTCATTTTAGGCCTTTCAGTTTGTTGATTAATGCCCATAAAGGCAGCCGTGCTGCTTCTGGAAATGCAGTTTGTCATCTCTGTCAGCACTCAGCTCCATATGTTGCCGCTTCATAAGCGACATACCAGGATGATGCTAGGCAATATAAATGAGCCAGGCTGCATCAGACTGCATACAGTTTACATTTCATCATTTATAATCAAAGGTGTGATTTCTCACCCACATTTTTCACGGGATGCATAATCACTGTGTAATTTCTGGTTTACGTGATTTACAGTGCACTCTAAATTTAGATAACTTAATAGGCTTCAAGAGAAGCACAGCTTACATGGTCAATCTCATCAGACTAAATGGTTGTCTACACTTTATAACACCTTTCACCTAAAGAGTACAAATAATATACCTATTAGCCTACACAGAAGCATTTGAAATTCATAGGGACAACCGGGGAGAAAAGTAGGGACATGCTGTTTAATGGCCTTGAAACAGAACTCACACAGAGATCTCCTCTGGAGGCTATCAGATAGAAATATTTAATATTATATTTATTGTCTAGCTCAGGTCTCGACTGGTGCGAGGTTCCTCACCCACAGATGTTTGCACAAGCAGGTTTTCTGCTGCAAGAGTCTATTCCTATCTCTCCAGCTGTTTTTCTGTGGTCACCTAGACAAGTCATGTTTTCTTTTCATTTTCCACCATTTGTCTGTACAGTTTTGGAAATGGGACAGGCTCTTCACCTGGACCCGGAGATGCTGCTGAAATCCTACCTTGGAGCTACTCCATGCCTCAAAACAGGTGTGTCAGCTTGGGTCCTCAGGCAGGGACCTCCACACCTTCATGCCCATCGCCTGGGGCACATCTCAGGGAGAACAGAGCCAGAGACCCCTTTGTCAGGCCTACATAAGGCTACTGCTGGGCCGAGAGTCAAAGCCTCAGGTCCCTCTGTCCCCACGACAAAAGATTACAGGACTGAAGGTGGAGGAAGGTATCTATATCCAGCTAGGGGTTGACACATCTCCAACCAGTGGCACCACGCTTCCACTGTTTGGTGTCACGCGGGGGTGGCTGAGCTCTGACAACACATCAGCTCTGCCTTTGCAGAGCTGTAGATGTTACTAGTTCAAGTACTGCCTTTGCGACTTCCCAGAGACTAGTGTCAAGAGAGCCCATTAAGTCATCTGGCCCGTCACCTTGGGTAACACAAGCACTTAAGGCAACATCTACACGACAGCATGGTGTGCCATGTGGAGATCATAGAACAGCCCAGGTTGGATGGGACCTCGAAAGATCATCTGGTCCAACCTTTCATGGAAAAGAAAGCCTAGATGAGATTATCTAGCCCCCTGCCCAATCGCATCTTGAAAACCTCCAGTGATGAGGACTCTAACACATCCCTGAGAAAAATGCCCAAGGCAACTCCAGCTCAAGCTTGTGAGTCCTTCAACACAGGGGCTCTGCTCTGGAAGTGGTGCCAGAGCTCAGAGTGCATTCGTCCTCTGGAGACTGAAACAGTGCTCAGAAGCAGAAAGATGAAGATGCCAACATGTTTTCAATGCAGAGACAAGGCTGGCCTGCGATATAGCCCCTGCCAGAGAGCAGATCCCATGCTGCAGTCAAAGTCAAAACCCTTCTACCCTGATCTGATAAAAACTGCCTCACAGTTTTTATCACTTTATCATTATATTCTCAGCTAGTCAGTGGATACGGTAACCTGTGACAGTGACCTGCTGCTGCTGGTGACCTCTGTACCGGCACAGCTGGGTCCCAAGAAGTGCAGCTACCCTTGGCCTGGGAAGGGGGATCCTCTGTAATGCCCCCACATATTGGGTGCTGCTTGGTACCCGCCCTTCAGCTGCAGAGAAGAATGAAATAAAAGTCCACATGCGACATCTAGACAGCTGAACATCGGGGACAGCATCCCGGCCCTTGAAACCGGCCAACACACGGATGAGATTTGGTCATAATCCGCGTGTCGGCGCACAGCTCTGAGCACGATATGAGTACGCTGAAGGAACACAGCCGGTCTGATGCTCCTCAAAGCGGACAAGACGAGGGCCGTGACTCAGAGACTGTCAGGCGCCAGGGTCAGAAAGGACCTTGCACCGTCCCCAACGGCATCAGTCCCAATGCTGATTAACACTCACAAGAGTAGAGAGTGCAAATGTCCAAGTAGATTTGGAAACGATACAGAGTAATAATTAATAACAGGGATAATAATCAGCCTATGACTATCTGGATTAATTTCTATTCCTTTGAATAACAGAGATGCCAGAACTCATCGCTCTAATTACTTTCCTTTCGGCAAACATAAAATCAAGAAGGACGTATCTGAGCAAACAAATCTCACCCCCAGCAATAAGACCTATAAGCTAGATCGACTGGCAAAGCTTACCTCGCAGCACATCAGTTTTGGAGCTATAAAGCTGGTCTAACAATTACCTGTTGTTGTTAAGTGGGGAAAAGCACAGGAGGTTAACACATGATGGCACTTAGCTTGTTTAATCTGGTTTTCATATGCTCATGACCAATATTGTATTGGAGAAGGGAATGGGCAGCCTAGTTCAGAAACAGAATCTCAGCATTCATATGGAAAAGAGGAGGCACAACTCTTGCCTGTTGCTTTGGTTTTGCAGTAGTTTCTCTTCTTAGCTCATGCTAGGTACACCATTGCTGGATCTCAAAAGCCTGTTCGTTGTAAAACCAGTCATTTTTCACGGGCTGCCCTCAAAAAGACACTTTAATTGATGTTTCAGACATTGCTCTGGGTATTCTCTTTTTTCAGCCCTCTGGAAACTTACTGAAGCCACTGCCGTTTCATCTGCTGATGCTGGAGACAGATTTGTACAGCCGGAGGACGAGGTGTGTCAGAAGTTCATCTTAAATCTTCCAACTGATCTTGACAGCACATTGTTAATTTTAACAACTGAACTAATTAAGAAAACTATAAAAATACAAAGTCACGATAAACTATTTAATCAGGAAGCTATTTGATACAAATAACTGCTTAAGGGAAAGATTCTGCACTATATGCTGCAAGTGATTTCACTGAGAGCCTGTGTGGGTAATAGGAATGTATGCTCAGTGGCTTTGGTCCACTATTCCTGGGGGAAAAAACCCACACATGTTGATATTCCAAAAAAGCCCTGGTTTGCATGTGTTTTTCTAGAATGGAATACTTTTTTTCATTTGGAAATTCTTAGCCAGTGTCTTATAAGGAGAATAAAGGAGAAGACAAACAGGTAAGGTATGACCTGACTTCTGTGAGTAAACAAGAATAGGTTCTGAATATTTGCTGGAAAAAAAGTCCAAGTTTAAATAATGCAAGTTTAAATAATGAAGAAAGTAAAAAATTGTGTTCGTAACCAATTCTGGGAACTAATGAGGTAATATTTGAGGAATATACTGTTATTGCAATGATGAAGTTGCATTGTATCCAGAGGGCTGGGAAAAGAGTGATCTGTTGTGTTGAGTGTGTTTATGTACTGTGGGTTGATGGTACAGTTGTCAGCTGATATTGTACGACCAGAGCCCGTCTCTACTGCTGGTCCTACAGCCCTTGCCTACGCCACCGCCAGCGACTTGCTTCTGATGCCACATTCCCAAGAAAAGCCTCCAGGCTGGTTCCCAAGTCTGCTGCTAAATGTGGGATCTGGGTAATTTTAGCTGTACACCCCTGGTATTTCCCAGCTGTCTGAATCTTTAGGTGAATAAGTATTTACGGCTTCAGCCACTCACTTCTAAGAGATTTAAATTCTCTGGTCTTCATTTCTGCTGCGAGTTGCTGGAGAATTTCCTAATGCTGAGAAATCCTCCTTAGCGCATTTTAGCTGTCACGAGTAACCTCGGGAACATTCATATCGTTATATCTCACTCCGTTAGCCCCTTGTACAGAAGAAATAATTGTACAGAAGCAATAAAGAGCAGACAAAAACTTATAAGAGCCCGTAACCCCAGGAACACAGAGTCACTGCAGGGTGTATTGCTGTCAATGAGCTACCAAATGAAATCAGTTGTCATGATTTTTTATCAAGTCATGGTGAAGTGAAATATAAAAGACATTGAAAACAGGTATAATTGAGATGATTTTTAAATCCCATTTTTTGAAAATACATTTTTAAAGTATCTGTAATTCAGTAAGTTATGCAAATACATTATACAGTGAATGTGTGTGTCCTGTGTGAAACTTGGGAATGAAGACTGCCATTTTGGGAAAACTGTGTTAGAAGCTCAATCAGGAATCCTTGCAGCTTAGAGCAGGAGCTTGACTGAGACACGACATTTAGGAGCGGAGGAAGAATGCCATTTATTGAACCATCAGCCAAGTATTGATGAAGCTTGAACCTACTTAGCTCGTGCAGATTGAAGCAGCCGCAAACTTCATCCCAGACCTTCCCTGCCATGGCTGTGCTGATGTGCCCTTCAGATCTGCGTTGAGGAAGGGTGAAAGGCAGCTCCAGCACCTTGGGAATACCCCTAACAGCCCTTAGGGACAGATTGCCAGCTCCAAATCCAGGGTGCCAACCCACACTGGTGACTTTGTCTTCCTTCACGAACATTTCTTTGGCATTTTTCCTCTCTTGGTGGGTGACACGTTTTCTCCACACTTGCCCTGGCTGCCGGGTTTGAACACAGGGCATGTTTGCACCAAAGTGTGGGTGGTGCAGAGGCTGTGCAACCTTATGACAAAGCCCATGCCCGCAGACATGCAGAGCCCTGGATTTATTTTTTAGAATTATTTTTATAATTTTTTTTATTCCTTTCTTTAAGAGGAAGCATTAAGTAATCATTTCCAGACTCTCCAAGGCATTTATGCACCTAACCCTGATTTAACCACGCCAGTGCCTGCCCCTTCACCCCCCGTATACCCTGCGAGCTGGAAGCAGGACTGTAAAGAACATTCTTTTTTCCTTTAATCTACTCCATGGCATCTTGGCCTCAGCAGCGCGCATAACTCATAAAAAGCAGCAGCCTGTAATGGTAGTGGGAAGTAGCCTTTGGGCTTCTACAGCAGAATAAAACCTTTCAGGAGAAAAAAACAAGTTTTCCCTGAATTGTATTTATACCTATAGCTGTGGGCAGAGCAGGGTCTCGATAAGCACGGTACTTATATTCAGCAGGATGTCCCGAACACAGGGTTTTGACCAGTGTCGAGACATAAGGCGACCTACCGCGCAGGCTGGAGATCAGCCGCAGGGATTAAGCTTCAGCGCCCGACGCCAGCCATCCTCCGGCGCGTCAGCAAGAGCCGTTCCACGAGCGGCTAAAAACACATTAAAAAAAGAATAGAAAAGCACGAGTGACGTGGTCTCTCGAAGGCTGCCGGGTCGTTTGGCTCTAAGAGGCCCTTTAATGCCGTTTTAACCAGGATGGGGTTAAAAGCCGCCACCGGTGCCGGGGCGGGGGGAGCGCGGCCCGTCCGCGGCTCGAGGGCGCCCCCGCGTGGCGGCGGCGCGGGGCTGCGGGGCCGGGGGGCGACCGGTACCGGGCGGGGATGGCAAATGTCAGACGGGAGAGCGGGAGGAAGGCTGGCACCGGCGAACAGGAGGGGAAGCAAGGAGAAAAGCTTAAAGCTTTTCTCAGAAATTTCAAAGATTTTTTCAAAAATTTCAAAAATCCTCGGAAACTTTATGAAAGCATCGCTCTGAGTGGCTGGCCTGTGGTTATACAGGCAGTCTCTGGAAGGTCCCAGGAGTAAAAGCAGGTCGCCAGGGATGTCTTGCCAGTCCTGTAGTCAAACAGCCATCCTGTCGCTCACGTAAATCATCAGCCGCCTCAGCGGACTTCTGCGTGTGCAGTGCTGCAGCACAGGCACTTCAAACTCCGGTTTCCAGAGTCTAAAAAGACATCCTCCTTACTAATATAACTAATTAAACATTACCAACAGCTAAGTAAACATTGCTAATTACTAAGTAAACACTACTGATGTATTTGACACAATTAAAGCTATCGAAATCCTGAAAGCATAATTCTCCTCTTACAGCTGGCTGTGGGGTCTCCAGACGCTCCCTGCGGAGCCCGGCGCACCTGCTTTCACCCCTGGAAAAACCATCTGATAAAATGGATTATCAGCTCAACTGTAAGCCCAGCAGGTGCCAGCACAGCAGAAAACATGTTCAAATTAGTATTAGGGCTAGGGGAAATCATCTTCAGGTCTTCCAAAGCAGTGAATCAACCCAGGGCTACGCAAGGCATCATTAGGAGTTCAGAAAGGAACTCTTCCACGTTCAGTTTAAATCATTGGAAAGAAATCTACTGATTCATTGAAACTTGGGCACAGCTCAAACCCTTTGGGCTTTGAAGACATATTAGGTCTGAATTTTCTCAAATGTTTTTCTAGCCTGAATTATATTCACTTGCACATGTATTTTTACATAAAGGGGTATCTAGTCCCACTCTGAGTTTTGTCCAGGTAGCAACAACTTACAAAATAACTGTCTTTAGCTAGGAGAATATGTATGCTTTTTTGAACCATTTAATTTGCTGATTATAGGTAAAACTCTGGCCTCACTGAAGTCAGCATGAATTTTGCTAATGACTTCCAGCAGATGGGGATTTCAGTCTGTGTCTTCTAAGGCAGATCAAATGTATCTTTTAGTAACTCTGCTGTCATTAAGTCTCATTACTCCTGTACAGACAAGATTAGTCTCAACTTCTGTAATATGTACCACGGATTCATATTATTGGCCTTCATCCTACCCAGTTCGTTCTTTGCTTTCAGAGGCAGCAGGACTGGCGTCCTCCAACACCCAGCAAACGTGCGGGACATCGCCCTAGCCGTCCGTGGGCCGTGCTCTGTCCATCCTTCCAGCAGGCCGTTATCGCCCCAGGGCCCTTACAGCGTCAAGAGCTGCATTTAGCAAAAGCTGCACTTCTTCACCAGAGCTCTTGGGAGGTGATGCAGCAAATCCAGCAGGAAGCAGGCTCTCTCAGGCCTCAGTTAGCATGGAGATTATCCTCATTCTCCTAACTGTGAGCTTGGATGAATCTTAAAAAAGGTATTTAAGCTGGAAGAAAACAACCTTGTTTCCCTGCAAACAGGAAAAAAAACGCTGCTATAGGAAGTTTTGCCGTGGGATTTCAGGACAAGCTAAGAGGGTCGTATCACGTTGCAGCCAAAGTCCTTCTTTTATTTGTGCATTTTACCTTTTACCTCCCTGACTTAGACCCTTCCATCCTCCTGTTTGAACTCTCCAAATAAACACTTTCAAAACCTTAGGAAAGCTAGTACAAATAACTACAGCTCAGCTTAAAAGGGAGGTGCTGACTCACGCCTGCACTAGCAGGGCAAGACTTATTCCTAAAGCAGCAGCAACGAGGACAGCAAAACCGCGTGCAGCGTGAGCAGGGATGGCAGCATCCATCTCAGAAGGCTCTTCCACCACAGAGACTATCTCATTTTTTTCTCAGCCACAGCATCCTGTCTCACTAGAGGACAGGAATGTCCCCCTATCAATTTTACACTTACACTGTATTTCATTTTGTTATGGCAATCCTTTTCAATTTTTAGCATTTGCTTTTCAGAATGTTTCATATCTTGAATAAAAAATGAAGTAATAATATAAATCAAACTAAAAATGGGCTGCACTTTTCCTTTTCAGATGCATCTATCTGTTGAGCTGCATTGTAAGTTTAGTGTTACTGATCTGGTAGTTATTTTAACTGCTGCTTGGCTTCAGCCCTGTTGATATATTGGTTATTTTTATATATGGTAGGCCATTTGTGTGACTGATTTTGCAATTCATGCTGCCTGCTGAAGGACATCCCTTGAAACAGACCTCATAGCTGTATTCTCAAGATGAAAGCAATTGGACAGAAGTACTTTTCTGAAAAGAGGGACCTCTATTACGTTTATTTTTTTTCTGAATTGCTTGCTCAAGCCAATTGGTTGGGTTATTGGAAGAAATGAAACAGGGAAAAATTGATAGGATTCAGGTGTCAGTGTGTGGCATTAAAGCCATTTCTTATCCTTAGCAAATGGTGCCTGTTGGATCAAATTCCAGTATACGGCCAAAATATAGTACAAGGGAGAAAATGATTATGCTTATCATGCCAGCGCGGGGTTAGGGGAGGTGAATACAAGGGCATCAAAAAAGCACGACCAAATTACACAGGGTTGTTATTTTAGGCCACCGGTTGCTCAGTCTCCCTGCCCATGGAAGAAGGATGCTGCAATAACTGTAATTTCACAGATAAGTTGTATCTTAGGGGCATTTTAGGTGTCAATACGAAAAATCAGGAGCCAGGCAGGAAAATATCAAAGGCTGGCAACAGAAATAGCCTTTACACTGGCAAGGAGGATTGTTTAGCTTTTCTGTTAATACTCTTATAACATATGAAAATGTGACCAAAAGGCATCCTAACTTCAGCAAAATCATTGATTTAAATACATATAACGTGTGTGTTAAGGATCTACAGTTACGATTCCTCAAGACGTGTGAGCAGGTGTACCAGAGTTTGCCAAAAATTATGCCATGAACACCACTGGGACCTGTACGTCTTGCTGACCTTGGCCTGTATGAAGTTTTTGGGGATGACGGGACCTGGTTCCGTGTGATATTGAACATTTCTGGCCTTCCGCATTGAATATGAACAAAAGAACAACTGCACTTCATCCAGGCAAAGTTTACTGATGTTATTATCCTTTCTCTAGTAGAGACTGGCAGCAGATGCTTAGGGGAGAGCAGGACAACTTACAGTGAAATGTTTTGGAGTAATCACTAATCTAAGGGATGGTCAGTGACTTAGAGACTTCCTGAGTCAGACACAGAGATTATATATTTAAATGATCAAACGGGCTTTTCTTCCATGAATTTGTCCAATCGCTTTTGGAACCCAGTCACGCTGTGAGCGTCCACACGGTGGCAAGGATTAACCATGCACTGGGTGAAAGAACATCCCCTTTTGCTTGGTTTAAACCTGCCTCTTGGTTTCATCCGATGCTCCTTAGCTTGTGCACTGAACAAGCCATGAACAAACCATTCCTTATTCCCTTTCTCCATGCCACTCCTATTCCCTGGGTTATTTTCTAAGTAATCCATAGTGAGACCTGCCTGGTGGATACTTTGGGCTGGTTAAACCCCAGCTGGCCAAGGCTGAGCTCGGTGAAGACTGAGGTACCACTATGTGGTTATGGGGAAGAAGGCAGCAGTGCCATATCTTGTGCTGATGACGGATGGAGTGTCGCTACCCTTCTTACAAGCAAGTTCACCCACAGAGAGAGGTCATAAATCACAAATTGCTCTGTTATCCCAGCTGACACGAGTGCATTTTTTTAATTTCTGTTCAGTTCAGTGACTGCAACTATTTCTGTTAGACGTGGACCAAAGTAAACAAGCCCATAACAAATAAATATACAACATTTAGAAATTACAGTTGTTTTCCAAAAGAAAAGGAGCCTTGTTTGTAAAAATCTCACTTTGAAATAGTCATCCATCTGGATGCACAAAGCACAACATCTGCGTGCTCCAGGGGAAGTGCATTGATTTTGAAAGCTACACATGAAACAGCAATCCAAGCATACTTCTTTATTTGGTTTTCCTAATTTTCGAGCAGAGTTGAGTCCAAAAAACAAGAGTGGTTATGGGGCTATTCAGATTGAAGGTTTTGCACTAGACCCATTTCTGGCTCCAACATGCTTGGAGAGATTTCTTATGCCCAAATCAAATGTGAAAGTCTACCAAATTTCACACTTTTAGGACCAGTTTCCCACCACGAGCACAGATGAGACACCAAGCTGCCAGACACATTCATAGAGCATCATTCCAGTCGCTCAAGCACACTGGGAACTTCCCCAGTCAATTGAGCCCATTCCAAAGCTTTTTGGGGATACGCTCTACTTCGCTTCAGTCATTTTGCGGCTGCTGCTGTCATATTTCATCATCAGGATGCCTGAGGGACAGGGATTGGGTTACAAAACTGAGTGTGACATAAGGCATTTTCATTGGTCAAATATAAATAAAGACGCTAATCCAGAGGTTGTGAAACACCAATAGCCCAGTTACAAGCTCTGCCTGAACACTCATTAAATTCACACGAAAACACTAGCTAATATCCATGTGCAGTGGATTAGTTCTAATGATCCAGCGCTCTGCAGTGTCTCAGGCTTCCTTTTGGGAAGTTAATGTTTTGTGACTCCTAGCCAAGAAGAATATAGAAACAAAATCACATGAAAAACCAGTACATAAGCTCTATCATCAATTATAGCATCAGTTTCCTTCATCCCAGAAAAAAATGTCACTGTGGGGCCAATGCTCAGCATCAGTTCCCACTAAAATGAAGATTGATGTGATTCTCCCAGTGAACTGACTAGTTTAGCAAATACCTAGTTTAAGCGAGAGGTATTTTATGTGGGAGCCACTGCATATGTTTGACACTGTGCCAGTTTTGTTCAATAATCTGCTCTTACCCTTTTAGAATAAGGCATTTTCCTTCAACACCTGCCTTGAAGACAACTTACAAAGAAACAAAATTAAGTGACTTTGCATTTTATTGTGAAATCAAACTGATTGATAGACGGATTCTCCTGTTTTGGGACAGAGAAGACAAGAAGCGAGGATGGGCCGGTTCTTAGCTGCATATATGACATTTTGCTTGAAAACTGCTGATAATGAAAAACTAGAGCTAAGTTTCAAATATGACATTTGCATGTTTTCTCTATGAAAACCTGCTTTCTCAGGGTCACACGTCACTAGCCCACTGGGTAGGGAGCCCATTTGAAGTAGGCTGAACCAGATGGGGAAATCTCACGTACCGGCTGCGGCAGATGGGAACTCGGGAGAGAGATCCCACAGAGACCCTCTATCTCAAACTTCCCTTCTTTGCCAGGAGCTCTGTGTTTTTTGAGGCCTGACCAGATGGTTTGTGAAGCTCTCAGATACGGCAGCTATAGGAGTTTGAGAAAAGATGGGCAAGTAGAAGTTAAAGGTGAGCTTCTTGGTGTGATGAGGGTCTGTCCATTGCTCCAATACGTTCCAGCCCTAAGAGCTTATCAGGTGCCAGTATCACACTGGAAGCACTTCAAGTGCAAATTTTGATCCAGATGCAGGATTAAGCTTGTGCATATCTTAAATATCTAGCCCAAAATTCACTGAAATAATTTGGCGTTCCTGTGTGCTCTGGATAGTCTGTTCGCGGAGCCGCTGCCCAGCGTTGCCCCTGGTACCCTGTTCTCAGAGCAGTAATTCCCTTCCACCCGGACAAAGTGTGCTGCAGCATCACCTCCCTCGCTGCTACCATGCATTTACCAGTGTACTCAAAATGTTGGAAGTGCTGTAAAAGGAAATAATTGTGAGTTAAAGACTTACTGTAATCCATTTTTCAGCTAAGTGGAGAATCTTTGTATTTAAAAACAAGCAAACAAATAAACCCCAGGGGGAAAAAAACCCAACCAACCAAACAAACAAAAACACACACACACACACACAAAAAAAAAAACCAAAACACACACACACACACACAAAAAACCCAAAACACACACAAAAAAAGCCCTAAAAACCAACCAACCAAAGAAAAGAAAAAAAACCTCAAACTAACCGAAAAAAAAAACCTGGAAATTTATTTGTTCTCTAGGAGCCAAGCCCCTGTTAGCAGCCCCCGCCCAAGTTTCTGCTGGGGCGTGTTGGGACCCCCAATGCAGTGCTCCCTCTTGTCTCTAGAGGGCTGCCTTAAACCACTGAAAAAGCGTCAGAGGAGCCGGTTTTCAGCACTTTTACCTCAGATCCCAATTTCTGCGTCATCATCAACGAGTTCCCATGGCTGTATGAATTAGCTATTGTCAGCAGCCAGAAGCAAACGTCCTTCGGAAGGAGACTACTGTCTGCCGTTCTCATCTTTGGCTTGTCCAACGCTATGCGGGTGAACCAACAGTGCTGCGCTGAAGGTTAATATTAAATCTTCTTGACATTGTATGTTTAGGCTCAGACTAGTGCAAAAGTGCAGGTTTATTAGCTGGCTGGTTTTCGTTCCACAGCCACCTAACGGAGAAGGATTAAATCAGGAACTCGGAGTAGTTTTAGCAACATAAATGCAGCTCGGAAGATGGTACTTATATGTGTTTGTAATACTCAGAAATCAAGAAATGAACACTCAGAAAAAGTTAAAATAAACAACTCTATCGTGTATCCTTGTCCAAAAGGATGCAACGTTATGCTGCATTGCATGTCGCTGCATAATAAAACAGAAAACAAATGGATTGCACAGTAGTGTATGTTCAATTTTCAAATGTCACGTTTTAACACTTAAAATGACACCTCTTATTTTTAATTGCTCTTTTTTTTTGAGAATAGATCTGTTGAGGAACATAAGTTTCAAGAATTCCATTTTTAAGAAGAAAACATGAAACAGTGTCATCCAGTAAGGACCTTTACTTCTGAAGTAGTTTATGTTGAAAACAGTCTTGTTTTGTAAATCTGATGACAACAAAGAAGCAGCTCAGTTTTAAAATAAAACAAATTCAGTACTTTTTCAATTATGGGAAATGCTTACAGTGAGCATGCCAACTTTTTAATAATTTACAGCAAACTCCACTCTCTGTAGCCCCCAGATCAGTACATGAGCTCAGTCACAGGGAAAGCAAAATAAACTGTTGCACTTGTGTGAAAAACAAATCATTAACCAAAACTTTGAAGATACTTGCAGGGTTCTTTTGAAATCTGCCAAAGAAGCCTAGCTAGAGCAAAATCCCTTCATGGTTGGTTGGTTACTCTTGAAAACCAGATTTTATGTCCTTACCATTTCTAATAATACTGTGTAGCAGGCACGGGGAGAAGGGGAGGTTAAGGGCCCTTGGTCCCCTGGGCTTTGCCTTGTGAGCACTCAGGCAAGGTCGCGGGCTCCAGCATCCAGACTTATCCCCATTTAAATCAGGACCTCCTGCACTTCGGGAGAGCAGTACTATAGGAATATATCGTTGCAAGCCCTCCCAATCCAAAATGTGTGCCAAAAGTGTGATCTGAAATGGATGCCACGCGCCCACACACACACGTGCCATCGACCCCTCCTGGAGCCAAGCCCACCAGCTTGGCTACCAGAGCCCCTGCAAAACCAGGGTGGGCTCACACTCAAGTGGCCCGCTCAGGGCCATAGCACAAAGCCACCCTAAAAGCTTGCAAGTAAGAAAAACGCCCCTGGAAGTCTGCATCTCATGGCAGCATTCAAACTCCATAAGAATAAAAACCCCATTCCTCTTCTTCCCCTTGCTTATTTTGACCATATAGCATTTTTGTTTCTCCTGGGTCAAGCATCATCTATTAAGGTATACTGAATTAAGGGCGTTTTCTTCCCAGGAGTGCTCGACCAGCCTGCTGTGCTCCCTGGCCCCATCTGAGCCAAGCCCCTGAGATGGGATTAGCCTCGGTGCCTGAATGTCCCCTTGTCCCTGCGGGCCACACTTGGAGGCTGGGGGTGAATCTCACCTGCGCTCTCTCCCTCGGGGCTGAGTTTAATCTCAGAGTCATGAGGCACAAACAGCGGTGTGGAAACCCTTTAAGGACCCTAACACCCTTATAAAAAAGACAATGCTTGAATAATAAGTTCGTATGTGCAAGGTGAATGTGTTATACGATATAGACGCAAACACATTAAATTGATTTACAACCATTCCATTTATTACATAGCATTTAACTAAGTACCATCAATGGGCTGGTTTACAAGGGGTAAAGAGGTTGCATTTGCTAAGCTGCTGCGAAAATTATAGTAAAAGAATCAAATGCATTTCCTGGCTTAACCAAACATAGGATATGATTTCTCTAAGTACTGTCACCAGTGTTAAAAATATGTGATGGGATATATCAGTAAGAAACATCTTCAAAGAGGATTAAAGGTTCAGATTTTTTTTTTTGTTTGAGGCAATAATATATTGAATTCTTTCGGAGTAATTAAACTTGAAACTGATCCAGCTTTTTTTTTTTTTCTTTTTGGGTACAATGCTTCTTACAGTTTATAGCTAATTGGCAGGTGAGCAAGATAAGTAGCACTGAACACCACTTGATGCTGTTACCGCCTAAGGGAGAGACGGGCAGCCTGTTGTACAGGAAGAGGCTGTTCAAACACACATAGAAGATGAGCATAATGAATTTTCACCTGAGGAGATAATGCAATGACTTAACCTCCCACAAGAAATAAGACCTTGGTGTTCCAGGAAATTTCTTATTGAGACAGTGTTTCAGAGATGACAGCAAAGCTTCTTTGTGGCAACCTAAACACTAAAAAGCCTGTAGGTTGCTTTGCTACTTGGTTGAAATTACAGAATCAGACCACTTGACTTGCATTCAGACTTCGCTAATCCCCATGGAGCTTTATCCCCTGTTTGTCATTAGCTGACTGCATTGACAGACTCCCCTGCTTGCCCTCCCTAACCAAAACAGCAACAAAAACTCCTTTGCATCAAAGAGAATTTTCTTTCAACTTTGATCACATTTCTTGTGGTGCTCAAGCCTGTTGCTAAGAGAAAATACGGTCGTGAGGAATGGGCGAATCATTATTATAATTACTCTTGTTACACCCCAGTGAGAACAAGCGTCCCCTAGCACTCAGCTGAATTATATAGCAGTGTACGCTTTAATTGATAGAGTTAGTGACAGGCCTGCTGGGTTTGGAGCTACAAGAAAGCCCAGCCACAACATCAGCACGTGGTGCAGGAGCTCGTGCCACCCTGGCTGCTGCTAGCGAGGGTATTAAACATCCTCTGCCAGTTAAAGGGATGTGCATGGCACCGTCTGCCAAGAGCATGGATTTTATTGCATCAGCCCACATATTTCAGTGAACTTGGTACCAAGCAGCAAGGAGCACAAAGGCTTGCAGCTTGTGCAATGGAGCCTGTGCTAAAATATCTGCTCCTGCTGTGCCAGCGCTTCTCAGTCTGACCCAGCTGGACAGAATCGATGGTCAAGGCAGGAGCAGGAGCAGAAAATGGCTCGCTTGAAGTCATGCAATGGAGAAAGTAGGACCCCAGTCTTCTGGCTGTCGCTTGTTCCACTGACCCAGCCACATTCCCTGCGTGATATTATTTATTAGACTGGAATCTTTTATAAAAACTAAAATAAATAATAAAAGGCACTAATAAATAGTAAGCAGAGATATATGGTTCTTCCAACCATATAAAGAGATCAGGCAGCAACCTTTACAGCAGCCAAGCAATGGACCAGGCTGCTAAGGAAGGCCAGGAAAGCCAGCAGGCTGGATTGCAAACTGGAGGAAAATAACAGGTTTTGATATTTTTCAAAATTCAGTAACAGACTGACAGCCAAAAAAAAAAAAAAGGAAAGCAGAATCAAGTTGCAAGCCTAGTTTTGGCTTCCTAAGGCTGCTGAGGGAGCGAGGCTCCAGGCTTCTTTGCCTGGTGCTGCTGAGAGCCTGCAGCTCGGGGCTCCCCTCTGGGCGCAGGCAGGGGAGCAGCAGGGCAGGTTCCCGCAGGAGCCGGGCCAGGCCAGTGTAAATTAGCCCCTCGCCCAGGGGGGTAACGCTGGTCCTGGGGTTTGATTAAGCAGTAGAAGTCATGGAGAAACTTGTTTGAAGTTAGGGCTTTAGCAACTTCAACAAGTTCTTAAGGTGGGTTCATCTTTTACTTTTGAAATCTTACTTTTAGTGTAGGCTGAATTTCATATCCAAAGAAAGGACTGATAGATCAAATTCAGTGTTTTAGTTTATTTATCTGCATTTTTCACGGAAACTGATAGAAACTAAACTAATTACCCCAGCACCTACAGAAAATATCTGAGCAGAGTAGGATTAAAATTCCATTTATCCTGGCCTCATCCTATGCAAAACAACCTCACTTGCAGTTTCCACAGTTCACTGGTAATAGCAATAAGCTAAAGGCCGTTTGTCTTCAAAGATTTAATAGGAGGAACTTTGCAAGAAAATGCTCTAGAGCCTTGAAAGATAAAATAGGAAAATTTTAAGACTGGGTTATATGTGAATTTAAAATGCAAACTTGATTCTCTTTGTTTGTATAAGTCAGAAGCAGCTCCTATCAATTTCTTTATTAGCGTAAACCAGAATTAATTTCTACAAATCTACATTAGTCCAAGACAGAGATGGTTGGAAGGGACTCGAGTGCAGGTTTTGCTGTGCCATGACCAGCTTGCACCCTATTGCAAACCGTGTGACTCAGCACCCCCTCTAAGTCATGCATAATCACCATAATCCAAGAAAATATGCCTTTGCTAAGTGGTGAAGGTTGAAGAGAGGTTTTAAAATATAACAGCAAGAATTGAGGTTTCGGAGGCAGTAGCTTAGTTAGCAGCAGAGGCAGGTATATGGGATAAGCTACATCCAGTCTCAGGATCAGCAGCAGCTGGGAAATGGAAATTTGAGTCATTCTTCATGTTTAAACACCCTAAAACAATGTGGTACCCAAGCAAGCTCCAAGCCTTCACATCAATGTGGAAAAGCTAGAAGTGGTATGGCCAAAATCTTGCTCCATTATTCAACACTGGGGCCACAGGTGTTGTCAAAATTTCTTAGATGTGCAGATGTTCTTTTATTTCCGTTCTGCATGGATTCAGTCTTTCTGATGGCATAGCATTCAAATCTGAGCTTGGTTATGCTCTGAGAAACACCTGCATGAGCTTTGGAAAGAAGCGGGGGAACTTAATCTACTACCACTTTCATCTGGAAAAAGAAGAAAAGATATAGTACATGCTAAAATAAGAGACCTTTTTCTTACATTCCCAAGTATAGAAGGAAAACTACAGCACATACCCTATCATCTGCTGGAGAGATCATGAAAAATATAAATCCATCAGCTTCTGAGACTGTAATGCAAGAGCTATAATAAATACATAAAGTGATGTTGAGAATATCTGCACTCGTTTGAAAATATGCTTCTGCGTTTCCAAAGTGCCTCTGTATTTCATAAAAGTGCTTGTTCTGAAATAGTGGCACTAAATAAAAGCTTTTTAATTTTCTAGACAGTACAAATAGAGTGATTTATCTTTCAGGTGAAAGAAAGAAGGGAAAGGATTATCTTTTTCACCTCCTGTGTTTAAAAGGTATCACATCAAACTGGAGATGACATGACGTTTACATGGATCACTGCTTAGTCATTCGAGATTCAGCATGGCTGAAAGATGTCAAGTGTAGGGCAAACACCTGCATATGTCAAGACAGGAGGAGTTACGCATTGCATTCAAGACCGGTAAAGTGCAGAATGAAAGGGCGAAACTGAAACGAATGCGATGAATACAATGGATCTGCAACATAACAAGGAAAAGGGAATATTCATTAATGTGGAATTAGAGCTTGTTCTGGCCTCAGATATTCAGGAGCGGCAGAGAATTTTTGCAGAGAGCATCCACGAAGCACTGTTCGCAATGCTGAAAGTGCCTTTGAAAAAGGATGCGCACCTCGTGTGACAGCCCCGGCCGTATTTCATGTGCCGTGCTGCTGGCTCCCCGCACCGCCGCTGATGGGCCTCGTGTGCATTAGCGGGTAACGAAGTTAGCAGAAGTCTCTCTGCCGGTAGCTACGATCCTCGGTTCGGGCTTTGTCGGGTCCAAGGCTGGGGGAGCGGCAGGGAGGAGGAGAAGCAGCATCCTCCCCCGTGGAAGAAAAAAAAAGAAAGCTGATGTGTGGGCTGGGATTTTTTTGAAGGTGCAGTGACATTTTAGTGCTTTACTTCATCAGGGCTCCCAAACCTTTCAGAAACGCTGCTCGTGGGCTTCCTTTCATGTCAGGGAGGCCACGGCCATGAGGCAACCGAGGAAATTACGGCTAAGCAGAGTGTACCCACGCGGACAGGATGGTTTTTATCCGTTTCTCTCTTCCTGCTATCAGTCATACCCTGAGACATTAAACTCTATCCCAGGCTAAAAAAGCCTTCTCTTTGCTTTTAAAGATAAGGGATGACAGCTTTGTAAAACTGGAAGGCTTGGAGATCCTTTAAAATATAGTTACAGAAATGCTTCTTTGGCTTTACAGCACTTCTGAAGTCAATCAAAGAACGGGGCAGAGAAGACTGAAAGTCTGCATCCAGCTATTTTCCTGGAGTTACAGCTATTGATTACAATTGCATTGACTACCAGACCATTTAATCTAATGAAATTGTTCTTGAATGACACTACTGCAATTGAGATGAAAGTGTAGCCAACTTGGAAGGAAAGTTTAAAAGTGTTGGAAGAGGCAATAGTTAGATTTCATGGTACAGATGTGTTTGTTAGCACGTTCTGCACTGGCTGTGTTGTGTTTAGCTGTATTCCTGTAGACATTCCGTTATTTCACCAGGAGTAATGCAGAAGGAGAGTGGTTAGTAGTTTTCCTACTATTTCTATAAGTGTTCTCCCATACAATAAATTTATAAAGCTGTCAGGTCCTAATGCTGAGTCAATAACAAATTATTGATTAGGAGGTAAATATAGCTCTCAAAGGCTCTTAGATAATTCTGTTACTTGTGCCTTAATATGAAGACGGAGAGTTAATTATTTATACTGTGCATGGGGTTCACTAAATGAGAGATACAATTTGCAAGATGAGATGGGACCATAGATTAATGCTTTGTAAAAATTGTTCTGTACTCAAAGCCAAAAGAAAAGGCATTTGTGGGATGGAGTAGTGCTAGACATCACTGAAACCCTGTGGGTCAAACTGCTTCTGGAGAGCCTCCCATCACGCAGAGCTACTTACACAGAGGGGCTGCACTTTATTCTGGTTTTCCTTATGCCCTTGTCCCACCCTAAATATAACAGCATGTCTGGGTTTTGCCTCATTTCCAAACAAAAATTATCAGGGTTTTAGTTTACCTGCTGAGAGACCACTGCACATGTAAAGACAGCAGCCTGTGGTGTCTGACCTTGACACAAAAGCCAGAATCATTGTATTAGTTCTGTGGTTTTATTTTTAAATTAACATTGTCATTAAATACCTGGAGGTATTTAAAAGACGGGTAGATGTGGTGCTTGAGGACATGGTTTAGTGGTGGACTTGGCAGTGATAGGTTAACGGTTGGACTCGATGATCTTAAAGGTCTTTTCCAACCTTAACGATTCTATGATTCTATGATTCCATGATTCCATGATTTCTTGAATCATTTTTATCTGTCACTATATCCAAAAAAGGCAGAGAACACATGGTTCCACAAACCTTTTTTTAAGACACCTTTTCAAATGAGATAATTTTGATTAATTGTTTCAGCTAGTAAAGGTCTTTAGAGCTAGCTTTAGAGAAGGAACCTTTCTAGTCAGAACAAAGGTGCAAGAGATAATATGATTGCCCTTAAATAGCCCTTCATTGATTTTAAATTACATTGTAATATTTCACTGCATTTATTAGTAAAGGATCTCTTTAGAAGATGATGAAGGCAGTTCTGCTACTGAAGCCAGTGGGCTATTGCCCACACCGTACTCGCTCTGAGCCCTGGGAAAAACCTGCAAACACCCTTCCTCCATCTGTAGCAGCTTTGACTTCTAATTATTCCTCAGTTACTTCTCAAATTTATTTCATCTTCTTCCCTATTTAAACCCTGAAATTCTGTCCCAGCCATCTTTTGTAACTGCAGCCGCCACGTCTTCCTTCAGAGCTCTTGGGTTACCTATTGCCTCTATTGCTCAGATCTTCACCCACTTCACACTTTTGTTGCAGCACTTAACTGTAAGTGTTAATTGATGGACTACAACTGATGTGAGCGTTCGGCCTCATGGCTCGTGACAGCGAGAGTTTTGCTATTGTGCCAGACAAAGGAATTAAGGTAACTGCTGGCTCCTATCGCCTTACACGCAAATAGTGCCCGAGCTCTGGGAGACCTACGGGTGAATTATTGATGGGGAGAAGGCCTGCTAGGGCACCTGCCTGGCTTGAGTGGGTCTTGGCATCTGAGCTCGGATAGGAGACACTGGGAAGTAATTCAGGAATGAACAACCCTTTTAATAAATTACAGATGAAAATCTGTTTGGCCAATGAAAGGTTAAATAACAGTGATAAGTGAGTCACTCCATCTCCCTTCCTTCCCCCTCCCTGCACTGCAAGTTTAATAAGCCAAAATCAAAACCATCTAGGCCTGGAGCTTTCTAAGATTTAAGACTTTAAAATGTGAAGCACCTCATTATATCTGCCTATTTTCAATAAAAAGGGAAGATAACTGGTGTCACGTCAATGTCTTATCAGTGATATTTGTTTGACTTCTATTTCAAAAGTGCACTGCTTGCTTTTTCTGGTGCTGGAATCAAACACTTCTGAATTGTACAGTATAAGAAGCTGTATCGGTTTTCACCTAAGAACTTTAAAAAGGAGACCAGTCTCTGTTTCCCTCTGTAGAAATAAAGACCTATTGTACAGTATAGCGTATAACACTTGCAACATGGCCAATTGACTTCCTTCCTATTAATCAACTACTCTGTTTACCTTCTTATACAAACCATTTCAAAACCATTAAAACTAAGAGGATTAGCATCACATTTCTGGCAAAATGCACCTTAATTTCAGCAAATGCTACTTTCACTCTCTGAGGAGATTTAAAAAACCTTGAAAGAAATGGATTCTTTATTGTGGCAAATTCACTGAAACAGGTATAAATTATATCTCCCATTTAAAAAAGGAGGGGGAGGGAGAGAAAAAGAGGGGCAGAAGAACACAATTCTCTCATCCAGTGAGAGAGGACTGCAAAAGAATTAAATTACCAAGAAGGAAAAAATTTCAAAGCAATCCTGAAATGTGAGTTAAATCCTGACAATTTGAATTAATTGTTCTGTCCTGGCCATGTACAAGCAGTTCCTACTTTTGTAGCCTTTATTTCAGAAACAGTTGGGAATGGTTCGCTTCGTCTGCAAATAATACCGCAAGCCAAAAGTTGCTCCCCTTTTCACATGCTCTGGGAATTTGTCTGGCACAGAGAAGTAGATGTCCTCATGTTATATATTCTAACTTAGATTTTATTTAACTTCCAGTCTTGAGTGTAAAAGTTTTGCATAGAATTAAAGGGGGGGAAATAATTTCCAATAAATTTATATCTGCTCTAAGCATAAACACCATGTAGCATCAGTTTTAAATGTTTGTCTTATGTCACTGCAGCCATGCATCATGGTGTGGCAAATGTGAAGTTTAAGAGATGTAACACCTAATCACATATCTGAGAAACAAAATGTATCATAAAAGCAGACTAAGTGGATATAATGGAGACCTAACACCTAAAGGATGCATACCCCGACACAAAAGCACAAGAAAATTATATATAAGAGAATATAACAGAAAAATTTGCCTCTCAGTGATGTTAAGAGAAATTCCCCAAGAAGGGAGATAAAAAGAAGATAATTTAAACATTTCCAGGAACTCATCGTCTCATTTCAAAGGCATATGAGCATCCCGTGGAATGAGAATACATGACGAAGTCTTAATCCGGACAACCAATGAATCGTATTAAAGACCAATAATTCCACACATGATAAATAATTTTGTCAAAGATGCTGCAGAGCCCTCCACGCAGGGCTGGCAGATAGGGTGCAGGACAAGTAGGAGTCCCACTCCCTGCAGAAACATCATCCAGAGATACTTTGGGATGTCCCAAAATGGCAAAAATGACACACAAGGGCAGATTCAGAGGTCTCAATTGTGTGCAAAGGTACCAGAGATTAGGCATATTAGATTCTTTTTCTGTTCCTTCCCGAATAATTTCTAGCAGCAAGTTTGCTATTTGGTCACTAAATGAGTGTGTCCAGAGAAACACCTAAAATCCCTCTTGTGAGTGAAAAATGCTAATTTAGAGTTTCACATGTCACTATTTTCTCAATCCTGTTACTAAATTCCATCTGTATTTTTGTCGTTTGCTCATAATAGTGAAAAATAGCTTTTCCCCCCTGTTTTCATTACATAGTTTGAGCCTGCTGGGCAGGTTAGAGAGCAAGAGGCGTTATTCTGCCTTCTTCATGCCATCCCTGAAAATGAGAGATTGGCAGGGTGAAGGGAAGAGTTCACAGAAAAAATCTTTTTTAGTAATGAAAAGCATTGAGGTAATTGTAAAAGCAATGCATTTTCGGGGGGGGGGGGGGGGGGGAAATGTGTTGAAAATAAAATTTGCAAACAAATGTTTTCATTTTAACCATTTTTTTCAGCTAATTCTGCTTAAATCATGCTCAGAAATAAGACAACAGTGGCACCAATGGGAAGTTGCAGCTCGATGGTAGAAAATGCCAGGTAAAAATACTCAAGTTCAAAGCCCAACCTACTGGTTAACTTTCCAGTTATCCATCCAGTGCAGCCCAGATAGCTAATATATGGGTATTGCTCTGTGATTGCTGGTTTGGGATCAGGCTTTTTAAGGTGCATAATTTTTCAGACAGACCTTGAAGATTAGTCTCTGGGGTCTGATGATGACGGCCCCTTCTGTCTGACAAGATAGATGATCCTTTATAACTCTTGTCATATCGTATAGCTGGCATCAGGAAATTAAGATAAAACTTTTTTGCTGGCATTGCATTGTTATAGGTCCGAATGACTAAACTCCTTGTTGCTGGGAAAAGAGTAGCTACACCGGGGCTTTTTTGTTGAACAAAGGACACAACCTCACCAAATGATAGCTTGGAGGAGCTATCCTGTTGCTCCTGTAGCTTGGGGCAACAGGCATTAAAAATGCACTGCTTATCTCCTGTAGCTAAAAAAAAAAAAATCAATTTCCTGGGCTTTTTGATCAAAAAGAAAAATTATATTTAAACACAAAGCCTTAATTCCAATTTAGTCTGAACAGTTTGGTCAAAGTGAAGAATTCCTATGCTGGAACTTCTTCATGAAAAAAGGTCTTAAAAAAATAAAATGTCTACCTCTGTTGGAGAAAAATCTTCTGATGACAAATAGTTTTGGTTGTCATTGGAAAGCTTCCTGATCAGTGGTGCACAAAACACTTACACAGAGAGTATGGAAATAACTTTTTCACACAGAGTAGGCTTCTTCTCATCACCAGGTTGTAACAAACACTTCTTAATATTGTTTTTCCATTGCAGTGGTAGTTATATAAATTCTAGAAATACAATTGAGAAAAATAATTGTGCACTTAGGAGGATGCTAGCAAAAAAACCCAAAACAGTGCAACAGTCTCAGCAGTGGTCCATGCCCTGCTCCACTGCTCCAGTCCAGCTGGTATAAAAATACCGAGGATTTTACAAGCACCATCTTCTCCAAGCATCATCTTTTCCAAGTCTTCAATTTCTTTCTACACCTTTTGGAAATGCAAGCTTAGAGCTATAGCTTCTCCTTTTTGCACAACCACAAAGAAAAGAAATGGGAATTTCAGCATCATCTGTCACATAGGTCCTTTCATAAATGTAACTCTATGTTTCTCCTGCAACAAAAGATAAGCTCCAGTAACCCAGCGCTGGGCTGCATCTGATGGCCATTACACAGATAATGCTGCCAAAACTGGAGGCTTAGCCTTGATAAGATGGACCTGGCTGAGCTGCTGTGAGAACCCTGTGCGAGCCGCCTTTCTCAGCAGCCTGAGCCATGACAGCAGGGAGCTGCCTTTAGAGTCCGCTCTGCGTTTTGCATTGCAAAGCATTTACAGTGCAGCTGTAAGCGGGATATGAAGAAGAGGATAAAGAAGCCCAGCTTAAACCCTTGTTTTTGTCAGAAGAGTTAAAGGCCATTAAGCTCAGTCTTTTAAGCTCGCTAAGAGAAAGCCACAATGGATTCGGCAAGATATACTGTATATTAAAAGGTTCCTGAATTTTTCAAAATGATAACCTGCTGAAGGAAATGATGTCCTCTGCCACAGTACCTGGTTGTCTAATTGCAAACCATGCAACCTTATCCCCTCAGAGATTTACAGATAAAAACAAACACTGTCATCACCTCCACCCTCCCTGGCTCCGCTCTCTCTGTACAGCAGGTAAGACAAGAAACAGGGACTGGAAGATTTAAATAGATAGAGTACATCTGAGAAACTGGACAATTACGAACACCAGCGTGGACACGCGTGCAGCAGGAATGTAACAAGTTAGTGACAGGAAGCTTTTCAACTCAATACCAGTAAAATAAATAACAAATGTGACTCTGGAGGAACACAGTAACCCTGAGTACTTCAATTCAGGCAACCGATGAAAGTACATATCTGGATAAAGTTTTAAAAGTTATTTCTTAAAAAAAAAATTAATAACCAAGGTGGAAAATTCAGTGTTTCCCTGGCAGTCTGGATGGCAATGCTCAACAGTGTGAGGAGGAGAACCGGGATAACCTTCAGTGAGGGCTCTTCTGTTTATACATTCCTTCTAAGACTGTAAGAGGTTATTTTGACCCCTAAAAAGGCTGAGTGAAACCCTGTCCTAGTGCTGGTGCTTCTCTGTACGAAGCAGATGTGGGGAGTTTAACGAAGCTGTGCAGCTTTCCTGTAGGGAAGGCAAACCTCAGAAATGGCTCTGAAAATGATGTCTACTAATGGTAGAGCTGTGTTGCTGCTGTCACCCTTGCTAGCAACGACCACCACAGACCACAGTTCTTGTAATGCAGCCCTGCTACAGCTAGGGCTGGATAGAAGGGGGCAGCTATTTTTGTGCTGTCTGCGGGGGAAAGGACGGGGGTATGTAGCTGATCATCTGCACGAGCCTTCTGAGAACTTTTGGCATTTCTTAGTCCTCTCACTTCAGTTGTGACAACACTCAAACCCTCGTGGTCTTTTCCAGTTTGACTTTGCTGTTATTTAAGCTTTCTTGCTCAAGAGCATTTGTGGCAAGCCATGTCAGCAGACTGATGGTCATAGGACATTTCCTTAGCTAGTCTTGAGCCTAGGTAAAACCAGACTTGTTTCAAGCTGTGTTTCAGCCCTAGGCAATCAAAATCTGCAAACCTCAGGCAGAAAATCTCAGATTCTTTTCTAAATGGTGCAGATTGCAAGCTTGCATTAGGACAGAGTCCCCCTTCCGATTTCTTATTTGCCCTCCTGCCCTCCAGGACTCCTGTCCTGGACAGACAAAGGTTTATCTCCATTTGACCCATTCCCAGATCCTAAGAGAGAGAAAATCCTACGTTGATTCTGTAGTGTCCTGCCTGGTTAATCCCACTGATGTTGATTCTGGGATTTGTCTGTAGGATTTTGGTGATGCCGCAGCCCAGACAGCAATATGGGGAGGTTACTGCAGCTTCAGGCTCGAGCAAGAGGCATCAACCCTTTCCTAATTCTCAGCCCCTGCAGATTTTGTAGTAGAGATACAGCCTCATGGAAGGAAAACTAAGGTGCAGGTTTGCTGCCTTTATTTACCTACCACAAACCACATTGTAGCAGATCACAAACTACTTCAAGTTTCAGGAACCAGAGGTGGAAAGCAACGTTGTACAAAGTACGCGTGATCCTCACAGAGCTTGGGGAGGGCAGTGCGAGACAGTGACAGGCCGGCTTCTGTCAGATCTTTTCTTTGCCCTTCTCTGCCTCCCCGTGCACTAATACTTCTCTGTTGTCCCATCCCTCTGCAGGCCCAAGGGAGAGAAGGGTAACGGTGTTTGAGATAACCCACTTTCATCTATTTTCTTGGATTTCTCCCCCACGTGCATCTGAGGAGCGCTACCTGGGGCGGTGCAATCACAAAGCGATGCGATGCTGCACCTGCACCTCGGTCACTAACGGAGGAAATCCCCACGTACGCATTCAAAGCAAATCACTGCTGATATCTCACTCCACGGGATCCACGCTACCAGGCAGCAGTCTGTGAAGATGTACAACGTATCTCCGCAAAGAATTTCTTGCCTGTCCACGTTATAAATGTGACTATATCCATACGACTTGCTCCTGTGCTTGGCACTGTTATTGAACACATCATTTTGTTTTGTTACTGCCTTGCAGAGGTAGGGTGACTTTGTATAAATATTTTCCCTGAGGTTTTCCAGTTTTGAAAGGCAGAGGTGGAAAGTAGAGATGAATTGAGAAGGCACTCAGAGGCAGCAGTCTGAAGTTACCTGCTGGAAGCACCCTCGCTGTAAAACAGGACAACCTGTGGGATTATATTAATTCCTGTGATGAGTTTCAGTCCGAGATTGCTCTTTCACTCCGTCAGTCTAGAAATCGGGGTCTGTTCCCTTTATCTCCATCACTCCCCTTTGGCAGGAAGATATCTCTCCACAATCTAATATTTGGAGAGATCCACCACTGCTTGGCTACCTTCAGCGCCGCACCTATTTGCTCTGTGCGGGAAGGGAACGGCTTTCCTCTGGAGCTCGCCTTTGCTGCAGCGGGTGGCTGATGTCCTCAGCTGCTCCAAAAATCAGCTCATAATTACACCCAGCTCGAACGGCCTTAGGGTGGCCGGCTGGGATTGCTGAGCACACAGCTCTCTGCCTCCTGTCCCTCTCGGCCCTGGGTGCATTCCCTTAGCTGCACCATCAGGGCAGTTTTACATTCATTCCCTGCTACCAGAGGAAGGATGAGGGAGGTGTAATAGGGGGTGAAGATCTAGCTGTCTGATGCAGGAGTGTATTAATTGAACAAATTTTTATGGCTGTGGAAGTCTAAATGACTTTTCTGCCTCTAGGCTTTCTGCGCTGGATTGTATATTCAGGTGAATGAAATATATGAGTTAGGCTGGGTGAACATTTAGCAAAACTAAAATCTTTAGCTAAATTTGCCACCCCTGACCTCTACACACATTTATTCGGTCTCATGTTAGAAAACCATCGTTTTGCTGGGCCTAGCATCAGGTTAGGATGAGATAGGGCAGAGAAAGACTGCATGAGGGAAAAATGCCAAGTTTCCTTTCTGCTGCCTCTTCCTCTCCTCCCTCCATCCTGGAAAACACTTGTCCAGGGTGATGGGCAAGGTGACCAGGGACTTCGCAGGGCTTTCCTAAGCATCATTTATGCAGACATGAAGAGCTAAACCTTTTCTCCAGAGGCAGACCATGAGGAAGGTACTTGCAGACACAGACAGTGGGAAGGTGGCCAACAGGGTCATATGTGACCTCGCACAAGTCACTTCATCCCTTTTTCCTATCTGTTCTCAATTGTTTTAGATAAAAAGTAATTTGGGACAGGGGTTCTCTGTAGCCCTGTGACTGTAAAAATTGAGGCTCTGACCCCAGACATGCAAATACCGACATACAGTTTGGGAGCATTTCTTCTTTAGATTTGCATGGGGAAAACGCCCATCTAATTCCTAAAGCTTTAGCAGCTCATTTCAGCTTTCTCCATATCACAAAGAAATCAGACTCTCAGCAACCTGGAGGTGCTACCCTGCCAGAAAAAAAGAGACATCTGATCTGTCCCATTTGCTGGCGAAAGAAGCAAGACTAAATATAGACCATTTCTCTGTGTGTTGCCCAAGAAGGCTCCAAACCCCAACTTCCCAAGCAAAAGGCTGGGGGTAGGCTATTAACATTTGCAAATGTACACCTCCCTCGTTATCTTACAGTCAGGCTCGTGCAGTCTATTTAGTATCATTCCAGAGTTCACTGAGATGAAAATAATGACAAAAAATACTGTGACAAGATAAAGTACAGTGCTATAAAAATTCTCTACAGTGCTATAAAAATTAGATTCTTAGCAGAAAAGAGAATGAAGAGGTAATTTAGTAAAAGTGATGGATGAACCTCTGAAGGTTCAGAATTTTAGTTCAGTGCAGTCGCTTATTCAAACCTGAGAAATTCAGGGGAACAGTCACCCACCATGAGAGCCGGTCCCCTCCGTTTCTCACCCACCTTAGAGCTGGGAATGAGGAGAACACAAGAAACAAAAGGTGATTACAGTCTTTAATCTAGCTAGATTCCTGGTGGCAGTTAAATCAACTCTTATTTGACCTAAGCTGGTTCTCACTTTTCCTGCAGGCAGAGTGCATATATTTCTATCAGGAAAAATGGAGACACTTGCTGCAGTGTGTGGCAGGACTTGCACAGTGTCTGAGATTGCCGGAGGATCACCTTTTGCATGGGTCTCATTTTATGCAAGCAACTTATATGATAAAATCCCCTTTTGACTGGTTAGCAGGTTACTAGTAAAAAAAGGGAGTACTTTGGTAGTGGTATGATTGTCTGGCATTGATAAACAGAAGTATTAAAGGCTCACGTTTCACTAGTACTGTTGATCCCCAGATGTCAAAGTGCCTTACAAAGAGCTAAATATCTTTATTGCCACTTTTATAGCTGGATAAAAGTGAAATGAAATAATGAACCATGGTCACAATGGGACTAGATGTTACAAACAGGAATAAAACTCAGATCTACCAAACCCAGGATTTCATTTTCATAAGGGAGGCTGTACCTATTGCGTTGAACGATAGGCAATGTTTTCAATATGTGGCCATATTCTCCCTAGGCATTTTGCATGAGCAGAAGAGTATGAAGTATAGACCTTGGCGTTGCATGAGCACTGACATCAGTTGGCTGAACTACTCATGCTAAAACTTACACAAATGCTGTAAAATAAAACTACTTCAATACTTCACTGAGTTGTAGCCTGACTAAGGACCTTTTCCTCTAACCAAATAAAATCTGGCACCTCTCTCCACAAGGCCAAATTTTCAGTGATAGCATTGCTTAGAATTTTTTATTAACTAAGAAAAAAAATTATTATCTATCTATCTATCTATCTATCTATCTATCTCAGTCTGGTAATGTAGAAGCCAAGTGTTGACTTGGGTATTTATTGTACAGACCTGGCCACTGAGAGGCTTTACAGCTTTACAGCTTCACAGTGAATGTAAAAGGTGGGGGTTGAACTGTTTAGGTAGTTGCATGTAACAGATTGTAAAGCTTGTAGAGCAGAACCGAAAGCACAACACTCTACGTAGGACGGTTGCAGTTCACTGTGAGCACCCACCAACATTCATGAAAAGCCTTTTTTTTCTTTAAGCAAACACTTTGTGCTCTGCCCAGCTGGATTTGCATGCAAAATAATACCTTTCTATTTCTCGCAGTAAGCGAAGTGTCAGTAAATGACAACTGAAATGAGGTTTATTTGTTACAGTGTTTAAAACATGACCCTTGATAATTTTTCTTAACGGTAGCTGATTTTACCTTGATTAAGCTTAAAGAAATATTACATACATTTAATCAAATATGTTTAATATGTTTCATTTACTAGGATGGAAAGAAATAAGGCAGCTCCTGGCCAAGACTTTTTTTGGAGGAGTGACACAAAAGTATGCATTAAAAATGATTATTCATTCAAGCCTCGAGTCTTACCTGGCTGGCAGAAATGAAAGGCGGCTGCCTTGAATGTAGGAGGAATGTAAAAGAGTAACACAGCAATCATAAGCTGACACAGAGCATTTCGCCACAGCTGTGTGAGAGTGGCTGGACTGGGTCAGAGCGGAGGTGACGGTGGCCCAGGGCTCTCCCACCAGGTGAAGAGCACGCACAGAGCACGCACGCATGATGCTCCCCCTGATGCTATCTGAACTTTTTCCACCTGGGGATGTCCTGAGCCAGGTATGGTTGTGTATATTCACACACATACTGTACAGTAGAACTGGTTCTTCTTTAGCTCTTCTCTGGATGTGCAGTGAGGGGCAGATTATCATTTGTCCATAGATTAGGCAAGAACAGGGGGTGTCAGTGGCCATCCCGCTCTCGAGCCTGGGGTCTGGCTGAGTAAAGGCGTTATTCTAGCGTGCTGTCCTCCTCCAAAGGGCAGGAGTGCTCCTCGCGCCCTCCCCACCTCCTCGCTGCCCCCTCCGGAGAATGTTTTTTTTCCTTTTGTCATTTTCCCTTCACACTTTTCTGATTGGACACGTTATTTATGGACTGTGATATACTGCATTTCTGAATTGATTTTGTGTTCAGCTATTGTAAAGCATTTTTGTGGACCAGTACCTTAGGGTGATATATATTTTTTTCTTTACTGATGTTCTGACTTACCTTTTTCTCCCTGAGTTTCCTACCCTTTGCCTCTTGTTTTCGTATTTCTTCCATAGCGGACTAGAATATGCAGCTAACCTCCTCAGGAAATAAAATCTCATTAGAAAATGATAAGAACTAAAATGCATTCATTTAATGAGACAATTATATTAATTTGCTTATGGCCAGTAATAGAGAATGAGAAAATCTTTTGATTTTATGTTTCTCTTCCCTTTTTTTTTTCTCCCTTTGGTCCCACTGCCATGTAATTTCTTTCCAAAGCCCTCCGCTACGAGGTCACAGCATTTTTGCCTGGACATGCTGGTGGCAGCCAGCAGAAGCCCAAGAAGGTGGAGACAGACGGCTCTCCATCTGCACTTCCACCCTTCTCTCCAGGAGAAGCCTCCCGTGAGAAACAGATGTGGGTGAGTAGGTTGGTGATATAAAGTCATACGGATTGCAAGACTTGTTTGGAAACTAAATCCTGGAGGACGGGAGGAAATAACGGTGGATTTGGGCAGAAGGACAGACCTGTGAGAGGGGGTGAATGGGATAATGGGAAACCATCCACCACTGGATGCATGTTTGAAGCAAACAGTAGGTTCACCAGCATCATTGCCCAGTATAAAGAAAAGTTTCTTCAGTCTGTGCGATATTGTTGACAGATGAAATGAATACAGTGTGGAAGAGCTGGACTTAAATAATGTATTCCCATCATGTCAATAATTAAACCAGAAAGATCATCAAAGGATAACTATGAACTGATAATGATCTTTTGGGCTTGGTGGCCTCCCAAAGCATGGTTCAATCACTCACTCCCCTGTTAGCAGAATCAGTTCCTTCCATAAATAAGGCAGGTGACAGCAGTTTAAGGACCTATAATGTAAAAATCAGATGGCATAACATGTTAGAGAGATTGTCTTGATCCATTCCTTGTGGTCAGAACTGTGGCTGCCATTGACCTGTTACTCAAAACTTGGAAAATCGTTTATTAAGAAGGTTTATAGGCAAACACATAGGGATTTTAGCTGTTGTTGGAGTCAGGAAACAAGGATATATTTCAGGAAACTGACATGAAACATGAGCACAGAAATGACAGGAGGAGAGGTTGTTTCTACAGTACTGTTTCAGCACCAGCATTAGTTCCTCCTCACACCTTGCATTTCTCATTCTAAAGATCATCAAAGACATTCAAACTGTACACTTTGCTCTAGCCAAGAGGTAACATTTCAGACATTTGCTGTTAATGCCTTTAATTAATAAGGAATGGCAACCGTAAGTGGCTCGTTCAGCATCCAGGATGAAGATGGGTAACTCTGCTGTCCCTGCCTCATCGCAAGGGCTTCTTGGAGGTGCCGACTGCTCCGCGACCCATCAGCGAGCACAAACTAAGATGTGGAAAGCAAAAAAAGAAAAGCATAGACAGTCTTGTAGATGGATCAAACATTTGAGAAGCAGAATATATATACGTACTGATGCTCTCCAGAGAAGATCACACACTAGCATGGTTATAATTCTCTGATATTTGCTCTGCCTGACTCGGAGCTAGTTGGGGTGACTCTCCACAGCCTTGCATGGAGTTATGTGGACAAATATATAAATGCTTAATTTCTAGTTCACTTGTCCTTTGGGTGCCTCAAGTCTCTTTTGGATCCCAAATTACAAACAGAGCCGACATGTCCGTCTCACATCTAGGAGCTGAACTCTGGGTCTGAGCTGACTGCTGTGATCCTTCTCTTCAGAGAGAAGTCCTGTAACCTCAGCCATGCCGATGATGGAGCTGATGTTGTAAAGTCTCTCTGTTCTCAACCAGTTGAAGATTAGTGGTTAATCTGGACAGATAATGTGGATTTTATTACTCTTGTGGCTGCATGTTGCTATTACTGAATGGGCAGTTCTGTACAATACTTGGAGATCTGTATCGACTGCAGCGATAGTTCAAGTTCGGGCTAGGTGCACAGTAAGCACTGTGAACAGAGGCCACGCTTTTTATCCCAGAATTTTTATCATTTTACCAGGTCCTATTTATTTTCAAGCATCTGTTCAACCTTTCATGCAAGATGAAAACAATAGCTTCAGCTGCTTTCTACCTGAGCACTGGAGGAGTTCAAGCTGATATTCACATCAAAGCACTCCGCATATTTATCATTCCTGATTCTGTAATAAGCAGCGGCGTCTGACAGATGCACAAAAGCACCACAGTTTCCACTTGGACCATACAATGGCAGCAATGACTTCAAACTAGGATTAAAGACTCACTCAGGAAATACTGAGCATTTTCCTTACTGAATAATTACAATCTCCTCGCAACTTGCATTGCTGTCAGTGCCAGGCCACAGCCGGCAGCTCGGGAGTAAAGGGGATGCACTGGGAGCTCTTGCTGCCGCTGCTGCAGCAGAGTTCACTGTTGGTTTTAGTGGGAACAGGAATACACCTATAATTCTTCTCCAGCACTTTATCAAGTGACACATAATCAGTTTGGTTTAGAATTTTTCAGACATGATAAAGATGTATTTCCTTGCGGGCAACCCTAGTCTTATTCTAAGGAATAAGTCACTTTTTCATTTACCAGAAAGCAAATCTTGCTCTGCAGTTAAAGCTTATGTTTAAGAGAAAAAAACATACCATAAATAAAGAAAAAAATCTGAATTCAGCTATCAGGGTGCAATTCCTCAGTAGCTTGTCTCAGGAATAACTTGTATCAGTGACAGACTCAAAAGTAAGAAAGTAAGAATATGTAACAACTTGACATTATTTAATACATAGAAAAAGCTGTTAAAAGAACATTATCCAGCCTGCAGAGAGAGGCACCCAATCACCCTTACAAGTGTGTCAGATGCCATTATTTTTTTCTTACATTTTTTGAACCATCACATGCATTTTTTATTAAATATACTGCTTTATGCTATGTGAGAGAAACTAAGAGCATTGGCCACAAGCTCCAAACACATCCAGTAACAAGAAAATTCAAAGCTTACTGAGAAATTTCAATTCCATTATGGAAGATTTGCGTATAGACAGAGACGATACATGCTTTGCTCAAAATAACAGAGTATAGACACATAATGATTTTAAAAGACAATTAAAACCACTTTAATTAACATTTACTAAGATTTTTGGTGATTTTAGTAAGTAATAATCTCATTTAACATTATCAAATTTAGGCATAGATGTTTTATAAAGAAATTAGTTTGTTTAAAACATGCTTTTCATGTGATTATGGGATTTGGCTGAAAAAAAATACTTTACAAAATTTAAAGCATCTTTAAAAGTGCATAGTAGTCTCTTCACCAGTATGCAGTACTTGCTTGCTTTGGATTGTAGTGTGGATGCATCTGCAAATCAGTAAAATGATACAATTGAGTCTTTAAATTGATCTTTTTAAGGCATAATTTGTGCTATGGGCTCGTGCCTGGTGAAATTTATCTCAAACAATAGCATATCAGTATTAGCATGCTCAATTATAGATCTTCCTACAATACAATAGCTAGTATGAGTCCCTAAAGGCTAAAATGGTTCTTTTCCAGAAAGCCATATATTTTTATGTTTAAATAATCCATAAAGACTGTCCCTGTTGAGAAGTTCAAAAAGACTGTTCTGAATGCTTCACTGCAGGGCTTCGGGCTGTATGATATAATGCAAATCCTGGCAGTCATACAGTAGGTCCCTGTTTCAGCTCTGGATGGCCTTTTTTGGGCTTCACGTTGACTGCCAGAATGGGATTCTGATTTACCTTTCATTTTATATAATACAGCCTAGAGTCCCTTAGTGTAACATTAGCAAAGGACTTACTTAACTTATTCAAGGAGCAGTGATCGGGAAGACCTTGAAACCAAAGGCTGGAACGTGTTGGCGGCCAGAGCTGGAGCAAGCAGCGGGCATCTCCAGCAGATGCCAGCACGCTTTCATTACACCAATGTGCAGACACCGGTCGAGTGGTGGGAGCCTGTGCGTGATGTTCTGCCCTGGGCTGTGAAAAATGGAGTATTGATAAGAAGCAGTGTTCTAGGTTGGGGCAAGCATGTAAAACCTGGACAGCATGTGCACACAGGCACAAGTTGCCCCATAGGATTCTTATTACATATGTGCTTAAAATTAAGGCAGTTACACACAAAAAAGCACAAAATTAAAATTAAAATTAAGCACATGCATAATAAGACTTCTATGGGGCAACTTGTGTCCATATGCTTGTGTCCACATGCTCAAAATAGGGCCACCAAAATGATCAGAGGGCTGGAGCACCTCTGCTCTGAGGAAAGGCTGAGAGAGCTGGGGTCGTTCAGCCTGGAGAAGAGAAGGCTGCAGGGAGACCTTGTTGCAGCCTTTCACTACTTAAAGAGGGCTTATAAGAAAGATGGGGACAGACTTTTTAGCAGGGCCTGTTGCGATAGGACAAGGGGTAATGGTTTTAAACTAAAAGAGGGGAGATTCAGACTAGATATAAGGAAGAAATGTTTTACAATGAGGGTAGTGAAACACTGGAAGGGGTTGCCCAGAGAGGTGGTAGATGCCCCGTCCCTGGAAACCTTCAAGGCCAGGCTGGATGGGGCTCTGAGCAACCTGATCTGGTTGAAGATGTCCCTGCTCATTGCAGGGGGGTGGACCGAATGGCCTTTAAAGGTCCTTTCCATCCCAAAGCAGCTTGAAATTAAGCACATACATACATACTGAAGTTTTGGTGGGGTTGGGTCATCCTGGCTTGCTCAAGGTCAAAAAACTATTTGACACCAGGACTCAATAGGACCCAAACCTTAGGGGCCAACAGGAGTCCCTGATCGCCCAACCACCCTTTCCTTCCAACATGAGGCAACTGGAAGCAGACAGTCTTCTGTTGCATTTGGTAAATATTGTCCTCAGGTTTGGGGTTTTTTCTGATAGGTTTAAAGAGGAGCTGAAGAACTCATAGCATCTCGATAGCCGCTTGTTTTCTTTTGCAGGACTTCTTCCTACCTTGCTTAAATTTGCAGTTCTAAACAATTCTCTATCATGCTTCCAAATTCCAACTTGATATTATATTATTAAGGAGGTGTTTTTGATATATCTTATCTTGACATGTATCTCCCAAGCCAAATGACCTCAGGCACTGTTCCTAATTAATTTCATAAAGGAAAAAAAAAAAAAAAAAAGCTGGCAAGAGGCACCGGCAGTGACCCTTCCCAAAGTCCTCCAGACTGGGCTGGGCTGCTCCCCGCTTGGTGGTGCGCGAGAGGGAGCGCAGGTGGGACATTGCCCCATGGCTTCATCTCCTCGTGCCACTGCTCGCCGTGAATTGAGGCACGGCTGCTTTACTCCATCTGATGCCAAGGCCAAAGGCAGCACAACCATTCCCAAACACCCATCAGGGCAATAACCAAACGTGAAATAAAAAGCTCCTTTTTTAAACATTAAAAGCCACTGAAACAAAGGGCTTTTTTTTTTAAAAAACAATATATTCTGAGAGAATGAGAGATTAAGTTGGAGGAGTCACTTCCAATCAGAAAGCCACCATTTAATTACAACACACAGGAAATTACAGAGTGAATGGCCGGGACAGTGATAAGAGACTGACACCGGAGGATGACAGGTACTGAAATCCGACCACTTCATCACAAAGCTACTTATCACAAGAGCCTGTCTGGAAGGCTGACAATCTGATTGTACTGTCAACTCAATTCATAATTAATATATTTATCAAATTAATTACTGAAAAAATCTCACTGGCGCTCGCCATAAAACAGTGGCTAAATTCATTGCCTGTTGGCTTCGTTTACTGCTAATAACCGTGCTGTCAGTTTAATGAGGGCAGTGAGTGGGCCCTGTTTTAGCTGCATGACAGACAAATTGCCCTCTTATATAGAATGATACAGAGAATTTAAGAGAAGAAAAGAAATATGTCATTGTTTGGTGACAGCCACAATCGGAGCCTTGTCTCGGAAACTTAGCATCAGCTCTAACGTACATGAAAGGGAGGTTGGGAATTCCTTTGTCAGCTAAATAAATACTTTATGAAATCCTGACTGATCCCTTCGTCTGAAATGACCTCGCGGCACCGCGTGGAGCTCTCAATAATTCCTTGTTTATTCCAAAGACCTGACAGGAGTTTGTTGTTTGACAGGAGGCAAGAATTTTGGTGCACGCCTGTGCCGGTGCAAACACAGCACGGATTCCCGGCTGTCTCGGGAAGCAGGAGACCCGAGGAACAGCAGGGATGGAGCAGTGGGTCTCATAACGGCTGGGCGATGCACGAAAGGTGCAGGAGCCAGCGCTCATCTGGCAGAGTTGGACACCGCGCTGCTGTAACTTGGACATAGGACCTGTCTATTATGCTTAATTAACTGCACACAAGCTAATTGAGGTGCTACGTTGCTGTGCCTGAGTTTGTTGTACTGGGTTGTGCAACCCGGCTCTGGTAAACAGCTAAAAGTTGCTCCATCCCTTTGCCAAGCGGGACTTTGATAACGAGAGAGCGGTCCATGCCGCCGAGAAAGAGAGGATGCTTCCTCGGACAAGCAGTGTCGGGGCTAAGCAGCACCCCAGCAGCGATCTGCAAACTTCCCAGTTGTTGGATCAGGTCCTAGCCACTGGTTTTAATGGGATTTCATGCACATCATTTCAATTTGTTCAGCTCAGCCTGTGGAAGCTGCGCTGCAATGTAACATGGCAAATCTGCCAAGAAATGAATATTTAATCACAAAAGTCAGAAGAAAGTTGGGGTTTTTTCTCTAATGACTATTAAATCAAGCTGTCAGTTCTGCAAGGCCAGAAAACCCAGCTTAATTTGGGCTGATCCCCCTCTACATGGTGAAGAAAGGAACCACCGTGGAGTGTGTACATTTACCCCTTAAGTCAAAATCCTGTGCTGTAAGCCTCACCCTGAAAAACATTTTGTTGGCTTAATAGCTTGATAAAAGGGGGTTTTGTTACAATATATAAGCAGTATTGAATGAAAGCCCAGATAATTTGGACAGTGTTTAACTAGGTTTTAAAAACCTAATGTTTCTTGTTTAATGAAGGAGATAGATTGAATAAAATGTGGACAAGTGGTAACACAGTGTGATTCTACTTCACAAAGGTTAAGTGATAAAATTAATGCTGTGAAAAATCTTGTGTAGCAAGTATTCACATTAAAATATAATATGTGTAATAAAGAATATAAACACCAATGATCACTGGGGAAAAAAGTTTGAGAGAGAGGAAAATCCTTGTGGGTTACTAATCATACCAGGTATATTCAAATCTTTATCACTTGTTCCTGCCAAAAGTATTAAATTCCTAAATCTAAAGAGAAGGAGCCTGAGATGACTGAAGGGGTATTTTATAGTGGAAGAATTTCAGACTCTTTCCTGGCAACGTCCTAATTCTGTGTCATTGCTTCAGTCGAATAGCAATAAAATAATGAAAATAGTTGACAATGGTGGCAATGGGAGTTAAAAAAATGAATATTCAGCATTAAAAGCATGTTCCCTTCGTGCATGTGCACACGCGTATATGTGCATGTATATATTTTGTCCTTATATTATTTTCACGCAGCATCTTCCCATTCTGCAATGCCCTCTTTCTGTTGTCACCGGCAGCTTGTATTTTCTATCTCGTTTCTGCCTGTCATTGACGCCAGACACTCCAACGAGGACGCCGCTGTAAACACACAGCCAGCAAAACCCCTGGGCTCGAGCCGCCCCTGCAAGCGGTTTGTGACAAATATTACGACATAAAATTCAGACCTGGTTTTTTTCTTTCATCTAGGTCATACCTAGATCACAGACTGAGATTACAACCGCTGACTGCTGCCCTGTCTGCCGCCCTCCACATCGCTCCGGCTTTTTACCCCGCTCTCCGGCTCCGAGCTCTCCATCCCCGGTGTCTGCCCCCCCAGACGTCACCTTGCCCTGCTGCTTCAATGCTCTCCCTTGTCCGTTGGTGGCAGCCGCAGCAGGACGGCAAACACAGCCAAGTAATTACACAGCTATTCTCTGGTCTGCTTGACAGAAAGAGGATTGCACGCCCGAGCTCCAGGGAGCTGCTGGCATTTACTGCCGAGAGCCTGGGGAGCTCCGGCACGCCGGCGTGCCGGGCTGGGAGACACGACCCCAGCCCTGCATCGGCTGCATCTTGTGCGTGGCCACCTCTGTCACCTCTGGGACAAGTCTCGCCTTGCTTTGCCCGTTTGTAAAATGAAAATCGCCCTCTTTCCCAGCCTTGGAGCTGATGCCGTGTGTCTTGCTCAGATTAATGTTTGCAAAGCGTTAGGAAGTGCTGGCTGATCTGCAGAAATAGATGTTTTCATTTCATTTTAGCACCTTATTTATCAGGGCAACTAGCCACCATCTGAATTAATAAAGATAAAAGTACAATCATTTCAGTATCAGACAACGCTTGAAAAATAAAAGGAAAGGCTCAGTTTGCACCATCCATCCCTAAGGGATAAGAGTATGTCTGCAGCGAATGAACTCGGCTAGAAAGGCTGTCCACAAATAATAAAAATGATCAACTCCTTAGAGTTATCTTATCCAGTCATCTCCTGTGAAACATTTGGATCAGATATCCCTTACCTGAGTTATTTTATTTGGCATATAGCACTTTAGGCAAGATTTTCAGGAGGCAAATAGGAAATGAGAGTTGGAAAACATTAATTAAATGTGAATACAACAGCTTAATGGGTTTTATCTTCAGATGAACTGGAGATGACTCTTTGCCATTCACTTCTTAAAACTGCAAGCAGAGATAAAAGAAATGTAGCAAGGAAAGGCGACCAGGGAAAAGATGAAAGATTCGGTAGATTGACAAGACCAAAGTAATTTGATTTGTATTCAGGATGGACCAGTTCACAAATTTTACATATTGCTGCTGTATGGCTGCATATCAAAGACAAGTGAAAGAATACTTAATTCTTGCAATAGCCACTTTTAAAACTAAAACTATCCTGTTTGAATGCTCTTTTACAAAGAGCTTTTTACCACCAGCTTTATGGGGTCCTCTCCCCATATGCGAGGTTTCTTCATGTCCCATTGAAATGACCAGCTTTGGTTTACACTAATGTTAGTTTGGAATAGTTTATCCTGAAAATTGCCGGGTATATCCAGAAGGCAAAAAGAGTTTTTCTGAAAAGTTCCAACAGGCTAAAAAAAAAGGTCAATGATTTTTAAGTAACAAAACATTCAAAATATATTGTACTTGAGATGTACTTTTGTTTAATTTTTTCTTCTCTTTGTAGTTCAAGCAATACTTGCCACTCCCAGCCAGCTTTTCCATGGCTCCGTGTCCTTGGGAAAATCTTGTACTTCTCAATACCTCCAGAAAATATTTCCACTCTATACAAGTAAATGGTCAAGCTGATGAGAAACAAATAGCATATATTTTAGTCATAATGTCCTTTTAAAATGGCAAATAATCATTTTTGCCTGGGTGTATGTGCGTGTACAGATGTTCACACTTGTCACGTTGGTGTGCAGATTTAACTACGTTGCCTTTCCTTTTCTTTTCCTTGTACACATGGAGCAACCTGTCTCTTTGGACTGTTATTTCTGCCTGAGGATTACACCTGCGTATCATCGAAGGCCCAGTGACATTCTTAACATTTGGCTTTTTGCTCTCTAAATTGGACATGGCCGAAAAGTATTACGGATTTTTTTGGGGGAGGGGGTGTCACATTGTTTACACAAGAAGAAAACACAAATAAATGGAAAGTAATCTAAGAGTGTGTTTGTGGGTAACTGGAAATATTCCTGGACTGGCAACAATGATTGTCAGTAGTTTTGCATAACTGGCACCACAGAAAAAGGGTTTTCAATAATGCCCGCTTTTAAACTGCCACTTTCGTACCATGTCTTTATTTTTAATTAGAAGTTATTGACGCAAAGATACAGTCCATTTTCACACATCCCACTCCAGGAAAGCATGCAGCCATCTCCCCACTGACCTTCTTTCTCCCCTGCTGATGCAAGGACGTGCAGTTGGGGATAGTTATCTATAGATGGCAATCTTATTCTTAGCACAGAGCTGAGGTGAAACCCGTCAGCTGTTCTTCCAGAAGACAAATAAAACACATCTATATGCATATATTTACAAGCACTGAAAAGCAGTTTTTTACCCTGGGATTGTACAGGATACATTGCAACAGGGTTTCAGGCTTGATTTCGGTCCAGAGGGGCTGCTTTACAATTAACCTGTCTTGTATAACAATAGGAATTCATTAATGTCTGCTAAACTGCTCAGTTATGCTATCATGTGAAAAGCTGCACTGAGTTCTGTGCTAACTTAAGTGGGCAAAGCACTATCGTTTCCATAGCATGTGGTCATGTGCATTACAGCAGAGTATTGTGCCTCACACTTAACACTTTTTTAAAATATTGCATCCTTCATACTATGTTTTTAATGTTTTTGCTAGAGAAAGAAGTGGTACCATTTCTCTGGAAGGTGCAATGAAGAATTAAATGATGCTCTGGCATTCACTCTACCTCTGCTCAGGTTAAACCTGTTTAACAGAAGATAGAGAGGAACGATACAGAACTCCCGCCCCAAAGAGGAGATGTTTTGTGCTTCTCTCTGTAGGACAAGGGAGAGGACACCACGGGATGCATGGTGAACATCCCACACCTTCCCCAGAGACTGGAGAAAAGTGCCTGAACATAGGAACCTGTTTACATTAAGAGAATAAGTTGTTGTTAATAATGAGAGTATGGTTCAACTGGTGACCAAATGTGGTTGCCTCTCTATCCAAGACATCTGTCCACAGGTGGTTCTCCAAAGGCATGCACGCTGAGAAGACACGGAGCCAACCACTGCAGGTATCACAGTCAAAGGCTGTTTTTTTATATTGAAATTAATTTTATATCAAAGAGTATGCTACAGTGCTAATATGCTTAATAGACACATCATATACACCTCAAAGAGATTTTGATATGTGTTTGAGATTGTTATGGCCTTCATTTAGCTCTGGACCTGTGCTAATACTGATAGATATCAAATAACCAGCACTGACAATAGTACTGTGTTATTGCTGGAAGTGCTGTTAAATGAAGCCCCCTTCAGCTGGTAGGCTGGGGCTACAAAATATTGATATAGTCGATTACCCAAAAGCTGGGTAATTAAATCCACAAAATATCTTGGCAGATATGAAGTTCTCACACAACTGAAAGACATTAAAGCTGATAGTGGCAATATTCTCAAAGTACAAATAAAAAACACCTTTGGTATAACATGCACAGCATTTTAGACTCATTCAACACCTATCGAGGAGCTGCTGTGCTGCCTGTTTTAAAACAAGTCCCAGAGTAGCCCATTTATTTAGAATTCACAAGCTAACACTTTCAGGGCCCACTTCTGATAACTTGCAAAATCTAAAACTCCTCATTAAATGCCAGACAAATTGACTGGCCTAAGGGCAGGATGGGTGAATGGGATACATGAGCATGAGTCCAGTTTCCTGTAATTAATGAGATCTGAATAAGCAGAACCAATCCAGCCTGAGTGTGAATAAAATTACTGCACCTAGCAAAGTTCAAATAAGAAATATGTGAACTTTAAAGTAGTCGAACACAAATCAAGATGTTGAGTTTTTATAGAAACCTTTAGAAGCTCCAAAACCTGGAGCTCAATATGTTTTGTGGTTTTTTTTTTTTTCTCATGGGCTGGTAACTTAAGCTTAAGAGAATACTATATTTCAGGGGCCCCAATTCAGAAAGGCTCTTGAAATATTTAATTTTAGGCATGTAAATAGTTGTCTCTGTTCAGCAGACATTTAAACACAAATTCTTGCCCCACTCAATTCAGCCAAAAGTAAGAATGCATTTCAGTTTAACTATAAGGTAAAATATTTTGTTTCACCCAGATCTGCTCTGCTTGAAAAATGTTTTTGAGAATTTGAGCATCTCAATCATATCATTGGGTTTTTTTACTTTCATAGAAATTAGACATTCTATTTTCATAGACATTTTCATAAATTTTGTACACTGGAGTCAAGAAAATCTTACAAAGGTCACTGTGATATTGCATTGTCTAAAATGCCAGAGAAACATGCCTCTGCTATGCTATCCTGTTCTGGGAAACAACCAGGGAAGTCTCATTTGTACGAGGGGAGGGGGAGTCAGATGCAAGAATAAAAACTTCAGTAGCAATTAACTGTCTTAGCCTGGCTAGGTCGGCACAGAAATTGAAATTCATGGCCAGTCCCCATGTGTTTAGAACAAAATTTGCTGCTTTCTCTGTCATCCTGCTCCTTTGCAGCATCACTAGCAGGAGACCCTGAACAAGGTCTAAAGCACGGTGGAAGTGGACTCTTCTCCAATAAAACCCAAACCATGGTTTAGGCATTAGCTTAGCATCCCCTGGCATAGCTCTCATGGGCTGTTGGGTTTGAAACATCAGTGCTGTAAAAGGTGCCATGCTCCAGGTCCAGGCAATGGAGTACAATTGCTCTGAAGTCAGAAATTGAGCCTAATTATCTGTGAGCTTTCTGATTGCTTTTCTGACGCATTTTCCAGAATTGCCTATAATGTCTCTCTCTTTAATAAAATTCATTAAAATTTGCATTTGCTAAAAAGAACAGATCAGGTATCCATCTTTTAAAAAAGGAAGATGAGTGCTATTGTGTCACAAAATACTAAAAATTGGGACCTGGGTGCTTCTTCCAACTTTTTGTTAAAACGTCGCAGTTTTGCTACTGACCTGAGGAACAGTGACCGGAGCTGAAGTTCAGACAGGAACTGTTATATCACCTTGCCTCAGTTTCTTCGTCTTTAAAATAACGATTGTAGCAAACGTGTGCTTTGCCAGCAGGGAATATGGGATTTTTACATTTCAAGCTCTTTCTTGGAAGAACTGCTCAAAATATCGCATCTCTTTACGTAGAGAGGCAGTTACATGAAAGAGCCATTCTAGGTGAAAATGCCTGGTGTTTATATTTTTTATATATCGGTCAAGATAAATTTCATTTCTTGCAGGTTTTTATTTTTCTTCTTGGCACTTAAGCACTGCTATAAAGTATAATTGCAGCTCAGATAAAATTATGGGCTGGAATACAGGATTTAAAAGAGTTTTTCTTTTTAAGTAGCGGTGAAATTCCTGTGTTGGCGGATAGCAGAAATATTGTTGGAGACTTTGCTCAGGGGAAAATCCAAAAGTAACATAAATACAACTTTAAAGAAACCACATTTTCTCTGAAAAGCACTTTCTCAAGAGACTATGGTCAACTTCAAGGGTGCCTTTATCAGACATTCCAGCGGGAAAAAACAGGAAGAAGAGCTGGACGCCGAAGGTAACACAATAGGGGTCTGCAGCAGTCACAGGAGTATCGGTTACGATAAACCAAGCTGTGCAACAAGGAGATTAAGATGTGGATTACCGACCACTTACTATGTGTCATAAAGAAAAGAATAGTTTCAGATGCCAGCTTGACTTAATCTGGTACCGGCGGTCTTTCCTTGAAAGGATTAATGGGGACTTTTTTCTACCTAGGCATTTTTAATGGGTTTGTCATAATAAAGATTGAGAGGAGCAACAAGTAATGACAGAAACTTCAGTACGAACTATTAAAGGATTTGATAACAAATTATCCATTTCTGAGTCAAACCAAATCACCATTAGTTGCATGCCTTGCTTAATTAAGGAAACATTGTATTCCAATTGAAATTAGCTGTGGCAGTGATAGGGAGCCTTCAATCCGTTTCTGTAAACATGAAATCAGCTCAAAATGCTCATTGATTTGAAGTGTGGGCCTAAGAGAGGATTTTTTTCTTTAGCATGGGTTTGTGATGCCATCACCTTTTTTTAGGCATTCCTCTATTGTCTTCCAAACTTTCCTCGTGACACAATCTTGCTGCAGAAACAAGAAGCAACTAAACACCCCAAACTGATCTCCTGCTGTCCCTGCTGTGTGTTTTTATAGTTTGCATTTGTGGTATAATTTGAAGGAAAGCCTTTGCTATCCCAAAATTACAGTACAAAAATGGATGTTCAGTAAAATGAAGGAAATGCTCCTGAGAAAAAAAGAATTGCCAAAGAGTAGATGCTTCAGATGACATTTTTCAGCAGCCACAAAAGAGCACAAAGACTCTGCACGTAGGTGAAGGCACGGGGTGAAGGGAAAGAGAAGAGAGTCTCACAAGGATATATTCAAAATGTAAGATGCCACTCAGAGCAGTTTACTACATAGCTGATGTCAAGGGAGGCACCTCCAGATACAAACCAGAGCACCAGTCGCAGTAGGAATACCTGTCCATTTGAAAACGTTGTCTCATTCCCATGCGTCTTCCTTCTTTAATGGTGCAATTATTTCCTCTTAATAAGTGCAAGATGGCATCTTTCTCTAAATTGAACTCTTTCTGCTCAGTTCAATATTGTACTTTAGTATACTTTATATAAGTTACCATACTCATTAAATACTGACCTCTGGAAGGATTTCCAATGTTCTTGTTGGATACAGACCTCCATCACAACAGATGGGTCACCTTAACCTGCTCCTGCAGCCGTATGTTTTCTTCTTAGAATATAAGCTCTTACTTTCCTAATGCTGATGGCCTGTACAGATCAAAAATTTTCTATTCCCTAATGCTTGTATTTACCTTAAAGAGCATCACACTGTTCTGCTTAATATGATCCTGGGCCTTTCTGGCACATTAATAAGCCTAAATATTTTTTCCTAATCATGCATACCAGTTTTCTGTAAGTGGCTTGGAGTAATATATAGCAGCGACACACTAACTAGTTGATGTTGTAACTGCAGTCAGATTCCTAGCAACACCAGAAATTAGGAGTGCTGCCTATGCTTTTTCTATGTGCATTATGCCAGAGAGACCCAAAGGCTCCCTTCCCCATTTGGTGGTGGTGATTTCTAACACATCCTATTCCAGCAGACCAGAAATCCCAGAATTACCAGAATAATATTATAGAATCATAGAATCATAGAATAGTTTAGGTTGGAAAAGACCTTTAAGATCAAGTCCAACCATTAATTAGCATGGCAAGTCCACCATTAGTTATGAAGATACACAGATTCTGGTTTTTTTATGTGCCTATAGTTCATAGAAATATAGATATGAAAAAAATAGTATTTTTTCCATTTTTTGTTGACAAGTCAAAGGAAAAAAGGCAGGTAAAATGTTTAATGAAATCTTCCCTCTGTTTTAAAACCAACAATAATAACTAAACCTTGTAAATCTTAACAAAAAGCTTATTCTAGATTAATCTTAAATTGTGAAAGGCATTGAATGATCCTTTGTTGTATTTTCTTTATGCACATGGAGCTGATTTACTAACATGACTTTTATAGAGTGAATTTTTAAAGTTTTCTAAATTTCAGAATTTCAAAGCTGTACATTACATAGAATTTTTTTCCTTCTAAAATCACACAGAGTATGTTTAAAGGAATAACTTTTTAAACTTACATTTGTGGTCCACACACTATCAGGAGTTGTTTTGCCCATTAATTGTGACATTGGATATTTGACTGACAATTTCTTACTTACTGCCCACTTGTTTCAACAACTTCCTAGCCGCTGGATTGTCCCATTTTAAGACAGTTCACTGTCTCTATCTCTGGTTGAAGCCACTGGCTTTCTTCATCATTCTCCCACTTGCTTTGGGGCAAGACTGTGACAGCATTCCCTGGTCGCTGTCATGGCTAGGGTTTCCCACTTTCAGTTTACAGCTATAAAAAAATGGAATTAGAAGAGCAAGAGCACATCTACCAAGCACTCCTCAAAGAAAATCTCAGCTTGAAAATGTTAAGTCAGATCTAAGGCGCGTTTTGCTGGTCAGGAAGATCCATTGGTGCTGGTTGGGTTGCAGGTGAAGCTATGCGTGACCGGCTAGGGTCTAACAGGATCAATTGAAAGAGAATCATCAGTTTCCACCGGTTTTGATTAGTCCCCAGATAAAATGAGAATAGCGCTAGGCTTACCTTATGCAATCCCAGAGATATTTTCTGTCAGTCTGTTCTCCATTATTTCTTTTATAATTGAAAATTATTTTCTTTCAGTAAAGCAGAATTGTGAAAAAATCTAAAAAGACTTATTTTGAGACATATCCCAAAAAATTTTTCATCATTTTCTATAATGCATAAATAGTTCTCTTTTCAGATCTACGCATTGAGTCTATCCATTGGTAGATGGAGTGTCAAATACTGATTAATTGTTTAAATGTGAAATAGAGCCAAATTTTATTTTGTTCTGAATATCAGAAATGTTCTCAACATGTAGTTAAGTCACAGAAAGACTCTTCTGCAAAGCAGATTTTAACTGTGGGCATTTATGGCACAGTTGAGGTGCTTAGCTTTCTCAGAAGCCAAATTCTTACAAACATACTCAGCCATAAACACACACAGAGTCCCATCACTTAAAATTCTGGCCAGAAAAAAAGGATGACTCTTAGGTGCTAAACACGGCAATTCACTTGCTTGGGCAGGCTGTGATCTCCATGCTCATGATTCACCATTTAAAATGTCTTTCTCCACAGGTTAAGAGATTGCAGGGCAAATCTTTAGCAGTGATGAGCTCCATGGGTCTATGACCATTTTACACTATCTGAAGATCATGAAAACATGATCATGACCTAACAAAAACATACTGATGCTAATGGATAACAGAATAAACAGGGGACAGTTATGCACTCATATTTAAACACCTGTGGTCTTTACAATTAAAGTTTGCATTTCATTCATAGCACAAACACATTTTAAAACCATTTCCCAGTGAGTCATCTAATGTTTAGCAAAAGGTACCAGCTCTAATTGGAGTCCCTTAAAATTAACAAATCAAAACTGTTGTGGTTATGGCACTGGTTACCATGATACCAGCTTTTAGGAGCAGAGGCATTTTAACACCTTTTTCAAGATAGCTTTTGTGCATTTGTGCGGTTTTTATCAGCAGTAAGCTTGATGTCCCGTCCGTATACAGCTGCACATGCACAAATGTCGGAGTTGATCTATCCTAGTCCATTTACACAGAGAAACAGTGAAGAAGCCAGGCAACATTTAGAGAGCATCAGTAAAATGATGTATATGTGTACATACATCGTGTATATGTACACACGTCTGTTTACATACTCACTACAGCAGCAGTTCAACAAAATAGATGAGCTGCTCGTGTGCTTACGACTGAGCACATGCTTTACCTGATGGGAGCTGATGGAGGCGGAGGCAGCTGGAGCAGCTATTGCTGACCTGGGGAAACTGGCTTTGCTAAAGTCGGAATCAAGATTATACTGTGAGAGATCCGCCACACGTAGCTGTGTCCCTGTAAGATTAGAAAATAACACAAATAAATGCTGGATTTTTTTCTTTTATCAGCTAGGCAGTTGGTTGGATTTTCTCCAGCCCATTTATGATCAAAATTAAAACCTTCTATTTGGTCAGTCCATAAATATGCTCTAGCACACTCCACACCGACCTTTAAAAATGCCAATGTTAACTGGAGCACTCAGGGACATCTGAAGGATATTTGTTTTCATGGCTTTACTTGCAAAAGAGCTCCCCTTCGTTTTTAGCAGTTTTCCCAATATACACATGCAAACTAGCCCAGATCCCATCACATGTAATTTAAAATGTACAGTTTTGTCCTTCCATACTAAAGTGAACAAGCAAAACAACAAGCTCCTATTCAGAGCTAATTCAGAAGCCAGCTCTGCCGTGTCTCGCTGGCTGCTCTCTAACAAGCCCTTCATTCATTGCGGTTTCATGCAGCTGAGCTGTTTCTACCTGAGCCAGTGTTACAGACCTTTAATCAAACAAATGTACAAGGAAGCTCAACTACTTAACTGCCGTGCTTGTTCTGCAGACTGAGATAGCCAAATACAACAAAAAGAATTTTATTCCGCTCAAGACGAGTACATTTCCTTGCCGTTGTTCCCAACAAAGGGCAGCAGGTACAAATGGCCCCACTATCTGTGTCAGGGAGAAGTGGAGAGCAATTTGTTTCTATTAAACAGGATGGTTCTATTTTTTATTTTGTTGGCTTAGCCTCTCCGCAGCCTGTGCCAATCATGGTCTTTAATCTGAACTGCCCTTGACCGTTTCTGCTATGCCACAGAAGAATTCTCTCTTTTTTTTTTCCCCCCTTCTTCTTGCACAGGTAATTGTGAGAAAGCAAGTGAAAGCCCTGGGGTATTGGATTCAAAACACAATCCTGCCATTCTCAGAACCATACAAAGAATAAACTTGAATGCGACATTGAGTCCTCCCAGACTGCACCTGCTGGAGATCTCCCATCCCCTCCAGTTCATGGTGGGGTCACCACAGGCTCCGCTTTACTCTGGTGGCAGGAGAGCTACTATGTTTTCAGTTCACAGTGAGATTAGATCTACAATGTTTGACCTGTCTAATTTATTTTTTGTTTGATGAAGCAAGGAGAGCCAGGCACACGGTTAAATGCCTACCGACTTGTTCTCCTGGAGAATGCCGCTGGTGTCTTTCAAGGACCATTGATGTGGTGGCATTTTGAAAGGCTGTAGATCGGGGTTGGTATAATTTAATGTGACCTCAGTGTACAAGACTAAACTTTTCTATATCTCTACAGACTGACCTGGATCTTCTCTTCTCAGGGGTCTATGAGGAAAACCCAGTATAACCTATCCCGTGTGCAAGTTCTGAATTACATGGTGTTTTGTTTTCTTTTTTTGACGTAGGTGCCTTTGGATTTGAAACCTGTCCTGAAAGCACTGCTAAGCTTCATTTTGCCCAGTGTCTGAATTTCACTGTCTCACTTCCCTCCTTTGGCATGGGGAGTTAAGGTTGCCTGGTGTAAAGAAGTCAGAAGAACACAAGCTCAAACTAGTCCTTGCTGCACCAGCCTTCTTACATGAAATATTGCTGAACAGTGAGCTACGTCACACTGCCAAGATTCATCTCGAATAGTCAGGACAGAATCACAAATACTTCATATTTCTCTAAGTTTTTGATACACCAACATAGGTCTACCAGATGCCTCAGTTTTCCAACATCTGCCTACATCTGGAAAGATCCTCTATTCTTTCTTGCCCAGAAAAGACTTTTCTTAAGTATTTTTTCTCTTTCTTATTTTATAGCAGACAAAAATGTTGTTGATTTGGATCAATACAGCGTATAAAAGCCTCTTCTACTGGACTCCCGCGGAGGCATTTTTTCTGATACCAGGAATTAAGTAAGCTGATGTCCATCTAATGACATTTCTGCTTCCTTTTCTAGCTTCCTTTTCTAGATAAGAATCTTGAAAATCCATAGCACACTCACCAATTTAGCAGAGAAAAGTTGCAGATGCACCTACTGTTCATTGTCTTGCCTCCGTTTACACCCATCAAATAAATTTCCTAAGCTATTTCACAGGCTCGTAGACTGATGTAAACACATTCAAAAGCTCAGGATTTGCAGGCTTAAGATAGCCACAGCTCCCTTCAGAGACAGCACATGTACCAGAAAAAAAGCAGAATTTTGAGCAATCACCAAAAAAATTCCGTAATTTTTCATTTTGTTCTGGAAGTCTTGCAATAAACCAAGTCTTTTGGCAAGTACTGCTGCAACTCCTGGGGACCTGGAATTAGATCTGCTCTTTCAGATCACATTATCTCTGATTTTGAGATAAAAATCAGAAGCCTCTGACATAAAATCAGCTTTCTGTGGAGGGCAGATAAAAGCTGCAGTTGAACAAGCTTCTTACCTTTAAAAATACTGCGGAAGGAGATGTTCCAGTTTGAATTTTTTTAGGGAAAAATTCAGGTTAGTTATAATTTTTTCTGAGTATTTTTATCTACCCCTAAGGCAAGAGATAAATGAAGTGTGATAGTACTTAGGAGAGCTTAGGAACTATTTGTGGTGAATAATTTATTCGACAAATTTTGCCCTTATTTCAGTTCATGAATTATCTGTGAACTGACTGGTACTTTTACGAATTTATTCATAATTCAAAATTATTCAAGAAATGTTTCTGTCCAAACACATTTTGCTGTACAGTTTGCCTATGAACAGATTATTGATTTAGCTATTTATTATCTGCAATGTATTACTTGGGGGGATGAGGGGAAATTATTCCTTTTCAAAGGCCCTGTAACTCATCCTTAAACTGCATTTCAAAGGTTTCAGGAGAGCTAACCTTTCTGTTTGCTGCCTTCATGGGGTCTGAATTCACTTCTGCTAATTTTTGTCATCGTTAGCCATTCAGGCTGCTCTCTAATTGGATGTTTGAAACTGATTTAAATAAATTGGCTTTAGTACATAATTTGTGACTCTAGTCAAAACAAATATCAAATTTAGAAAAGAAAAGCAGGTATTCTGTTGCTATAAATAAGACAACCAACAGAACAGGTATTGTCCTATGTCTAGGTATGATTTACATATGATTTACATGCCTAGACATAGGGCAGTCAAAATCTCTTTGTAACCTATAGTAGTGTCCATGCATTTGAGCTTGTTTTAAGAAGAAAAATGTGTTAAAAAGGAAAATAGAAATAAATTTAGTGCAACTATGCTCCTATAACTTCAACTTAGTTTTCTATGGATCTAATGCCCTGATTTAATTTGATACAATTACAATAAAAGCTGCAATCTAAGGCGAGTAAATGAATTTTGTGTCAAGAGTGAAATACAATCTGTTAAAATTGGTTTGAAAATACAATTTTAGGTCTAGTACAGCAAGTCCTGACATTTCAGATTAATCTGTCCTATAACAAAATTAATGACACTCAAAGTTGTTTAAGAATGGCTGTTAACTATACTTACCCTATTCATCACCAGCTCTATCAGTCTAATCCAAGAAGTCACCAGGCTATTAAGTACAGTACATCAGTTCACTTTAAGGACATTCAGATTGTGATTGTCTGAGGGATCGAATTGCCTAGTAATAGAAATACAAGGTACCGCAGTAAATAACAAGAGAAATACCCCTGGATGTTTGTTGATGTGATGTTTGTGCATATATGTCACTACAGCAGATCTCCCTGCTAAAAAGAAAATGTTAAAAACCAGGCGTCATTTCTGGTAGGCATATCTGGATGATCTTATCTGGGTGAGCTAACCTTTTAGGACTTTACATGTGGCACCATATCTCATGAGAGTGGCTTCTCCTGCATCACATCTCGAAGTTCCTGCCTCTGGCCATGTAAAAGCCATGCAAAAGCCATGTCAAAGCGAGGTTGCTGCTGCTCCTGTCCCACTTCTGTCCCAGTTGGAGCCTGGAAGGGGACAAGCTCAGCTTTCATCTTGTGCATCAGATGGGAGGGCCGAAGGGCTGTCCATTACTCTTTGCTTTGTTCCTCTTGTTAGCCTCAAGCATGCAGCAGTAATTGCAATTTGGGGTCCATTTGGGTCCAAACTGGCCATAAAAGGCTCTGCAAGCAATTAAGGCAGTGCAGAGAGCAGGTGTCTATGGGCTGATTTGCCAAACTAGAATGGAGAAGAGTCAAAGCAAGCATTGCTTTCTCCATTCTATTCTTATTTTTTCTAACCAAAAATAACAATAAACGACTAAATATTCTGTTTTTATGTAAAGTGAAACAATTTACTTGAGCCACAATCATTTTGGTATACTTTTGTGATAGGCCTTTTTTTTTTTTTTTAAGCAAAAAGTAAAACTAGAGTTTTTCACTGAAGATGCAGGGCATAATATTCTCCTTTGGACAAGTATTTAAGATCTGGGAGACCAAGATGCAGCTTGTCCTTTGCCTAACTGAATTTGAACCTCAGTCCCCAGTTTCACTGGAGACTATTCTTCCCAACAGACTAGCGAGCATCTCGCTGGCTGTGCGGTTCAGTGCATGTCTAAATAGCGTCATGCAGAAAGGAACAGCTCCAATGTTATGGTCAGCAAAGACGTTGTCCCCAGTACGGGTTCACTACAACATGTCTATGAAAGGTGGAAGATGTTGGGTAAATTCTCCCTCTATAGGGGAGACTAGAGGCAGCTCATTTACATTCTCCAGGAGTGCCTTGGGGTAAAAAATGATGTTCTTACTCCAGCCATTTAGTGGCTCTGTCCCTGCCATCCCATTTGACAAAAGCTACCTGAATCTGTTAATTGTCATAGATTAACTGAAGTTGTTTTCTTCAGAAAGTGGAGTATTCACTTCACCAGAGAGATACCCAGTGCTATGAATATTAAAATTCCTATTATTGATCTAAAGAACTGGCTTATTGTGAAACATACCCTTCATCTGGTGATGAAAATGGCACTCATATTTCATTTGGCTTTGTATATCTTTTGATCTGAATTACCTGCTCTGGCATAAATTACAGATTCTCTTTTCCCGCTGTTGTGAATCTGGAATAACTTCACCGAGGTGGCTGGAATCGATAGATACACTCTCTCTGACCGTGTGTTTTGTGCCGAGCACATGCCAGGCTCGGACACCATCTTCTCTTCCCCTCCCCACAGGGTGAGACCATTCTAGGATTTCCCACCGAAAACTTTCATAGCTCACATCATAGCTGAATTGATTCTTCTTTCCTTTTGACACTGAAGGTGATATCCATTCCTCCAGGATAAAGTGCTACATTTGCTCACATAATAGCCATACTTTTTGCCCAAATGTTGCCATTAAAAACTCAGGTATGGCCATTAGGCTCTCCCTAGAGTAAGGCTGAAGAAAATTCAGGACTAAACCTAAGCTGTAATTACCTAACTGAATGTTCATCCACTCACACATTTTTCATCCACTTTGAAATTGCATTCCCCTATACGTTTCCTGTATTCTAATGCCTCTCCTGCAGCTTTTAGCTCGAATCACCAGAGTAATCGGTGTCCTTCGTTACAGTCTAGGCAAGACCAAATGCAGAGCTAACATCCCGTACTGAAGTGATATGAATCACATCACCACAAAAAGCCTGACATCTGGGTTTACCACATAGGCATGTGGAAATGAAAAATTGCTTTTGATGCCTTTCTCTCTCTCTGTTATCTTTATATATAAAAAAAAAAAAAAAAAAAAAAAAAAGAGGGTATGACCATTACACAGAGATTTTCTTTTAAAATCTAGAGGGATGAAGTGAAGAAATGCCAGCATGGTACCTGCCTGGGTATTACACACAGAAGCAAATGCAAGCTTTCAAAGGGCAAGTGTGAGTTTTGATGCTACGGAAAACGAGTAGAAATAATAACACCTCTCTTCTAAGTGGGCAGTGTAATTGCCCTTGAAAGACCATAGCTCAGGTAATCCAGAGCACATGGGGATCCAGCTTGAGTGGTTTTTCTTCTGTTTTAATAAGAAGTACAAAATACAAATATACATCTATTATTCAGGCATAGTAGGAAGAAAGCGTGCAGGAGTTATGTGCTCAAATCCATTTCATGCTGTGCCAGGAGGTAAGAAAGGACTAGTAAAGGTCAAAAACTGGTGTGCGCCACTGAAGGGTTTACTGGTATGAATTTGCCTTTGCAAGTGATAGTCGCGATAGCTACCTCTACTGTACCGATGAGACCCACCTTACCGTATTGATTTCTGTCCCCTGCAAAACAAGCAGGAGCTAGGGACTGATGTACCCACAATGCTCCTGCTGCAGTACCAGCTAGAGGACACCTCTGAAGCTAAATACCTTATATAAACACAAACCATCCCTTAACAAATGAATATTTGTTTCCACTTACACGGTCTATCCATCAACAGTTTTAAGATGACAGCAGGGGCAATTTAAATGGTAGAAAATAAATAAATCCCATTTATTAGCGGCTGAATTTTTCATGACTATATTGGTATTAAATATTAACTATACAGAATGTTTCCATATCAGTTTCTAAAAGAGCATGGAAATTGGTTTGCAAGAAAATTGTTCTTAGTTAGACATACTCCTAAGTCACAGAGACTTCAGGATCTTTTATTACTATTTTAAAGTACAAAGATGCATGGAGACAAATTTACCTCGAAGGCAAGAGTGCATCAAAGGAAAGGGCAAACAATAATATTTATTAGCATAGTAAAATCCTATTTTCTGTTAGGCCTGTGTCAAACTAAATTTACAATAATATTTTTCCTAATATTTTATTTTAGTATTTAAAAAGAAGTAGACATGATTAACAGACATGTTGTAGAGGAAGAGGTGAATTCAATTACATGGAACTATAGATATAGATATGGTAACATCTTTCTGCCAAATGCGTTGCCTCAAAGAACTTGGAAGACATTTAAGACATTTGAGTTCGGGGAAAAAAGGATAATATTTTGACATTTATGAAAGTTTGAGGGAAGAAAGTATAATCTATTCCATGGGAACTTATGAACATGGATTGTGAGAAACTGCTGGTGTTATAAAGAAAAGCTTAGCCTTTTAGACATGGTGCTGGACAAAGCTGTTCTACGTCTTGAATGGGGATGAGACAGCTGGTAACTCATGGAGAGAAAGCAGCTCAATCTGAAAGCAGTGAAAATAACCATATCGATTTGGTTGTGCCAGTCACAGAGGGAGAAAGGACCTCAGGAAGGGAGGGAACGCCACCAGACAGGGTGAGGAGCCCAGCCGGGGAGGAGAGGGCTAACTGGTGCCCCTAAGTGACTGAAGACAGACATGAATAAATGGACACCTTGCATCACAAATAGCCATTTCAATGACCAAAACCTCAAGTTACAGGGCAAAATCAGTTTCTGAGTGCGGATACGAGCAATCTTGAGGCAATTCCTATTGCTTTTCCTACCCATGAGATGTAACCAAAGTGACTGCACAGGCCAAGCAACACTCAGCATCAAGGCTGGGCTACTTGCTTCCACAGGAGCTGCTCAAACCACTGTAACTGCTGCTGTACTGCAAATGTGACATTGAATTACGCAAAAGATGAAGACTGGTGTTATATTAAGCATAATATTACAATCCAAAAGAAGTGGGATGATCATAAAACCCCTGATGACAACACCTGGTGCAGGTCACCATTTGATCAGTTCTCTGGGCCAAAGGAGCTCTCCTTTCCTCTGCAGAAATGCGAATAATTTGTTAACTGTTCTACCTTCTCCTACAAGTTTCCGTCGAGATTTTTCATTAGACAGCACATGAACCTTGCGAGTTGTAAATTAAGCATGAGAACATCTTGGCTGGCAATGTGCAGTGATCTTGGGGCAGCCAGGGCCAGGGTTGTGCCCTCAAATAAAACCAGATACAATTTCTTTGCTGTCACGACACTTCTGCCTTTGTTTTCCTCCCAGTGTAAATCGCACCTGCCTGCTTGCTCATCCTTTTACAATCCTCAGCCACTGCCAGATTTGCATTTTTCCTTCAACAGAGGAGACAGAGCTGCTGATTCAAGCTCTGATAATTGCCTTCGCTTCAATGTTTCCACAATAATTTCCACCAGGCAAGTACATTTCCCAAAGAAAAAAAAAAAAAAGCGTGGAAATATTTTGCTGGATCAGTATGTCACAACTGGCTGTGGCTCTTCATTTGAAAACAGGTGATGTTTGTGGCTGTGACCATAAGGCTGGAGTTACTACAGATAAGTATCTTAGTGGCTCTCACATGAGTCTATTGACGCTAAGGAGGTCTACCAGCCAACACCACCTCAGGAAGAAGCCTTTGGGCTTAATTCATGATCCATTACCCCAGTTTCATGCCAGCCTGACTGCACCCAGGCAAGTGTGCCAGTGCCAGGGAACCAGGCAGCCTGCAAGAACGGCAAATCAAGCCTTCTGCGTGAGGCATGCTTTTGCTGCTGAGTTTTGTGCCATGATATGCAATTCCATCTTGCTGTATCCTTAACCTAAAATTTATGCTTCTAGCAGTTTGTGCTAAATTTAGACATCTGGGGCTATTGCTGGGCAGGAACCAGGCTGAATTCTTTAAGAGAAAATCGTGATAAACTGGTCTTCTTAAAAGTGGCCAAGCATAAAATGTTTGGTCCAGCTGTAATTTGGACACAGCTGCTGTACTGGATTGCCTGCTGCATCTCATGTTATGAGATAATGGAAAGAAAGCTTAAATCTATTTCACTAAATCTTAAACTGCTTTAATGAAGCCTTTAAAAATACCATATACTAATTTAAACAGCTATGAGGATGGTCAAAAAAGCTGACCCCGATATCAGAAGAAATAGGAGTCCAATGGAAATCTGTTTTCATTAAAGCTCATATAAATTTAGTGAATATTGAAAACATTGGAAATCTAGCTGCATGATCACCTTGGTGACAGGGCTCCTATCACAATAATTCAAATCAGATCTCAATTTGAAAACACAAAATCAAATAAAAACACAACGTAAAATCTTGAAATTAATTCAAGGAACCACAGTTACAATGTCTGAGCCCAGATTTTAAAATGCAAGTATTGATGTAAGCCATATAGAAATGGCACGGAGCTATTGCTAACACACAAGAACAATACATTTTAAGTCAGGCTTAAAATAGTCTCGTTTTAACAGTATTCTTATTCTAATATCAGGTTTCACAATGACTTACTTTGATGTGTCATTTTTCTTACTCCACAGAAACGTTCTGTTCCTTGAAGAGGAAACAAAGGCCTTTGCTTTTCCAAGTTATACATGGCAAAAATATCGAAACTTCATAAAACATCTGGTTCTCTCTGTTTTGCAGGATTCTTATTTGGTCACTGACTGAACTCTTATGGTCCAATTAATTAAATTAATGGCTATCTCATAAATTTAAAAAATATATATCCCGTGTCCTTAAATCTCTGAATCCCAGCTGGGAACCTGAAAGGCGTGAAATACACAGTAATCATCTCACATCAACAGAAACTGATCTTAAAGCTGTAATTACATGATAAATGTCTTTATGACACATGCCCACTATTTGGTCATGCCCTAGAGACAAATGCTAAGAGCCAAGAGAATGGGGAGGGGGGAGGAAAGGTAGCTGATATCCAATCCCTTCAGCGTGTTTGCAATTTCATTGGCTTTCTTTCAATGACCTGAGACTTCCAAGAGCATGATAGATATTTCCTAAATATTTTACATTCAGGTAATTACAGTAGTATATGGATTTGCTAGTCAGCTTAGAGGAGACCAATTAATTGCTGCAAATCATGGTATAAGGGATGAGCTTGCAGCAGGAGAAGGGTCACATCTTAATAAAATAGACAGAGCTGGATGCATATGACTAAAGTCAGTCTCATGCAAGTTGACTGCAGACTGGTAAACCCCACAACATTTGCTTAAGCAAAACCTTCATATATTTGAGGTTCTGCCTGAGTCAGGACCATAGACTTAGACCTTAAATAATTTCTGCAGTTTTCTGCTAGCCAAGCACCAGAGTAGAACAATTTTATATCAGCTTTTATTTCAGAACAACATCCTTTATTTCATTATTTTTTACACAGGGTTTCAACGGCACACAACTCACCTTTGGTTTTGTTTTTTTTTTTTTACTGATCTGCTGTGGGCTTTTTCTCTCCCAAGACACTAAGTTGACACATCCCTTTAAAAACACCAACCAAGGCAGAGTTGGGGACATATTCTCAATATCTCTCTAATCCCTTAATGCTTATAGTATGCAAAAAGAGCATCAGCAAAACCTCTGTGGTGATCTAAAATGCGCTTGGCTTACGGAGAAAATTGCAAGTCCCTAATATTTGAGTCTATTGCAACTCGCTAGGACAGACCATGCCATGCAAAATGTTGTCATCCGCTTGGGAAACAGATGGACAAGGTGTCCAAAGAGGTTTCTCATATTTCTAACTTCTTTGTTTCTGATGTCTCTGATGATGGTAATGTAAACTAGGCCAGATACTTATTTTATCTTGGACAGCCTTGAACTGAGTGACACCACAGTTCCCTTTGTTAAAAATGCATTGTTGTGTATAATATATATTGAGAAAATTGAAAGAAAGGTGGTCCCACCAGCTAAAGTTTAAACATGCGAGTCCTTAATGGTGCAGAGGGTCTGAATGCAGAATCCCCCACAGAAGCCAGTTCTGTATTTTCCAAACACTCATTCAAAAAGACTGGAATTACTGGTGCTTTATCTACTGGAGAAGTAACATTTGTTGTATGAACTGCTGTTGATATAGGCAGCTAAAGGTATCAAGGCTTGCAAAGCCCTTTCAAATTGAAAAGTGGGATGGAAATCTCTTTGGAAGTACGTTTTGCTATCTCCCAAGCCCACAGAAAACATGTGTATATATTTTTACCTGTCACGTTAAAATGATATGGTCATATTTTCAAATACACCTGAGTTACAAAGGAGCTTAAGTGAATAGTGCAGCATGGTAGTGATCACTTTCTTGATTAAAATGATCTTGTTAGAGCATCAGCATTGCACTCACATGGCTCTCTACTTCTGTTAATTCCTGCATCATAGGCAGATGCTAATTTTGACTAGAAAACAAAGCAACGTGGTGATTTTTACCTTCTTTAGCATATAAGTAAAGCTGGTTGAACTGCATTACAAAGCTATTCTGAGCTAGCTGTACCAAATCATATCAATGCCATATTTTTGTAGCTTCATCTAACTCATTGTCAAATACGCCTTGAAAATTGTTTTTGAAGCAGTTGTTTCTCTAAAACCATTAGATCTTACTTACTGCCAGTAATCGATGATGCTTCTCAAGGTTAATGACAAAGATAACTTCCATATTTTGACATACACATGACTTCTCCTATTGACTTCAAAGGTAATCTATCTGAAGACTGAACCCGGCATTCAGAAAGGAATACTAAAGAGTCAGGTTAATCATTAATCAGCATAGAGATGTAATTATTTTTATGTGGAATGCTATTCCATATAAAACTCCATTAAGAGCTCCCACCTACTGCGTAACTTGAATCCTAGTTCCTTTTTAACTTGTCTCGCTTAAAAATAAATCAGCTACTTGTGTAAAAGAAATACATGCTTGTAGAGCTTTTTAGATTAAGGCTTTAAAAACAACTGGCTTATGCACCATGCTTATTCACAGCAAGCAGACAACAAAAAATGAGAGAACCTCAGTGCACTGATCACATTCTATAGTTTTATTGTGTGTCAAATGCAGTAATGATAGAAATAAAATAGCATGCAAAGTATCCTGGAATAATCATCCTGTTTTTCAACAACCCCTTGGGTATTTGCATTCTACCACGTAAGGAAAGCACGGACACAACCACTGTAACGGGCGCTGCCCGTGCTGTGCAGGTGGGAGCGCATCTTGTCTCTGCTGGGAGCAGCCCTGGTGCAAAATGTGCTTGGGGGAGTTATTGCCCACCCTGCCCTTACAAAAGGTTGAAGCACGACTGCGAGTTTCCCAGACTTCAGCAAACAATAATGATTTACTCAGCAAAATTTATCCACCCCCAGTTTTTACATTTCTAAAAGGAATCTCATGACATTAGGAATGACAACAAAGGTTTTGTCAGAGCCGAAGAGCAAGGAGGGTACCAGGGATCATGCAAAAGAGCTTCAGGTAGTCGGAGAAGATTGACTGAATGCCTGAAATGGCACTTCACATAAGCTCTCACTTAATGTTAAGCTTGTGAGGAGTTTTGCATGTTCAAGGTTAAAATAAGTGACAAATAGCTTTGTAGAATAGGAGCTGGAATTCAGGAAAGAAACCGAGTGTGACAATGGGATCTATAATACAGTTATAAAAATACATAGGTGCAATAAAATGCAAATTTGAGGCATACAACAAACCGAGTATCCGTACCGTTTGTCTCAGCTTGGTATTCTTTGTGGAAAGACAAGTATGTAGTGTGGAATCAGTTTTTATACAACCTTAATCTCAAAGAGCTTTCCTAATATTAAATGCATAAATGAGGGCTGTTTTTCCACTAACGGTCTCTGGAAATGCTGCAGTTTTAATGCAAATGAGTCCCAAAGAGACAAAGAGAAAATAAATATTTGTTTTTCATTCAATGATCCTGTTAGGTTTTATCTACTGTGACCCTCCCCTAGCCTTACCATCAGATATCCATGCAAACAGGGTCATTAGAAAAGAGCAGCTTTCTTTGAAATTAAATATAGATTTGCCTGAAAATTTCCTTATCTCTTTACATTTACATTTCTAACAATACCCATGTATTATTGCAAGGCTCACTAGTAAAATTCAAAAAGGTCATTAATAAAAGCTTGTTCACATATAAAGGATTTTAGTGACTTGTTTTGCAAAGAAGAGCCTGCTTGTTTAGCACACAGTATAATTGCTTCCTTTGGCCATCTGCTAAGCAGAGAAAAACCTTGAGTTCACAAAGGTATTTTTTCATTTACAAACCACTGCAAACACTAAAAGAGAGTATCTCGTATATATTATCTGTGCCATCCTCGGAGGTGAATATGTAATATGGCCTTATCTGCGTTTTACTGGCATTACCCTAAGTAATGAAGCATACAAGTCTACTTGTCTGGGCCTGTCCCTGCAGATGTTTGTGCGTGACCATAGGTCTCTATACCTTCCTCAAACCTGCTCTGCTATATATCCTCCTTGCCCTGCCCCTGTTGAACAACAGGGATAAAAATTCTCCTTCTGACTTCCTACTAGTCCTTTCAGGTGGCACAAAATTTGGGGGGTATCAAGGATGGGGAGTGTCAAGCAAAGAGGAAACTGGATGTCACCTTCAAGTAACTGCAGTCCTGCAAACATTTATATATTTTTGAAAATTTATATGTTTAAATACCAATATGTTCGAGCTCAGATATGAAGTCCCATTCATACAGCTTTTGTCTGGGAGTGCATGCATGAATGTGAGCAAAAAGTCTACTTGTGACTGCAAATACTAACGAGTAGTAAGCAGATAGTGAAAACCTTTCCAGGGATGTTGCAATGAGTCAAGCAGTACAAACACCTGAAATGCAGAACTAGGGTTAAAAACGAAAGAAATAAATATTTTTAAAATTTTAGAAATAGTCTAATAAAGACAACAGTGTAGTTGAGTAACAGCTGTTATTTTTTCTGTAGGGCATTTTAATAGTCCATTGGAGATTTTTTAATCATTTGTGCACAAGATTCCAGTGAATTTAACCATCTGGAAAGTTAGAATAAGTATAATGGTTACAAGAATGAGCTAGTAGAGTGACTAAAAAGATCTGACAACATGTACTGAAATTATTTAAGATCCAATTTTATATTAAACCAGATCATAAACTAATTAACTTACATCCTTTAAATTTCCCATATATTAATTTTAGGCTCAGGGAGAATATAATTTCGAAGACGACCCACTGTACCTTTTCACACGTGAAGTGGCTGAATCACGGCATTCTCACATGAAGTGAGAAAGCACTAGAGATTCTCGCTGTGCTTATGCACCATGCTCGTACGTGGTGTACAGCTTTGTGCCACCAGAGATGCAGCGAAAGAGGCAGCTGCCAAAGACTCTTCTGCTTTGAAGGGCTCTACCACCTTTAGAGCAATTTTCCATCGGGAGCCTGATAACGTGAAATGAAAGATGCCCATTTCTTTCATTGGGTTTTGGATGGCCCACAGAAGCGACAAAACGTTTTCAAATCACTGCCAACTTTTAAAAGTATCCTTTCCAAGCACAAGGCAAGCGCTTACGAAAGGGCTGCAGACTATTCTAGGACTTGACCTTTCATTGCGAGGAGAAATTTGGCTTGCTGCAGCAAAGCCCAGAAGCATCTTTTTTGCCAAGCACTAGACAGGCTGCCTGTGTGCCAGTCACCTTGCAGGCTCAAGCCTTTCACAAGTAAAGCGTCCATCGGGTTTTCTATCTACCTCCTGAAATTCTAAGGAAGTAGAGCCTGCTCCTCCCCCTATTGAAGCCAACGAGAGAAAACTCCTTGACTTGATTGGGAACACGTTCAAGTAATGAATCAGGTGGGTTTGGTGGAAATTTGCAATTCAAAAGCTGCCATTAGAAAAGTAGCATTTGAAACTGTGTTGCTGTGTTATGCCTCATGTAGATCAGTATCAAATTAAATTTCCCTATTGTACCTCTTATGTTGTTAACACAAAGCAGGGAGTGTTGTTTGCCTCATCTCCATCCTTCTAACTGCAACATCCTTTTCAGTTTAAACTATACAGAAGTGAATAATTATTGAGGCCTTCTGTTTACCATCTTTAGAAGATTTAATTTATCCCAATAAACATTGTGAAGCAGACCTTTTGCATTTGCAATGACATATAATTTACTTGGAACAAATGCTTTGGGTTCAGTATAAAGACCATTCATCAGGCAAATCTGAATCAGAGGCAGCTTAGAAAAAGAATCCTTTGTCTAATTGTTTTCCATCACAAACAACATGTGGGAAAGAGATTTAGGCAATATTTTCAAACATTATAAGCTACATAATTATTGTCCTCTGCAAACCTGGTGATAGTTTTTGCAATCACAATTGTACTTTATCTGCCTAATCACCTATTCACTGTGACCAATTACAGACTTGGCATTGATGAGGAGGCATTTAATAATATTAAATACAAAACCCTAGATTTGAATAATATTGCGTTTATGACACAAACTAACAAAAGCCAGGAAATTCAAAGGCAAGGTTTACGCTCCATCCTTAATTCATGGCATTCTGCCTAGGCATAAGAGCACATATGAGCACTGCGGAGATCTCCCCTACACAAAGATCGTTGCAGTGCTGAGTTACAAAGGAATAATAAAGTCTTGAGATTAATTTTTAATGATTAGGTCTTTTGCAGATTTACCATGTAACTGCAACAATATTCTTGTTACGTGTTATGTTTGTAGTGCATTTTCTGTACAAACCTTTGGGGAAAAGGAGTTAAAGCCTGGTATTTTCTACATCCATTTAATACAACTGTCCTGGCACGAAAGAAAAGGTCAATAAAAACTGGGGGTCCCCCCTCATTTTTTCCCTAGTTGCTTCTATTGATGCAGGCTTCTCTCTGCACAAGTGTAGTGAGCATTGCTGTCAAAGAAAAGAATGAAACTGATACACAAAAAGTCCTGCTCACAGGCATAAATTAGAGGAATTTTGAGGCTGCTCTAAATTTAACCAAGCTGAAATTAATTTCTGGGTGCCCTGAACAAAGAGTGATGGAAGGAGAGAGTAGAGCAGCATCTCCTCTCCATCCTCCTGTTACAGACTCAATCCAGTTTGGCTACACCTGAAAATAGGTCACAATATTATTCCAAGTTTTCCTAGATCACTATTGCATACAATATGCCAAAGTAATGTAGAAAATGTATTTTTGTCTTTTTTTTTTTTCCTCAATAAAGGTGCATCTTATTCATAGCTACATAGTGTACACAGGCTGCGTTTTTCGAAGTTTTCGGTTTCATTCAAAGAAATACAGTGGCTCTCAGAGAGATATTTTGAGGAATCAAGTAAGTAACCTATTATGATCCTGTTACTAATTTTAATACTATATATTTGTTATGCTGTAACCTAGAATGGCAGCTACACAGGCAGCAAGACTTCTCCCATAAATACATATATTATGATAGTTTTAAAACTAGATTTTGCCTCGATAAAATGTAATGGCTTCAAAACAGCTGTTATGGTCTATCACGTAAATCCTTCTTAGTTTGTGGATTATTGACCCAATGGACTCTAATGGGAGTTCTTTGGAGATGCTCAATCTATTGTATCCGTCCAGCTGCATCTGATGTGCTTGTTATTTGCCCTTCGCAGCTTTAGGGCTATTATGTCAGTCCAGCTGCTGACAATACATGCGAAAAATTCTTATAAACTATAGGAAAGTTAACCCCTCGTTTGCTTTTAAAAATATATTTTTGTGACTTTTTTCTCTAGCCACAATCATTATTGTTTTGACAGACGCTTTGGCAGAAAAGAGAGGAAAAAAGGCAGGAACAGTTATTGATTTTCCTGGGCCTTCAGCTTGGGAAGCATGAAATAGGAGGAGCCTCCTATAAAGAAGGAGGTGAACGAAGCCAGAAAGAAGCCTGTCCTCGTCTATCTCTTGCAGCTCTTCTGGGAATGGCAGCGAAAGGGAATCGCTTTTATTGTTCAGTGGCATTACATAAGTGGATCAGTTATTTCAGAAATGGAGGTGGGTGGGTCAGCAAAGAAGCATATAGAAGTAACTTGGGTGATGAAGATAAAGTTGCTGGCCCACACCAAAGGATCTGGGGGCTACTGAGTTACGAGCCACCTATTCCTGTTTTAGTCCTAAAGCACAGGAAAAGGGGTGAGTGACTGCCTGACAAAAAAGTGACCAGCATGCTTGTGGCAGGAAAAAATAGTTGAAAGCTTCATAAAGCAAGAAACTTCACTAGCAACATTCAATGAGCAAGGGGAGGGAGGGTGGAGGCACCTCTGGATTCATGATGGGAAGTAATCGTCGTTTTTATACCCAGAAAATAAATTTAAATATATTTTTAAAAATAATCACTGGGAATAACTCTAACTAAAATATTTTCTTTTCTTGAGGTTGTTTATAGAAGCTCCTCTCTGTTTGATATAGCTTAAATTCTAGATGCCAACAGAGCCTGAATGTCATAAATATGCATATATTGGCATGGTTCATATCTATGCCAAAATATGTTAAAGAAGCCTTTATTTTCTTCTGAATATTATGCTCATCTTAAAGACAGACCAAAAAAACCCTAGAGAAATCACAGATGACTTCTCATTCATGAAGTATGATTTACCATGGCTGTAATTCTTGACCTACAATTTCTGCAGACATTTTAGAGCTATCAAACAACAGAAAAAGCAGTCCTGCATTTCTGGTGAATCAGTAGCAAAAGGGGAGAATTTTGCTTCCTCGAGAAAGAAAGATCAAAACACAAATCACCCCATTGCATAAGAAATACAATTAAATTAACAAATATAATCTATCTTAAAAAAATACATTCAAACATTTAATTTGCATAGAAACAGGCAGTGCTATTCATTTTGAGACAAGAAAATCAAAAGTCATAGCTAGCAGCCACTCTTCTAAACCAGATTTTGAGCACAACCCCCCCAGGGCTGTTTCTACCAATTTTCCAATAAATCATGTAATGACTTTTAGAAAAGACAGATATTTAATTCTTGAATTAGAACTATAGGACCATAACCAAAGACTGACAGCCCTCTTATTCTGCCATACTCCCATACAAACCCTTTCAGCTGATTGGCTGTGAAATAATGCAATAATTAGGCAATTAGATATTTGGGAGAATGTAGAATGAAGCACTGAGCGCTGACCTTTATTACATAGATCAAAGTACACTGGAAGAATGGCCAAATATATCTTGTTTACAAGCCCTTATCAATTTTTTTCAGCATTTCAAAATTAAGAATTAGGGGGCTGTACCTCCACAGCTACACATACATTTGCAGTTGATACTAGATACAAAGGAAAAAAGTCACATTCTTTGTGCATAGAAAGCACCAGTTCTTTAATTACTAGTTCTTTAGTTACACATATTGATTTAAACCTATAGCAGATATTGAGTAGCAATAAGATAAACATTATAAGCTAAATGTTCCCAAATAGCTTTTCCATTACCTTTAATGGTGTTATCTGGAAGAGTGAGGGGGGAAAAAAAGAAAATTCATTACAAATAAAATTAGTCAATTCTGGATATCCTCTCTTCTCTGAGTCCTTGGTCATCAGTAGAGGGAAGTATCTCTGAGATCCAAACTTACAAAGGGGCTTTAATTTTTTTATTTTTTTTTTTTTTATGGTGAAAAATATGAGGCTACTACGGTGGGCTTGGGCCTACCAAAGCCCACTCAGAAATCTGAATAAATCCTTTGAAATAAGGCTGTAGGAACAAGCCAGCATTCAGGAAGAAGGAAGAAGGAAGTACAGCTTAACAGGTAAATTATCTGAAATTAATGTATTTCAGCTGTGGGGAGAGCCAAGGACTAGGTCTGTTGACCAAAACCTCAACCCTACCCCAGGGCAGGGGGTTTTTAGAGGAATTCAGATAGATGTTTGATTGCAGAGTGACGCTTCTGGAGCATCTGCTGACGTAGATGGACCATACAATGGATGGCTCATGTTTGCATGGGCATACCTGCATTCTGGAGCACGTGGATTTGGAAGATTAGTTTGGACATAATGTTTCTATGGTCTCTATATTGGCATCAAACCAGAGGAGCAGCTGTTTGTAGTAAACCATAGGCACTGGGTGTAAACAAGCTTGGGAAACCTTCAGATGGTGGCGATGTGAACTGTCAAAGGAGGAAAGAAAAGCACATCGCTGCAAAACTCTTGTTTTCTTCACTTCTATGGCTGTTGGGATTTATGTATTTAATTTTCATCCTGACTGGAAGGAGAAGAATTTGTAAATTTTTCAATTAGTTGGTCAGAAGTTTCAGATTTCCTCCCTTGCTGGCACTATGTTTGCCATCAGGGACAAAGAGCTAATTAGAAGGTGCTAGAGCTTGGCCTTTCACAGCAGCTCCTTTGAACCAGTCTAACTGTGGAGAAACTCCTTCTCAGTCTGTAAAAGTTACGGCATAAAATTTTTATAGCTTGCACAGCTGGAATCTGTGAACGTGGAAGTTCCCTCTGAGCAAGACGTATAGTGAGATACAAAGTCTTTTTAATGCATAATTTGTGAGTGAAGCTAATTTTCTGATTTAAGTTGCATATTGCCTCTTTGGGGTTTTAAAAGAATATTCTGGCTCTATAAGCAAGAAATGTGATTATCTGTGTGTACGCCTGTGGAAGCTGAGGAGAAAGACTGGAAGTAGCAGATGCACTTAAAGTATAACTATTTAAAATAAAACCCTGGTGTCAGAAATGACTCACAGCCCATTCCATCTCCTTCCCCCGCCCCCAAATAAAAATACAGTTACATTTGCAATTAGAGAACATCCTCTTACTTATACCTCGTGTTACTGGAGCCCCCACGCTCCTACTGCAGACCTTGGAAAATTAAATCACTTTTGCAGAGGTGAATTTTCATAGGCTTACATTAGTTAGAGATCATCTTGGATGTAAATAAAAATATTCAGACATAATTTGTTTAAATTTGTATTGTATACTGCTTTTTTCTAATATTCAACAAGTAGCTGAAAACAGCCAGTGGCCAATTACAATTTAAGAATTTCATTAAGAAATGTTCTACAGCTTGTCCATCAAGACTTTTAAAATGAATGCACTCTAATGTTTAAACATCTAAGAATATACATATATATGTGGCTACATATTTTTAGAGATTAGTATTTGTATGAATATATTATACACATATTTTTTATATTATACAAATCTCAACTCAAAGTAGGCCTTCTGTAGTCTCCACCCTGATCCCAAGATACTAATGCCAAGAGGAACTTCCGAATTAACTTTGCTGGGATTTGAGTTAGGTTTTATAACATTCTTAAGAGGAGGAAAAAATTGAGGTATGAACAGCTCTGTATGACTATTAAAACTTTTACAAACGAAACTTTGCTTCTTTCATGCACACATGAGCTGCATCCCTCTCCCCTGTGCATGTAGCTCATCTAGATGTCAAAGCACTTTTGCAAGTCTCCCTTGTTTTCATATCACAAATGTGGCTTTTAAAAAGTATACACCTCCAGATAACTCATTTGAAAATAATGTGTTGATCAGATTGATACGTTTTGTTCACTTAGATTCGTATTAGAGGACAAGATTAGTCAAAACTGAAGATGCAAAAAATACTCACTTACAAAAGTTTGCTAATACACACTTTCTAGAGATCTGGGATACTTAATTCGGATATCTATTGTTATCAGTCAATCAACATTTTCCACTGGATGTGACCAAGTTATCTATCCCATGTTTTTAGACCTGATGCAGTGGAAGCAACCAAGGACTGGGAGAGAACAGGACTCTCCCTTTGGGGGCAGCATCAAGTCACATTGACCTCAGGTAAAATTTTACACTGCCCTTAATGATTCAGAGTCTAGCGTAAGTCCAGGGCTTCAAAATTTGAACCTGGATTTGCAGAGGGACAGCTCTGAAAGATGAGTAGTGTCCGCAGGGGAAAACGTACCGTCACCATCCCAGCCCCACACATGTGGGGGCCTGTGCCTGCAAGGGGGTCAGTGAGTCAACACGTGGTTTCGGAGCTGAAACAATTATTTATCCCTTGCTGCTCAGTAGACCTTCTAATAGTAAGGCCAGGGCTGTACGGCAAGGTGTTGCCATCAGATATGCTGGTTAAGAGCAAATTCCAGTTGTAGGCTAAATGTGTACAGAGTGTAGATAGAATGGAAATCTCCAAGTGTGCTCTAAGGGGAGAAGTTTTCATGGAGTTTTAGCTTATAGAGTCTGGATTTTGGTTTTATGCCCAAATGTGTATACAGTACAAACTTCAGAAGGTGCCTTAAAAAGTTAAAACAGTGTATCTCTGTACCAGGTGTAGGCAGAGGCTGTGTTATCAAAATACCCTTCATTTTCATTTTTAATTAGTATCAGGAACACAATAAAATTAAATAAATCAAACGAACAAGTCAGGAGAACGTATGCCCAGTTTAAGCTAAACCTGCCATAAAAGCCCTTTTCCAGTATAGTACAAACAGCAAAATTATTGATTAACTTGTATTACTCCACAAGAAGAACAAATTATTGCTGATTAAAGCCATGCAGGTGATAAAGGAACTTAACCAACAAAAGCTGCCAGCTTTAGGTTAGGAAACAGCTGTGTCCCTAATTATGCAGTCTGATTTATACTCTATTAAATCAGTATATAAGTAACCCATTTCTCTGAAAGCATTTAAACCTCTTATATTCCACCAAACACAGCAATTTTATTTGAAATAAATGTATCCAGCTCTTTTGGGAACATATGGTATATTTCTCTCTTATTAATAATTCAGTTCAAATGAGCAAAAATTAGTTGGTGCAGTTACAGCTGATTTTGTCCTGAAAAGATCTGCATTAATTTTAGACGTTTTGTAAATTGGGCTATTAAATAAAAGCATTATATGTGAATTACCCTTTAAATTTTAAGCAAGTTGGTAGTTTAATGGTATTTTCTCGTCAGATTCATTTTCGATCTCTAAAAAATTATAGTCATTATAGTAAGACAAATTTTTGAAACCTGCTACTTCCATCCAATTACATATTGTACTAATAAGTAAACTAGAAAACTTTTATGCTTCATTTTCGCTGTTTTGCCCTTCCCATCAGGTGACAATTTCTCTTTTCGTTATCTCTTGTGTAAATAAGAAGCTGACCTCAAACCTCCTCGCTGGTGAGGTCCACCTCAAAATGTCTCTGCGGCTTCTGCTTCTCATCAGTATAACTTCTGCCAGCTGCTGTTTCCACACGTCATTCCTGGTACGCGTGTGTTTCTGGGCTGGCAGGGATATGCATCAGGGAATTAGGAGGAAAGCGAGTACATATTTTGTATGAGAGAAATTTCAGTATGCTACCGTGTTAGTCTAAGATGATCATCAGCTCTTTGTGATATATTCTCCTCTCAATGCAAGTGCATAACTTCTATTAGCGTTAATGGGAGTTATGTTCATGAATCAAGAGGATATGCCCCCGTAAGTTTAAGTTCTGATTCTATCACAATGACCAAATTGGTTTAAAAATATGTGGGTAAAGTGGAATAAGATGTGATGTAATGATGTTCCCAGTTAACTACTTACTAAGTAGTAAGGCTTCAACTTTTCAAAGGACATAGAGAAGCATAGACACATGTATAGGGTACAATTAATTCAGAAGTGTGAAACTTAATTAGATTTCTAGACAGCTATTTTTAGTGTAGTTTTTTGATCCCTCCAGAAGGTTTGTGGTCTTTGATATGCTGCCCCAAATAAGTTCATTGCTAAACATTTTTATTTTCATGTTTTGCATGTAAGTCTAGAACAAAAAGCTTAACTCTTTGATTTTATTAACAAATTTGGATCTTGGAGCCAATGGCATTTTCCAATACATTGCAGCATATGAAAGAAGCAGTCTTGTCTTTCCTTTTGCCCTGGGTTTATTTTTGTAGCCTGGGTTAGTTTACCTACTGAATGCTCCACAATTAGCAGTTACATGTGCAAATTAAAGAGAACAGCCACTTAGATTTCCACGTGTAGGATACCTCAGAATATTATAACATAAATCATTCTAATTTTAATAACTGCTTTGCTCACATATCTTCATTCATGTCTGTACATTTTTTGTTATATTATCTACCATTTTAGAAAGCTATCTAGCTTACTTACAGAGTTAAATTCAAATAGTCTAAAGGTTAATGTGAAACACTGGCAAGACATTATGAGCACAGCAGTATATTTTAAAGGCACTCAGCTGTTGGAATCACAGAGAGTGAATGCTCAGTGGAACTCCCCACTTCTGCACCCACAAGGCTTACCAAAAAATCCCCTCTTCTGCATGCCGATGAGGTTCTGCGTGCCCTTTCTCACTGGCACTATGGCTGTGAGATATGATGGTGATTGGTCTCAAAGATAAATTTCTTGGATTCTTTGTTTCATATGAGCCCAATTTAAATCAGATTCACATCTCGTTTGACCCAAAAGAATATGCTGGTGGACTATCCTGTAGCTTTCATTTACGCCCAGATCCTAGAGTTATGAGTTTAGGGACTCGCAGGTGGCTTTGATTTGGCACCGCTGGCTCCTGTATCCCTCTGACACCCCAGTCTAGGTGTCCTTCCA